>NC_137008.1:40611435-40698935 GCF_032717465.1 Coenobita brevimanus
ATGTAAGGCAGGGAAGAGTGTATGGGAGGTACATAAGGAGGAAGGGAAATTGCAAAAGGGAGGAAAAAAATATAAAAAGGGAAGAGTGCGAGAAAGGAAGGTGGAAGGGAGAATAGGAGGAGAATAGTGCAAGAGGTAATGTGGGCGAGGTAAGAAGGGGAGCAGAAAAGTATTGTTTAGAAGCATAATAATAATAACAATCATGATGATGATGATGATGATGATGATGATTGTTATTATTATTATATTAATGCTATAATAATAATAATAAACTAATAACCATGATGATGATGATAGTAAGGGGAGAGGCGTGAGTGTGCACTGGGGAAGTGAGAGTGTAGAGAATGGAAAGAATACGGGGCAAGAGGCTAGTGGAAGAAGTGAGACTGGGGTTGGGGGAAGAGATAGTGGCTGTAGAAAGCTTTTTAAAAAAATGAAGGAACAATGGAGAGGAGGAAAGAATTTCTATATGTAGGGAAAAGTAGGACGAGTGTTGAGGAGGAGGGGAAAGGGAGGTGAAAGTATAGGAGGGGTAAGCTGTAAGGGTGGGGAAGAGAAAAGAGAGCGGTGAATATGGAGAGAGGTGAGAGTGTGCGGCGTGACAGTGTATTTTAATGGGATAGAGTGAGGGGAAGCAAAGAGGAGGGAGAGGGGAAAGTGGTAGGAGGAGGAGGAGGAGGAGGAGGAGGAGATAGAGAGGGGGAAGGGAAAGGGGAGGAACAGGGTTGGGAGAGGTAGACGTAAGGAAGAGGGGAACGAGTGAGCGATGTAGGCGGATGGGGGATAGTAATGGGAGGGAAAAGCGAACGGAGGAAGACAGAATAAGAGGGGTAAGGGATGTGGGGTATGCAGAGAAGAGGAGGAGGAAGAGGAGATGGGGAGGAGAAGGGGGAGGAATGTTTTAAAGGTTTCGTAAAGTTTAGAAGTGCTTCCTATGGCCTCTCTCTCTCTCTCTCTCTCTCTCTCTCTCTCTCTCTCTCTCTCTCTCTCTCTCTCTCTCTCTCTCTCTCTCTCTCTCAGCACGTTGTATTGATTCACTCATTCTTTTGCACCTATTCCTTTGACTCACTCTTGCCCTCCAATACTCACTCTCATTTACCCCTCCCTCACTCCTCACACAGATTCACTCCCACATTCCACACTGCTCTCGCCACCGCTGACCTAGTTATTCACTCTCATCTTGTATATTTATTCACTGCGCTGTACCCTTTCATATACACACTGTCACTTCGCCATCTGCTCACCCCATACTCATAATGATACCCACGATCCTATATTCGGTCAGGTAATCACAGCGTACGGATTCACTGGACTCACTTTCACTCTCTACCTCACTCGCCAGCACTTGCTCCGTGGATGCATGACTTGCTTCATTTTATCTACAGTACTTACTCTCTTTTACTTATCCATTAGCCGTCTTAGTCATTCACTTTCACTTGCCCATCCACTCACCTTCATATTCTAATCCACTCACTTTCACATTCTCATCCACTCACTTTCAATTTCTTATCTACTCACCTTCACTTTTTCATCCGTTCACCTTCGCATTCTTATCCACTCACTCTCACTTTTTTATCCACTCACCTTCACTTTTTCATCCGCTTGCCTTCACTTTCATATCCACTCAGTTTCACATTTTCATCCACTCATCTTCACTTTCTCATCCAAACACTGTCACTTTCTCATCCACATCTTCACTTTCACGTCCATTCACCCTCACTTTCTCAGCCACTCACCTTCACTTTCTCAGCCATTCATCTTGATTTTCTCATCCAGTCACCTTCACTTTGTTATCTGCTTGCCGCCGCTGTCTTATCTGTTCACCTTCAGTTTCTCATCAACTCACCTTCACACTTTCATACACTCACTCTCACTTGCTCATCCGGTCACCCTCTCTTACACACCCACTCACCTTAACGTACCCATTCATTCTCATCCACTCACCTTCACGTACTCAACTATTCACCCTGACTTCGCCCCACTTTAACTTACTCATCCATCCACTTTCGTGAACTCATCCATTCACTGTCGCTTACTTATACGTTCACTTTCGCCTGCTCATCCACTCACCATTACTAATTCATCCACTCACCTTCAATTACTCATCCACTCATTTTTCCTTGCTCACCTTCACTTCCCCATTCACCCATCTTCCCCACAAAAATTCACCTTCACTTTCCAGTAGCTAAAGTTATAGCTGATGATGAGGCGATGGTGATAATATCGATGGGTGATGATGAAGGTGATGGTGATGGTAATGGTGATAGTGATGACGGTAGCTGTAAATAAGAGGACAGTTACTAGTTGACAAATGTCGTTTCCAGATTTATTTACCTTAGGTCTGGAGAAGGTGTTGCTGTCTACTCATTTTATTTTGTTTGTATCGTGTTGAGTTTTCTCTTTCCTCATGTAACCTATGTCGTCACAGTTCATTATATTAGTGTGTGTGTGTGTGTGTGTGTGTGTGTGTGTGTGTGTGTGTGTGTGTGTGTGTGTGTGTGTGTGTGTGTGTGCAAGTGTTAGTGTAAGCGTATGAATGTGTGTCAATATGTGTACGGCACGGTAATTACGGTGTACTGTCGCTGTGTGGTATTGATGAGTGTGCAGCTGTGTTTACAGGAACTGGATCAGTAGGCATGTGTGTTGTTATATCTGCAGTATGTGTACATCAGTATTGTGTGTGTGTGTGTGTGTGTGTGTGTGTGTGTGTGTGTGTGTGTGTGTGTGTGTGTGTGTGTGTGTGTGTAGGTGACGGTATGAGTAATTCTACCCGTACGGTTCTACTTGTACGTGGGTATGAGTACATGATTGTATATATATCTACCCATATGTATGCGCCTATAAATCAGTTTTCATAGACTTTCGTTACTGTAGATGTACTGTATGTAACCTGTCCGGTTGTTTATGTGTGTGCAGGTAGGTGAACGTGCGTGTGTGCGTTCATATATGTGCGGGTGTGTAAATATATTTAGAACCCACACACACACACACACACACACAGACACACACACACACACACACACACACACACACACACACACACACACACACACACACACACACACACACACACACATATACTGTATGTATGTATATATATATATATATATATATATATATATATATATATATATATATATATATATATATATATATATATATATATATATATATATATATATATATATATATATATATATATATATATATATATATATATATATATATATATATATATATATATGTGTGTGTGTGTGTGTGTGGGAGCCTCTGTGGTACAGTGGTAAAGTGTGCGTTTTCGTACACTGAAGAACGAGTTTTCGCGCCCCGCCAGGGTAAAAAACTTTGGGAGCGTTCATCTGCCCACGTACCGCATTGGCGGACACAAGGGGTGCTGTGGTGAACCAGTGTCGTATACTATAATGTATGCTTGCACCCAGTCGGCTTGCACGGGCCGATTATACTTGGTTCACAGACTACGCACACACATCCAAAGCCACTCCAACACAACAATTACACTTACAAGCACTTCTCACCCTATATACAATCTCTACTAGACAGCCTAAGCCACTTGGTAGAGACACATTGGCTGCATCGTCCCCACTTCGGTAGGGATAGACGGATCCTGCAGTGGACACTCAAACGGCTGATGAGATGAGATATATATATATATATATATATATATATATATGTGTGTGTGTGTGTGTGTGTGTGTGTGTGTGTACTGTAAGAATATTTTAGTGTACGACTGAGTATAATTTTGTTACTTATATTACTGTGTGTGTGTGTGTGTGTCTACAGTATGTGTGTGCATGCGCGTGCGTGTGTATGTGGGCAGATGTTGCTGTGCACGTGAAGTGTGTGTATATGTTAAGTGTGTGCATGCAGGTGCTTAGTGTGTGTGTGTGTGTGTGTGTGTGTGTGTGTGTGTGTGTGTGTGTGTGTGTGTGTGTGTGTGTGTGTGTGTGTAGGTGTAGGTGTGCGTGTATCAGTGGTCAATACGAGGCCTACAACAGCCTGTCATATTTTACACACTGACAAATAGTTCCTCCCCCCTCCCATCCCCTCAGCCCCCCTTCCCCTCCCCTCAGTCCCCCTTCCCCTCACTCTCAATCCTTCTCTTTCCTCTCCCCTCCATTGTTCCTTCTCTCTTCTTCCCATACATCACTCTTTCAATATTTCCTCTCCATCCATCCATCTTTTTCTTCTCTCTCTCTCTCTCTCTCTCTCTCTCTCTCTCTCTCTCTCTCTCTCTCTCTCTCTCTCTCTCTCTCTCTCTCTCTCTCTCTCTCTCTCTCTCTCTCTCTCTCTCTCTCCTACTTCCATTGCTCTGTCCTTTCTCTCACCCCTTCTCTCCCTCCGTACCTCTCCCCCTCCCTCCCTCTCTCTCAACCCTCATCCTTACCCATATATATCCCCTCCTCCTTAACACTCCTTCATATTCACTTTCTTTTATATCTCTCTCATTTCTTCTTTCTCTTCCTTATGTCATCTGTCCTTCCTTTCTTTCTTACTTTCCCTCAGTTTTCCTGTCCTCTTTACCTGTCTTTCTCTTCTTCCTTACCTTCTTTACCTTGATGTCACCTTTCATCGTCTTACCTCCCAGTTTCCCTTCTTCCTTATCTTCTTTCTTCCTCCCCTCATTTCACCTCCCCTACTTTTCCCCTGTCCCTCTTTTTCAGATATCTTCCCATCTCTTTTCTTCATTATTATATATTTTCTTCTCCTCTTTCTCTCCTCTACTTCTCAGTTAGTCTTCATACTCTCCTCTCCCTTCATTTTTCCTTTGCCTTCTGCCCTCCTGTTTTTTTCTATGTCTCTCCTTCTTTCTTCCTCCTCTCCTTCTTCCTTCCTTGTTTAATTCACTTGATTTTCTCTCGTTTTTTCCTTTCTTCCTTCTAACATGTTATCTTTAAACCCAACCCCTTCCTACATCCCCTTCCTCCCTAACTCCCTCGTTCATCATCCTTTTGTCTTCCCTTCATTCCTCCTTTTCTCTTTCTATCTCACTTTCACATCCTCCTTCCTTCATTTGCTACCTTCCTTCCTTCCCCGCACATCACTCCCTCTTCTTCCTCCTTCATTCATTACTTACCTGATTTTCTCCTCCCTTTTATGCTATCGCTCCACCTTTTCCTCTCTCCCTGCCTCTCTCCTTCATTCCTTCGTTTCCTGATCCTTCCCTCCTCTCTGTCTCACCCCGCTCTCACTCTCCCACCTTCCTTCTTCCTCCCTCCCTTTCTCCTCTTATTTCTTTCTTTCCTCTCTCCCTCTTTCCTTCCGTTATGCACTGCCTTTCTGTTTTCCTCATTTCTTTTCCCCTTACCTCAGTCACTTTCCCTTCACTCTCATCCCTATCCTTCTCTCACTCCCTCCTTCCGCATTCACAGCCCTCATTCATTCACTCATTCACTCAAACTAACTCACCTCCTGTCCTTTTCCTCCCCTCTTGTCTCCACTTCCTATCCTCTGTCCCTTAGCGTATTCTCCTGCCTTCCTTCCTCCCCTCCTCACTTACTCAGCACCCTTCTTTCCTCCCTACCTTCCTCCTCCCCCACCCACCCCCTATCCTCCTCCCCCGCCTCCCATCCCCTACCATCCTCCCTTCCCTCCCATCCCCTACCTCCTCCCTTCCCTCCCATCTCCTGTCCTTCTCCCTTCCCTCCCACCCCCTATCCTTCTCCCTTCCCTCCCATCCCTACCCCCCTGCCTTCCCATCCCCTACCCCCCTGCCTTCCCTCTCATCCCCTACCCTCCTCCCTTCCCTCCCATCCCCTACCCTCCTCTCTTCCCTCCCATTCGCTACCCTCTTCCCTTCCCTACCATCCCCTACTTTCCTCCCTTCCCTCCCCACCTACCCTCCTCCCTTCCCTCCCCACCTACCCTCCTCCCTTCCCTCCCCACCTACCCTCCTCCCTTCCCTCCCACCCTCTCCATGACACGCGAGCGGAAGTACAAAAGCCGATACGCTTATAAATTTTAAATTCTTAATAGCCATGAGGGGGAGGGGAGAGAGGGAGGGGGAGGAGGAATATGAAGTGGAAAGGGGAGGGAGGGAAGAGGAGGAATACTAATTGAGAGGGGGAGAGGAGAGAAGGAAGGAGAGGTGAGGAGGAATATAAAGTGGGAGGGAAGAGGAAACATGGAGGAGAGAGAGGGAGATGAAGAATATAAAGTAGATGGGAGAGGGAAGAGTGGGAAGAGACAGAAGAACGAAGGGGAGAATGTGGGGGAGAAGGAAATAGGAAGGTGGAGTGGAGGGAAAGAGAGAGGAGAGAAGAAGAGAATAAAGGTTAGGAGGAGAGAGGGAGAATGAGATGGGGCGATTGAAGAGGGAGGAGAGAGTGTGAGAATGACGTGAAGAGGACGAGGGAGAAAGAAGGAGAATGTGGGGAGAGGTTGGAGGGTGAGGGAAAGTGGAGGAAGATAATTAAGTGATGGAAAGTATGCGAGGGATGAGGCAGAGAATGGGAAGGGAGAGGAGAGAAAGACAGAAAATGAAGGGAGAATGTGAGAGGCGAGAGGGTCAGAATGAGGGGTGAGAGTGAGGGATGATAAGGGTGAGGGGAAGGGATAATGAGGGTAGGGGCTAATAAGGGGAGTTGGGAGGTGGGAGGAGGATAATGAAGTTGAAGAGAGGGGGGAGGGCAGGGGGACAGTGTGAGTCAGTGTGGATGGGTGGGTGGGTGTTTTTGCCTCTGGATTTAACCATTGAGGTAGGATAATCCTACCTCCATGGATTTAACCTAGGGTCTGCTCCGGTCTGCTCCATAAAGCCTATAGTCTCACCAATCTAAAACCTAGGTTTGGGTGGAGTCTAGCCGGGGATTTCCCGGCGTACAGCGTTGCCTTGTTTCCTATACTCTCATTGGCTAGTGGCTGACCTGACACCGTTAGAGTTCGTCCGCTCCCATCTCGCCACCTGGCCTGACATGACTTCACCCACTTCTGTGTGTGTGTGTGTGTGTGTGTGTGTGTGTGTGTGTGTGTAAAGACAAACTAGTTTAAGTTATAAATATAATCAAAATAATGAATTTAAAAGTCGCATTCTCTCTCTCTCATATAATTTATGATTTTTTACCTGGTTATAGCCTTTAAATTACACTCTACATATTAAAACTTAGACTTTCTTTCCACACCACCCAAGAGGTAAAAGTCACGGCGCGTTTTTTTTTTTAAGAGGTTTCCCCGATAGGCCTATTCCTCTTCTCTTACAGCATGTAAGAAATTATCATGAATCCTTCTCATCAGAAGAGGTGAGAGTGATTTTCTTGGGAGACGTAAACTCTGGAGAGTTGTTTTCTTCATTATCTCTTGCTTCTCTGCGTATTGCTTCAATCCTGCTCTTGCTAAGTCCTGTTGCTGCAGCTGTTCGATGAATTGCCCTTGACACATCATCGAAAATTCCTCCGTACTGCTTCTCCTGCAGAAAATACTGGCTTACGTTGAAGGCCATTTCTTTGGCTTGACTATGTAGATGCGAGCGAGTTGGCGTAGCTGCCATTGTGTCTGCATCAACATAGAAAGTGAATAGTGGAAGCACGTGACAGAAGCTTAAATCTCCCTCCAATGGATTAACTCCCAGTATGGGCCTGGTGTTGCCGCTCGTGAGTGTTTTAACTTATTTATTTCTATTAAGAAAATAGCGTATGTTCTACTGATTCCTTCAAATTATATTATAAACGTAATTGTTACATTACTTACCCAACTTAGAACTACCGTGAAAGTCGGTAAAAGTAACTACATTTTTTTCAGCACCACTGTAAAATATGTATGCCACGTTTCTTTATTGATGTACAAGAGCCATATGCATTACACGTTTACCTTCCTTTGATATGCTAGAATACTTACGTTTATATTGTATTAGTATGTGTGTACCTATCTGTGATGCCTATTACATATATAACAGAATCTACTCATCGCTCGTTTAGGAAGTATGGCATGGCTGCACCCAGCGCCAGACTCCACCCAAACCTGGGTTTAAGATTGGTGAGACTATAGCAGGCCTCCTACGTGTCACACCTTCACATGGCGATGCTTCGACACTAATACCCACCTGCCATACTGAATACATGCTAGGTCTGTCTTATTCGGAACTGGCGTGGTGGTATTAGCGGAATGTTTTATGTAGATGGAACGTACAACAGATTATTAAGGCATGTTCAAACAAAATACTATTCCACAACTTATTCTCGGGTGAAGCTTGGGATTGGTCTAGCGTCTTTTCTGGCGGCAGTCTGCTGATTTATTCATTCATCCACTGTTTCATCACGACAGAAAGAGGATGATAAGGGAAAGATATGGGAGAGGAGAAAGAAAGGGATTGGGCAAGGAAGGGGAAGCAGAAGGTGCAGAGGGATAGTGAGAATGTGGGAGGGAAGGGTCAGATGTGAGAGGTGACCATGCAAGGTGAAGGGAGAGGAGAGGGAGAGTAATAATGAAGGAGAGCTAAAAGGGAGGGGAGGGGGGGGGTTAGCGTGAGGAAGAGATAAGGGTAAAGGTGAGGGTGAGAATGAGAGATAAGGGTTAGGGTGAGAGGTGAGGGTTAGAGAGGTGAGGAAGGAGGAGGAGGAGGGGTATGGGATGGAAAGAGAGGGAGGTAAAGAGTAGAAAAGGGAGAGAAAGGGAGGAAGCATGAAAGTGAGAATGAGAGTAAGGGTAAAAGATGAAGGTGAGATGGAGATGGGAGAGAAAGGGAGTGAAAGGGAGAGGGGAGAGGGTAAAAGAGGGAGGGTAAAGGTTAGAGCACAAGGGAGAATGGTGAGGGAGAGAGGTTAGTGAGAGGATGAGGGAAGACTGGTTGACGGTGAGAAGAGTGAGGGTGAGTGGAAGCTGCATCAGATATAAAGGACAGGAGAGTGTGACAGTGAGAGTAGAAGGGAATATGAGAGAAAGGTGGGACACAAGGGCGAGGGGAAACGCAAAGTTTAAGGGGGGATAGAAAACTGGTAAGGGTAAAGGGAAGAAGAGAGTGTGAGTGAGAAGAGGCAGGTAAATGTGAGGGAAGTGTGAATGTGAGGGGAGGAAGGGGGGGGGGAGTGAGAATGAAGGAAGTCATGAACCGATGAAGGGAGAAGGGAGTGTGAGGATGAGGGGAGACTTATAATAGTGAGAGGAGAGTGTACAGTAAGAGTCATAGGGAAAAGGAAGTGTGTGTAAGAGTCAGGGAGTGGGATTGAGGTCTAGGAAAAAAAGCAAAAATGAGAATAAGAGTGAGTGTACTGTAAAAGAGTGTAAAATTTTTGTCTATATTAGTGAATGTAAAAGTTGGTGGCTGTGGGTATGGATGTATATGAATGTGGGTGGGTGTGGCTGTAAGTGCATGTGAATGCAGGTGGGTGGATATATATATATATATATATATATATATATATATATATATATATATATATATATATATATATATATATATTTATATTGTGTGTGTGTGTGTGTGTGTGTGTGTGAAAATAGGTGCTTCTGAATATGTGTGAAAGTATAAATGTGTGTGAAGTGATTGCGTGTGATTATAAATAGGAATAAGTGTGAATATCCATGGGTGTAGATGGGTATGGATGTGAGAGTGTGTGAGTGTAGATGTGTGTGTGTGTGTGAGAGAGAGAGAGAGAGAGAGAGAGAGAGAGAGAGAATGTGTAGGTGGGTGTGAATGTGATTTGGTGGATGTAGATGGGTATGGATGTGGGCAGATAGGTGTACAGTAGGTTTTCATAAGTGTGAGTCGGTGTAAGTGCTTGTGGATGTGAAAGTAAATGGATGTGGGTGCCGATGGGTGTGTATGTGCTTAGGTGGGTGGAATATGAGGTGGGTTTAGATAGGTGTGGATGTAGGTGGGTACGAATGTGGGTAGATAAGGGTGTAATGGATGTCAATAATGGTGGGGGTGAAGGTGGATATGGATGGGTTGGTGTGGTTTAGTGGGTGTGGATGTAGATTCCGCTGGGAGTAAGTGCTGTCTCAGAGTAGTTTAAAAGTAGTTCAGTTGTGGTCTTAGGCTGGGCTAGGAGTGATGTGAGGGTAGTCTAAGAGTTGTCTAAGGTCCACACTCTCGTCCATTTAGGAGGCTTTCTAACGCCTCTTCCTCAGCGATTTGTTTTGTATAGTAAACCTAAATATTCTTGCATGTGCTCAATCCTTTGCAACATAGACAGCTGGCATCAGTATCACAGAGAAGAATATGAACGAGCCACGATGAAGAGATCAACTAGTAAGGAGGGGATACTAAAAAGCTTCTTATCAGGACATGGACTACATGGACTTAAGAATGGCAGGTTTTTGAGTAGTCTAAGTGGTCTGAGTGGATTGAATGGCCTAAGGGTGAGTGGTCTAAGAGAGGTCTAGGAATGACGGTGGTCTGAGAGTGGTCTGATAGTGGTTTGAGAGTGATTCAGGAGTGGCCAAAGAGTGGTCTGTGAGTGGTCCTGGAAATGGTGTGGACAGCCTGGACATTTGAGTGACATGAAAACACTAAAAATTCTCTCTCTCTCTCTCTCTCTTTCTCTCTCTTTATGCGTCAAGGAACCATGCGCTGTCGACAGAGTTCACGATAAAGCGATAAACAGAGAATGA
The DNA here is from genome assembly GCF_032717465.1 of Coenobita brevimanus. Classification (NCBI taxonomy): domain Eukaryota; kingdom Metazoa; phylum Arthropoda; class Malacostraca; order Decapoda; family Coenobitidae; genus Coenobita; species Coenobita brevimanus. Next base: position 40,622,002 of record NC_137008.1, read on the forward strand.
AGAATAGAACACCCGCACGCGTATACCATTGCTCATTTACATAGTTATACTGGTGACATGCGGGCTCTCTCTCTCTCTCTCTCTCTCTCTCTCCTAGTTGTGTGTGTGTGTGTGTGTGTGTGTGTGAGAGAGAGAGAGAGAGAGAGAGAGAGAGAGTGAGAGAGAGAGAGAGAGAGAGAGAGAGAGAGAGTGTGTGTGTGTGTGTGTGTGTGTGTGTGTGTGTGTGTGTGTGTGTATGTAAATAATTAGTTTTAATAGTATTCACACCTGCCCCTGTTCGCTCCCTCACACGCACATACAGACAGAAAGGCATACACGAACCCACATATTCACTTATTAACGATGACAAGCCAGTACTAATTTACGTACATACATAATTGTCACATACATATTCACTCAGAAGTAAACACACACACACACGCACACACACACACACACACACACACACACACACACACACACACACACACACACACACCACTTTATTTCCCTTTGCTAATTGGTGTCTGGTCTTCTTGGATGGTGGTTACTGATAGTGGTAGTTGTGCCTGTGGTGTTGGTAATTGTGGTAATGAGTTGGTAATTGTGTTTTTGTGGTGGTAGTTGTGGTTGTTGTGATGTTTGGAGTTGTGGTTTTCTTGGCTTTGGTGTCGGTAGGTATTATTTTTGTGTGTGTAGGTAATAATTAAAGTAGTTCTGGATAGGATGTTGGTTGTGGTTGTGGTAGTTGTGGTTGTGGTGATGGTAGTTGTGATAATAGTTGTGGGTGTGATTTTGGTACTTGTGGCTGTGATGTTTATAGCTGAGGTTGTGATGTCAGTAGCTGTGGTTGTGATAGTGGTAGTTATGGTTGTATTGGTGAAACATATAGTTGTGATGACAGTAGTGGTTTCGATGTTGGCAGTTGCTACAGTGCTGTTGGTAGTTATGGTTTATGGTGGTAGTTGTGGTTATGACGTTGGTAGTTATGGTTTATGGGGGTACCTGTGGCTGTGATGTTGGTAGTTGTGGTTATGACGTAACTGTGGCTATGACGTCATAATTGTAGGTATGACGTAGTTGTGGCTCTGATGGTAATAGTTGTGGTAGTGATGTTGGTAGCTATGGTCGTGATATTGAAGTTGTCGTATCGTTTGTAGTTGTAGCTGTGGTGTTTGGTAGTTGTGGTGGTGATATTGGTAGTGGTTGGGTTGTTTTACTTTGTTTATTGTATTGTTTAAGATTTTCATACTTTTAGCTGTGGTGTTGATTGTGGTGGCTGGCAGAAAAAACATGAACCTACCTATTATAACAAGAGAGGAATGATATGGTGAGGGAGTGAACGAAGGAGGGAGAGAGACAGAGAGAAGAAAGAAAAGATAAAAGAAGGAGGGTGCAAGGGTAAAGAAAATGGAGAGCCTGAGGAGAGAGGGCGGTAAGGAAAACACGGGATGAAGAGGACAAAATATGAGAGAGAGAGAGAGAGAGAGAGAGAGAGAGAGAGAGAGAGAGAGAGAGAGAGAGAGACCAGGAAGAACAAACGAAAGGGGATGAAGAAAGGTAGTAAAGCGGGGAGGAAGAAGGGCGATGAAAGGAAAGAGAAATGTTAAATGGCGGTAAAAATTAGGAATATGGAAGGCAAGAGAGATGAAAGATGAGAAGCAGGGAAGGAGAAAAGGAAGAGGTTAAGGAGAGTCATAGGCGAAAAGCGATTCACAGGGATAATAGGAATGTGGCTGAGTGACAGTACTGAAGGAATGTCTGAAGGAAGGAAAGAAGGAGGGAAGGACAATAAAGGTAATAAAGGAATTACAGACCAAAAAAAGGAGGGAATAAATCTTTGAGAGAAATAAGGAAGATGCACAGGACTGAAAGAAAGGCGAATGAAGGATTGACAGAAAAATGGATAGAATTAATGACAAAAATGAAAGGGAATGAGGAATAGAGGGCTGACTTAATGAATGAATGAAGGACAGAGAAAGAAGGAAAAAAAAGAAAAGACTGAGAGCGAGAAGGAAGGAATGAGGGACTGACGGGAAGAGGGGGGAGACAGGCCTACTAAAGAATGAGTAGCAAAGAGTCAATATTCTGTATTATTAAAGTTAATGCCAGGAGAGAGAGAGAGAGAGAGAGAGAGAGAGAGAGAGAGAGAGAGAGAGAGAGAGAGAGCAGGAACAGTGGGAGGGGTTGGTGGGGAGAGGGAGAGAAGGGCTGTGTGAGACTGGGGAGGGGAGGAGAGAGTGACTGTGGGAGAGGGGAGAGGGGAGAGGGCTAGTGGCGCTAGGAGAGTAGAAAAAGGGAAAGGGAAAGAGGGATCTAGGGAGAGGAATGGAAGGAGAGAGGGAGAAAGAGACTGTGGAAAAGGTAGGAAAGGAAGGCGGGGAGGAGGGGAGAAGGAGAGAGGGAGCATGGGAGAGAGTAGAAGGGAGTAAAGGAGAGGGGCAGAGGAACTGTATGAGAAGAAGTGAGGGAGGGGAGAGGGAAGGGGTGATATGTTGGGTCTATGGGATAGAGAAAGAGGAGGGAGAGGAAGAGAGACTGTGGGAGAGAGGAAGGGTGAGAAACTTTGGGAAGGGGGGAAGGAGGAGAGAGGAAAAGGGGCACTGAGAGAGGGAGAAGGAGGGAGAGGGGCTGTAGGAGAGGGAAGGGGCAGTGAGAGGGACTGTGGGAAAGGGGGGTGGTGGTGGTAAAGGGAGGGGGAGAGGGGCTGTGGCGGAGGGAAGGAGGGAAAAGGTGGAAGGACTGTATGAAAGGGAGGGAATTGGTGAAGGGTGAGGAACTGTGGGAGAGGGAAGGTGAGAGGGAGGGAGAGGAAAGGGCGAGATAGTGTGGAAGAGGGACGAAGGGGAGCGAGGAGGGATCGCGGAGTAGGAAGAGAGGGGAGGAGAGGAACTTTGTGGGTAAGGGAGAAGGACTGTAGGAGAGAAGGAAGGGAGGGAAGAATGGAAGGGGAGGGGAGAGGTGGAGGGGCCAAGGTAGAGATAGGGACAATAATTTCCTCCTTCATAAAGACGAAGGAAGAGTCAGGTTTCTGTGTAATTATTCCGCCGCTCGCTGCTTCCCTTGTCGCTTCCTCTCTCTCTCTCTCTCTCTCTCTCTCTCTCTCTTTCAAAGCTATAGATAGATTGATAGATAGATACTAACACGGGTACGTGGCGTTGCCGGGCCATACAAGCGAACACTCTAATCCTATTTGTTCAAATACAGTCTTTCTTTCTACTCCAGAAAGACCATGTACCTCTTATGCTTTTGAAAAGGGATTAAGACGTCCAAGAACTTTCTATTTCAGCTTTCGCAGACTAGCACACACTATCTGTGTACACTTGTTTACTAATTCCGGTAACCTCAAATTACATCGGAGGTCAATCTCACATAGCCTATATCCGAACTTGAGGTCATGTAAGTCTCCATGCCAAAATTTGGGCTGCAAGGGTACCCGGCGTTGCCGAGCCAAAGGGCGAACACTCTACCGGTGACCTCAAATGACCCAGATCTGAATTGTGACCCCCCTAAAACCATCCTTGGGTCACCCAGATTCAGAATATATATGGGTCTGCTTCTCTGACCTTTGGTTTGGGATTGACTGAAGGACAAACAAACAACATGTCACGGGGTTTTGTGTATTTAGAAATTAAATAAAGGTTATGTATTTTGCTTGAAAATAGAGACAATGAATTGGCTTCTGAAATCAAGCAGAAAGTTTTACTTTATGGCGGCTTACTTCGCCGATTCTCTAAGGACGAGAATTTATAAACTTTCTCAAAAGTACACAGTAGAGACTAATTACTCACACTGCTGTTTGTTAGTACTGTTAGCCTCTGGAGAAAGTGACTCCACCCCTGACAATGAATAATTAATGCTATTAATGATAAACAGGTTCTTGCCGATGCATTAACTCCAGGCTGGCACAACTGATTTAAGCTAAGTACAAGAGGACTGGACTAAGTACCAGTTATGAATAATACAAAGCGTTTATGTGAAGTAGGAGCGGCAGGTAAAATAAGCTTAATGTGGAGAAATAAAACACGAGTTTACATTACATTAAGCTCAAAGAATAGGAACTGTAAATTTATTCATTACAATGAAATAAATTTACGTTACATGAGTCTCAAAATGAATTCAAAATAAGGAGAACACACTCACTCGCTCACTCAAAAGCTAAACTCTTAAGCCTAGGAAAAACAAAAGGAAATACTGGTCAGTAGAGTGGGCTAGGCAGAATGAACTGGGCGCTGGTACTAGGACAGACGCTGCAATACGCTAAACCTCTCGCCGATTCACACTAGGTGGAGATTTCAGGAACTTGCTGTGGTGCTGCTGCTCCTTCTCTCACAACGCTCTTATCCTGACTAAGTTCGAACTATGGAAGGGGGCGAGAGATGGCCATGCTTGGTTCAATGGTCAGCGAAAACAAAGTGAGTGACACACACTCACAATAAATTACTCAGCAAAGGCGCCAATGTCGCATGCAAGAATGATCACTTATGAAACAGTGAAAAATGTTCTGAAAACACTCCCGATCGGGTGAATATGAGGACGGTTAAACTGAGTGATAAACAGTGGGAATTCCACTAGAATTCGTGGTTTTCCCACTGATGAAGTATGTGATGAATTTATAAACACGCTCACGCCAATTCGTGACATTACGCCCCATCAAAATCATTTTTTTTTTTCTTCAGAAAATAAAATTTCGATATACATACATATAAATCCTAACTCAGTCACACTAGATTCACACTGTGGTGTGTGTGTACTACCCTGCTACAGGAGAAAATCACAGTCGCCCATGAGTGTAAAAACCTAGTATTTACTTTAATAGAAGCAAACTTGAGGAAAAAAACTCCGTGACGACGGTGAAAAATCCTGTACTCAGGTCAAACTGACCGAAAAGTTTGCTACATTTACATTAACAACTAATTGTTATGTAGCATGATGTATGTAATACACAGTGTGGGTGTGACAGTTCTGGTGTAACTGTGCCTACATGTAAAATGATATAATACAAATTAATAGTAAAGAGACGACGAGGCAGAAGAGAAGAGGCGACAGCATGCGGCAGGGACGATCAGCTGATCTGCACGACAATGCTGCACCCGCCAGCTGCACCTGCGAAAGGAATCAAGGTGGAGCATCAAAAGTGTCATTTCTCTCTCTCTCTCTATGCCTAGCAATCAGTACTTGTGTTTATCATTAACCAGGAAACGTAGTCTTTGGATTTACAAATCTCTCAAGACCCTTGTAGTTTCCTGGTTAACCTAGCATTATTCACCAGGAAACATGCCAGTTCTTGAATTGCTCAAATCTCTCAGAACGGGCAGTTTATTGGTTAACCTAACTTTATTAACCAGGAAACGTGCCAGTTCTTGAATTGCCTAAATCTCTCAGAACACGCAGTTTACTGGTTAACCTACTCTACACTTACGATTAATGACAAGAAGCTGAGAATCCCTAAGCAATCTTGGGCAGGTCATATTTTAACACCCACTGTGGGTGTGAACACTCATGTGGATAATGTGCATTCTCTGGGAATCCTCAGAGAGGCCCACAGCTCGAGACGTTCCACAAGGTAATTCATACACAGCCTTGGATTGTCCCTACGGGGTTCTCAAACTTCCCCCTTAACCTACGGTACATATGTATGTACAGGCCCTGGACATGATGTGTCCTGTGGGGCCAGCAGGCGAGACATCAGGTCTGCACCCACATTACCACTGCCCTCTCTTTCAACTGCTTCAGAGATTATGGGTGTAGGTTCAAACGGCACAGGAAGGACATGTCCCTGATTGGTGTTACGTGGACACACGTTGCAGGAACGCACAAAGCTATCTATTTCTCGTCCCATCCCTGGCCAGAAAAAGTCAGCACGGATACGGCCCTGGGTTTTCCTTTTGTCCATGTGACCTCCTGAGGCTGAACAATGACCCCATTCTAACAGTGCTTGGCGATACTTGGCGGGAACGACGAACTGCAGTCGAACCTCGCCCTGGGGTGTTCGTGATTCACAGTACAGCTGTCCTTGTTTACGAAGGAACTTGACTTGACCTCCCTGTCAATACTTTATCACCCTACCCTTTTGTTTCTTCCACACGGCAGCAAGTGTTGGGTCCGAGTGTTGTTCTTGGACAACAACTTGGCTACATATCAGATCTTGTGGCGATGCAATGGTCACAGGGGTGACACAGTTTGGAGCCTCACCCATGGCTTGTGTTACTGCAGCCGGTCTGAGTAGCATCATCTATGGTGCAACTATGCTTGGCACCTGGAATATTGCCTATGATAAGGTCAAATAAAGGTTCTGGCATGACAACTGCGACTGTCGTACCAGTGTAAAATGGAGATGCCACCTGGATACATGCCTCAGGGAACAATCTCACTGATCCATCAATAAGGTTAGCTTGGATCTGTCGACCTGTGTACTCCTCAGGCCGAACTAGACTCTGCCTGACAGAGCAACCTGAGGAACCATTGTCTCTCAGGACCTTCACAGGAATGCCTCCCACAAACCCTGGCTGAACAAGGAAGGCACTGTCACCTGTGGGAGGGCCTGTGGAGGAAGCAGCTAGCCACTGGTTAGGCTGCTGAATAAATGATGCGGCAAACATGGTGCCCTGAGAATTAGATACTTGAGAGGTTGTACTCACTGTGTGGGAGATGGAGCATTGACCATCTGTGGAGGAGGGTTCACTGTCGCTGGGGGACTAGTGAACTGTGGGGAAGTACCTGTACTGCTAGAGACGACACCACCATGCTGCTGCTGAGGAATAAAGGCTGCATTCGCCTCCTGCCTCTGAGGGGCTGCTGAAAAGGACAGTCCCGACAGTCGGTTGTGTGGCTGATACTGCTGCTGGCTAGGGTACTTGTTGTACCTCTTCCATTCAGGTTTCTGCGTGTTTTGCCCCTGGTCCTTCTTCTGCGGTTTTGGACCTTGGCCATTATTCTGGGAACAGCCTTGTTGCTGGGGTTCAGTTTGAGACAGTTTCCCAGATTTGTCAGCTTTCCTGTTCCAGGTGGCTGCTTACGAGTTTGATACCCGTATTCAGTGAAGAATGCATCAGCCTTCTCCACCATTTGGCTGGCATCCCTTACCTGGCAGATCTTAAGCTGAGCCATAAGTTCAGCAGGCCACGACTTTTCTAGCTGCGTACGCAGCCTAAGGTCAATTATCCCCTCTCGCGTGGAAGGAGTTTCATCTTTCTCCATCCACTCATCTAAGTAAGTAGTAAACTGATCAAGAAATTGAACGGCAGTCTCTTTTTCTTGTAAACGCGCCCTCATAAACTGACTCTTGGCATCGTCAATTGTGAGACCATAAGCTTTGATGAGTGCGCCTTCATCATCTCATACATGAGATTGTCTCCACGAATTCTGTGGAGAATATCGAGGGCAGGGCCCTCAAACAGGCTAAGAAACTGAAGCCGCTTAGCTGCCTCATCCAGCTGGTGCAGCTGAGCCATGTCTTTGAAGCGAGCTATGAATGGCTTGATTTGCTCACGTTCCTTGTATGGAGGAAGCTTGATGTGTGGGGTCGCCAGAACATGTGCAGGAAGAGCGCTCGTGGAGCTTGGGTTAGCTGCACCAGATGTGTCTGAAGCAAAGGAGTCTCGCTTGAGCCTCAGCATCTCAAGTTCATGTTTTTCACATGCCTCACACTCGGCACGTTCGTGTTCTCGCTCTCTTTCTTCGTGTTCTTGCTCATATTCACGTTCTCTCTCTCGTTGTTCTTGCTCATACTCGCGTTGTTCTCGCTCGTACTCGCGTTGTTCTCGCTCGTACTCGCGTTGTTCTCGCTCGTACTCGCGTTGTTCTCGCTCGTACTCGCGTTGTTCTCGCTAGTACTCGCGTTGTTCTCGCTCGTACTCGCGTTGTTCTCGTTCGTACTCGCGTTGTTCTCGCTCGTACTCGCGTTGTTCTCGCTCGTACTCGCGTTGTTCTCGCTCGTATTCGCGTTGAATTCTACTCTCTTCACGAGCATCATTCTCACGTTGCTGCTCGTAACTAAACCGAGAGAGTACATACTCTTTAACTTCTTTGGGGTCGCTAAGCCCCATATCTTTAGCTTCCTATACATAGACGTTGGTAGACATGATGTTAACTCAGTCTGAGTGAACTAAAGACTAAATATTGACTGCTATTTTGTAGAGAAATGCCAATAATCAAGAGTAAAGAATGCAGGCACAGGTTAGTGGTGACCAGTTTTATCTAGTTAAACTGATAAAGAAAGAAAATAAAAAAAACAACTAACTGTAAAAACTATGATGTAAAATTAATAGAAATTAATCAGTAATCACCAGTAAGATAGTGCCTATAGACTTTAATGATAAATACCAAAGTATGAGCGAGTGAGTATTATCTCGTGAATAACTTTAGAGCTAGGAGTTAATATCCTGGAATGAGGTCGCCAGATGTCACGGAATATTTGTGTATTTAAAAATTAAATAAAGGTTATGCGTTTTGCTTGAAAATAGAGACAATGAATTGACTTGTGAAATCAACCAGAAACTTTTACTTTATGCCGGCTTACTTTGCTGATTCTCTAAGGACGAGAATTTATAAACTTTCTCAACAGTACACAGCAGAGACTAATTACTCACACTGCTGTTTGTTAGTACTGTTAGCCTCTGGAGAAAGTGACTCCACCCCTGACAATCAATAACTAATGCTATTAAAGATAAACAGGTTCTTGCCAGTGCATTAACTCCAGGCTGGCACAATGGATTTAACCCGTCACGTCCCGAGGTTTTCCGCACCTCCGACATCCCCCAGTCCCGAGGTATTTTCAAAAAAAAAATTTTTTTTTGGCTAAAACCTTCGCTTTTGGTGAGAAACATCGAAAATTCATAGAGAAATCACTCACCTGAGGTTTAAAATACTCAATCCAGGTAGGAGTTCCTCCTTACCTGACTGGGTTTTCTAACATGCTGGCACCAAAGAAAACGAGTTCTATGGGAGGGTAACTATTTTATCCACTCATAAACGGTATTTATTTATTTACTTGGTACGAATTTATATGTAGTACAAGAGTATATTGGTTTTCAAACAGAAATATAGGCATTATAAGCATTGTTTCACTCACTGACTCATCACCATTCATGACCTTTTTTTCCCCACATTACCTGATCATCATTTCTGACTCTTTCTTCCTCTAATGCTATGTAAACCTTGTCCTCCACATTGTCATCGATTGGGGAATCACTCTGGCCCTGAATGTCTTTATTGGCCAGGTCACTGTTAACAGGTGAATTGCCGACACAATGGCGTGAGGGAGGGAGGGGGGAGGTTATGCGGTGTAAGGCATTGTCCCTGCTTGGCATCTTGTAGAGGAATACAGGAAGGTGTCCCGTGTATACATACGAAAAATCACGCGCGAAAATTGAAAATTGTGCAAATTAGGGACCTTGCAATTGCACGACGTACCGGTACGTCACCGGGACTGGCAAATGCAAATCATTGCAACGTACCCACACGTCGACGGAACAGGGCGGGTTAAGCTTAGTATAAGAGGACTGGCCTAAGTACCAGTTATAAATAATACAAAGCGTTTATGCGAACTAGGAGTGGCAGGTAAAATAAGCTTAATGTGGAGAAATAAAACACGAGTTTACATTACATTAAGCTCAAAGAAAAGGAACTGTAAATTTATTCATTACAATGAAATAAATTTACGTTACATGAGTCTCAAGATGAATTCAAAATAAGGAGAACACACTCACTCGCTCACTCAAAAGCTAAACTCTTAAGCCTAGGAAAAACAAAAGGATATACTGGTCAGTAGAGTGGGCTAGGCGGAATGAACTGGGCGCTGGTACTAGGACGGACACGCAATACGCTAAACCTCTCACCAATTCACACTAGGTGGAGATTTCAGGAATTCGCTGTGGCGGCGCTGCTCCTTCTCTCACAACGCTCTAATCCTGACTAAGTTCGAAATATGGAAGGGGGTGAGAGATAGCCATGCTTGGTTCAATGGTCAGCGAAAACAAAGTGAGCGACACACACTCACAATAAATCACTCAGCGAAGGCACCAATGTCACGCGCAAGAATGATCACGTATGAAACAGTGAAAAATGTTCTGAAAACACTCCCGATCGGGTGAATACGAGGACGGTTAAAGTGAGTGATAAACAGTGGGAATTCCACTAGAATTCGTGGTTTTCCCACTGATGAAGAATGTGACGAATTTATAAACACGCTCGTGCCAATTTGTGACACAACACAGCTCTTTTATATATGAATATATATATATATATATATATATATATATATATATATATATATATATATATATATATATATATATGTATATATTCTGGTATATAATTATTAAGCCGTGTTTTCCTGTCGATCATTATTACTAATTATTATGTGTCCGACTCTACCATAGGTTTTGCAGCCAGTTCCTTTGGGCCCAACAATCCTCTTGCTTACTGCACACCTCCATATGCCACCACTTCTGCTTTAACATCCACTGTCCATCTTGCAAACATACTATGGCTGTCTCATACAGGACTGGGGTATTAGCGGGGGCATTTGAACATGTCAGCAGGTATTATGTCGTCCTTAAACTGTTCCATGCCCCAGCCAGGATTCGAACCATGGTCCATTAGGGTTGCAGTCCATCTGTCTACCAATTCGGTCACTCTTCCGGGTGCGTGGTGGCGTTGTCGCAGGTGGTTGCCTAAGAACCCGCTCAGAGGATATTAAGCCTGACCAAATTTGGAATGTCAGCTGTTGAACCCGCTTGGTTGCTCTTGCAAGTTTCTTTAAGAGTGTTTGTCTGTTTTCATTTTTTTAATGTAAATCTACTGTATACATACATACATACAAATTCAACGTCAATAATGTACATGTCTGTCTATCTGTTACCTAGATTTCTGACTATACATCTATCTACTGTATATATTTATCTGCCATCTTTCTGTCTATCTGTCGACTGATTGATTGATCAATCTGTCTGTCTGCCTGCCTGCCTATCTCTCAATCTACAAATTGCTTAAAGGCCGCCTTCGGGGAACTCCGCTTGATGTCAAGTCAATTCCTGTTTTCAGTCAAAAGGTAACAGAAGTTTGAATTACTCATGCCGAGAGCGAGAAGGAGCGGGAAATTTTCCCTTATTTTTATCCTGCTGGGACACCTGCTGAAAAATGAGAAAGAGAGAGGCGGGATAGTAGTGTCTGCTGTTATACTAAATTATACTATAGCTTTATAGTAAACAATAATTTTAGGAGGATAAGGAGGGAGCTAGGAGGGGCGAGAGAGTGATAATACAACAAACACGTCACTCTTCTCTTTTTCTGTCATGCTGGTAATTTCAGTGCCGGACCAAGAACGAATCCATCCTCTTCACTAAAAGCAAATATTAAATTTGAAGCAAAAGACCAGAAATGAGTCATAACTCGGGAACCGCTGGCCCGATTGGACTGGAAATTATTTTATTCTTCAAACTAGAGCATTTTAACGGTACGTTGCTCTAAGAAAATTGCGCTTCATAATGCCGTTATTGCTGTGTTACTGTAACAAACAAACACAAATCGGATCAATATAATATTGATTCTACGTGATATGAGTGTAACTGTACGATTCTCACTTATTTTTGTTTTATTACTTTCTCCAGTTTCCTATATTTCGTATCAAAATCTCTTCTTCACCTTCTTCGCGCCGCCTTCTGCCATTCAGTTCAGTCACTCTCCCGGGACGGGGTGGAGGCATAAGGTCGGAGTGTGTGGTGAGGACGGTGGTCTGTCGTGAGAAGAGGGGTCCCTACTGAATAGGGACAGAAATGATATGAGGTATTCTCGCTAAGGCCATTCCTCGCGAGATCCGGCGTCAGGCTGTTGACAAATAAATAAGTAGATAGATAGACAGACAGACAGATTGATATATACATAATTCATACATACATACACACAGAGATACAGAGGCAAATATACGGTACAAACAGACAGACAAATAGACAGATACTCAGATAAAAAAATAAATGGATATTATGGGTAGGTGGATAAACAAACAGAAAGATTGTTCCTGCGCCTTTCTTTGCTTTACTGTTTTGGTTCTTTTCCCCACTAAATTTCTCGTATGTGCATTGTGTTATTTCATTCTTTCCCAAATCAGGATTTTTTTTTTTCTTTTTTTTTTTACTGAGTTGCCTACCACTTTTCCAACCATACTCATAATTCTATTTTTTCCTGTCCTTTTTCACTTTCTCTCTCTCTCTCTCTCTCTCTCTCTCTCTCTCTCTCTCTCTCTCTCACTCATCATACCGATTCATGTTGCCACTAAAGCCAAGAGATCATTATTTCGGCCTTGGTTGCCACGACCACATAAGTTTATTTCTGGGTTCATTGGCCTAGCATTTCGAAACAGCTCTATCATATTTTTGATCCAGGTCTTTAACATTAAAGCGGGGCTCATATCTACCAAAATGCTGATGCAGAAGCTTCACACGCCAAACCCCCCATCTCATTAAAAGCAAGTGTTACATTTGGCTTCGACCTTGGTTACGATACGAGGTAACTTCGATTCGATCTTTTGCCTGTTTGCTTTTGTATCCTTTCATATGAGTTGCAAATACAATACATATATTGTATTTACATATATGATGGACCCAACGAGACAAGCACCCACGAAACAACCTACTGGCCATCCTACCGTCAGCCAACCAACCAACTAACCAACCTTCCATCCGTTCTGACCAACCAATCAGTCTGCCGCCCGTTCAACCTGCTGAACAATCTTCCATCCTGTTTAACCAACCAACCAATCTTCCACCCATTCAACCAGCCAGTCAACCTTCCATTTTAATTAACCAACCATCCAATCACTCATCCATTGATCTCACAAACCAACCTTCCATTAGCCAAACAACCAATCAACCATTCACCCACTCTACAAGATAACCATCCATTTATCCAACTAACCAGCCAGCTAACCAGCTACCCATCCATTCAATCAGCCCTTAGTCCATGTAGCCTCCTCATAGGCCGTTTACTAAGACAAAATTGATAAGGAATCAGTCCACTCGTAGCAGTAAATCATAAATTCTAGCACTTATAGGCCTAACAAAAATTGAGTTAGTCATCCAGTCGATCATCCATCAGTCCAACTAGCCTGTCCATTACCCATCTATGCATCAATCTGTGCATATCATAATCCACTTATCTCTCCCAATATTCACCCATCTAGTCGTTCATCCATTTTTTTTTTTTTTTTCATATCTTCATCCATCCTTCGATGCTGAGAAGTAAGTCTGGGATGCTAGCAGACACAACAGGACCCGAGTAACGAAGTAGGAATACGTAAGAACTCGAGCCACACTGGATCAGCCCCTCCCGGGTTTTTACCAGTCTTCTTTGTACTATACACCATCTTTGCTGTCAGTGGACTCTAAGACGGTGAGTCCCTACTGTCACTAGGCAATGCACTTGGCGAATAATAAGAGCCACTTTTTGACAGTCCAAGCTTTAGGGATAGTATGTCGGCATGGTATTCATCCACGTAATAACCCACCGAGTCTAGCAGTGAAGATGAAGCCCAGATAGGCTTTTGCAGTAACCATTGGGCATAGTCTTCTTGGAAAAGTAACTTTTCTTCATTAGACTTAAGTGGTATAACCAAGGCAACCACCGAATTTCGCAATGAAGGCGAGATACATCTGTATTTTTTTTTTTTTTTAATGCAAGGAAGAAGGAGACAAAGGCCAGGAGCCCTCAAACGGTTCCGTTAAAAACAACAAAAAAAAAAAAAAACAATATAATAGAGAGCCAAATTCAAGATCCGTTCATTTCGAGATGCCTGGACACACTGCGTTTGAAAGACTGGAGATCACAGGAAGTAGGAAATACAGACAGAGGGAGACAGTTCCAGAGTTGACCTGTTGCATAAATGAAGGACTGGGAGTAACGGTTAACTCTTGCATTAGAGAGTTGGACTGAAAAGGGATGAGAATTTGTTGTTAGACGGGTGCTACGCACCAGGCGTAGAGGTGGAAGGATGCAAGCAAACAGTTCAGAGGAGCAGTGACCATTGGAGTAGCGACAGAAAAGAGATAAAGATGCAACAGTGCGGCAAAGGGACAGAGGTTGAAGGAAGCCAGTAAGAGGAGAGTTAATGAGACGAAAAGCCTTTGACTCCACCCTGTTGAGAAGAGCTGTATGTGGGAAGCCTCTCCACACATGAGAGTTGTACTCTACACAGGAGTGAATAAAACCCATGTATAAAGTCAACAATTTGGCAGAGGTAAAAGGTACAGAGTTGGCTTAGCACACCTAATCTCTTGGAAGCAGATTTTACATGAGATGGATTATGATCTTTCCAAGATAAATCCCGAGAGAATGAAACCCCAAGTACGTTTAATGATGATCCAGGATTGAGCTGGATATTATTAAACATCAGTGGGTACTCCAGTGGAAGATTTCGTCGGGTTGATAGGTGTAAGAACTGAGTCTTTGATGCATTAAAAACAACAATATTACTTTTACCCAGTCTGAGATACGAGCCAAGTCAGACATTAGGTGTGCTATAGCCTCACCCGTTGTTTGTTGAAGTAACAGAACTGAATGGAAAGATGAAGGGTGGAATCATCAGCATATGAGTGGATATGGTTAGATGTACAGCTTAGAAGGTTATTGATGAATAAAAAGAAGAGAGTTGGTGATAGGAGAGAACCCTGAGGAACACCATTGTTGATAGTGTTGATAGATCTAGGAGAAGAACGGTGGCCATCTACAACAGCAGCTATTGAGTGACCAGAAAGGAAGCTAAAGGTGAAGGCACAGATAGGATAGAAACCGTAAGATGGCAGTTTGGAAATTAAAGATTTATGTCAGACTGTGATCGAAAGCCTTTGAGATGTCAAGTGCAATGGCGAAGCTTTAGCCAAAGTCCCGATTGGAGGATGACCAGGAGCCTGAAAGGTAGGTGAGAAGATCGCCAATGGAGTGTCCTTGACGGAACCTATATTGACGATCAGAAAGAAGGTTGTGACAGGAAAGATGCTTTAAAATTTTTCTTTTAAGAATAGACTCGAAAACTTTTGAGACACAGGATGTTAAACCAATTGGGCAATAATTAGAGGGTCAGGAATGGTCGCCCTTCTTTGAGACTGGCTGAATGAGAGCAAATTTCCAGCAAGAAGGAAAGGTACAAGTTAATAGACAAAGGCGAATGAGTTTACTTAGGCAGGGTGTAAGCACATATGCACAGTTGTTGAGGACAACAGGAGGGGCCCCATCAGACTCATATGCCTTGTTAGTATTGAGGCCAGTGATGGCAGAAAATACATCAGTCGAAGAAATTTTAATGTCAGCCATGAGGAAGTCAGAGGGGGTAAGTGATAGTGGAACAGCACTGGAATCATCTAAGGTGGAATTGGTGGAGAAAGTCTGAGAGATGAGAGCTGCTTTATCAGTAGAAGAAATAGCTACAGAGCCATCAGTGTAGAAAAGAGAAGGGAAGGATGATGAGGTAAAGTTGTTGAAAGGTTTTTGGCAAGGTGCCAGAAGGAGCAGGAAGAATTCGAGTTGGAAAGTTGAGAGCATTTAGTACGGATGAAATTATTTTTAGCAAAGTGAAGAACAGACTTAGCACGATTCTGGGCAGAAACATAAAAAGGCTGTGATTCAAGGGTGGGTTGGCTCCGGTACCTTTTGTAGGCCCTCTTCTTGTTGCGGACAGCATTAGACCAAGCGTGATTAAACCAAGGCTTTTTTGCATTAGTCAAAGGATATGAGAAAGGAATGTGTGCTTCCTTGCCCAAGAGAATAACCTCCGTAATGCGCATGGCACACTCAGATAGCTCCCGGTCATGGAAACAATAATCGTTCCAGGGAAAATCAAAGAAGTGCTGCCTGAGGGCCTCCCAATCAGCAGCTCCAAAGTGCCATAACCGACGTTTCTTTGGAGGGTCCACAGGCCGTACTGGAGCGACAGGACAGGTTCAAGTAATATGGGTGTGATCGGAGGAGCCCAAAGAAGAGGAAAGATTAACAGTGTAAGCAGAAGGATAAGTTGTAAGGAAGAGGTCAAGTATGTTGGAACTTTCTCCATTCCAAGGCAGTCAAGGATACGGGTAGGGTGCTGTACAAGCTGCACTAAGTTATTAAGGATAGAAAAGATATGTAGTGAAAGGAGAGGAGAGCCAAAGGTCGTGGTGAACACTGAAATCTCCTAGAATTTAGATTTCAGATAAAGGAGAAACTGTTAGGATGTGTTCCATCGTAGAAGTATGACAGTCAAAAAAAATTTTCATAGTCAGTAGAATCAGGGGATAAGTAAACAGCACAGATATATTTAGTCAGAGATTGAAAGGAAAGCTGAATCCAGAGAGTAGAGAATTCAGAAGAATCAAGTTCAGGAACACGAGAGCAAGATAAGTCATTGCATACATATATACAACAGCCACCTTTGGCTTTGAAAAGAATATAGAGAAAGTAGTGGGATACAGATGAGGATTTGCTATCAATTGCCTCAGACAGCTGAGTCTCAGTTAAGAAGAGAAGGTGAGGTTTAGAGGAGGAGAGGTGGTGCTCAACAGAGAGGTGGTTAGAGGAACGGCAGCAAATGTTGCGGAAATGAAGAAGTGAGTCCGACAGTGGTTCCAGGCAACTCGTTGAGTTGTCACCGGAAGAGTGGCTGATGATGGGGGCATTTATGGTCCCCATCCCCAGGGACTCCGAGGTTTGGTTATTAGACGCAATCAAAAAAAAAATTGAGAAGGAAATGTAGTGTGTAATGTGCATGTAGTTTGGTGTTGACAATTAGAGAAACTTGAACTGGAGCGTGTGCTGGCCTACTCTCTGTGTTACTGAAACCCTGAAAAAAGTACAGCAAAGGGGGATGGTCAGGATTAGGAACTAGTCCCAAGGGTTGATGAAACGGGAGCTCCAGCTCTCCCTGTCATCAGCTTTCCATCCACCTTGGGAGTACTGCCCTGCCCGACTGGTGCTACAGTGTACTCCTTGATGATGAGGGACAGTCAAACTTCCCAGAGAGCAACGCAACCCCTGTCCTGAGTAATTACCTCCTCCAGCAGAGTTGGAGAAGGCGATGTATTCTGTTTGCCTCTGTTTATTTGTTGAATAGATATCTCAAAATGTAATCAGTGATTTCAATAGGATTTTGTGGATATATGAGTCACTGGCCAAGGGAATGTTTAGCAAATTTTGGTGGTGATCTTGGTTATATTCCCGGTCCAGGACTTTTTTTTTTCTAAAATTATTATTTTTTAAATTATTGGTGGATTTCAATGAAAGTTTGTGGGTATGGTCATTGTTCAAGGAAGAGTTGACTAAATTTTGGTGGTGATCTGAGCTGTATGGTATAGGCATTAGCAGAGGTATGCGCTCTCTGAATACTCTATTTCTGGGTTGAGCCCGTCGAGCCACTGCATCTTCTTCACAGAATCTTCTCTGAATCATCCCCCAGACAGGCTACCAGATGGTTCCTCTCTATCCAAATCAAATCTCTTGAATCATTCGGCCATGGTGATAATCTCACTCTGTCTGATTCAATATTGGAACCTTGACACCAACTCTACCTCCTGGAGGAAAGGACACTCAGTGAAGACAGACATAACACCCACTTATGTAAACACAGGCCCTTACGTAAACCCTTATTATCCACTTATGTATCATCAAACCTTTTCTATATGCCTTACATTGATGCACTTATTTCCTTGTCATCATCTGTACAAACAGCGCGCTCAACCTGAATTTGAATATCTAATTTGTCGGAATGCTCTCATTGTTTAAGGATTAATTCATTGGCGAATCCAGTTACTCACATATTTGCATATAGAATATAAATATATATATATAACTATATTACTAATATATATATATATATATATATATATATATATATATATATATATATATATATATATATATATAATCATCAGCCGTTATAGTGTCCACTGCAGGACCGGCCTATCCCGACCGAAGTGGGGACGATACAGCCAATGTATCTCTACCAAGTGGTTTAGGCTGTCTGGTAGAGACTGTATGTGGGGTGAGAAATGCTTGTACAGTACAGTAAGTTTACCTGTAGTGTTGGAGTGGCTTTGGATGAATGTATAGTCTGTGAACCAAGTGTAATCGGCCCGTTCAAGCATACTTTATAGTACGCGACACTGGTTCAATCACAGCGCCCCTTGTGTCTGCCAAGGCAGTACGTGGCCGGGAGAACACTCCCAAAGTTTCTTACCCTGGCGGGGCGCGAACCCTGGTTCTCTCATGTACGAAAATGCACACTTTACCACTGTACCACAGAGGCTTCATATATATATATACATGGATAGACAGATAGAAAGATAGATAGGTAGATGGATAAATAGACATGAACTAGAAAATAGTGTAAATACTTATATACTTATATATATAAATAGACAGATTGATAGATACAATAGATAGATATGAACTAGAATATAGTGTAAATACGATGTTAATACATCCATCCATCAATATATCGTTCATCCACCCAACATCTAGTCAGTCACCCAACAGACCATTTTTCCAGCAATTCAGCAATCCTCTTATTTAAGTAAATTATCTTAAATTGACTTTCCATCTATCAGATCGACCCTCTGTCCATCAGACTAGCCATTCACCCTACCAGACCCTTCAACATCCTCTTAAGTATCTATTATGTGAATTGGCCACTCAACTGTCCATCGGTCTAACCAATCAACAGTCTATTCAACGAGCCACCAGTCCTTTCAAGTGACTATCCAAACATCCATTTGACCAATCATCGATCCTTCAACCTATAATTATTGTCTAGTCATCCAGCCAACCAACCTTCCATCCATTCAACCAATAATTTATCTTGTCATCCGGCCAACCATAAATCATTTCAGTCAGTTAGTCATTAATTCACTATGCCAACCGTACGTCCATTTAACCGTCTGCCCTAAGCAATCATTCAGTCATCCACTCAGTCATCTATCCATTCATGAAATCAGCCATCTAATCATCTAACCATCCAACCATCTAATTAAATTTTCATCCCTCTAATCAGTCATCTAGTTCACCAATGAACCATCAATCCATTCACCAGACCAACCATCCAGTTATCTAACCATCCAGCTATGTAACTTTCCATCAATCCATCCATCCAACGAACCATCTAATTAACACTCCACCCATCCATTTAACCACATAACCAACTCTCCGTCCCTCTAACCATCCATCCATCCATCCGTTGAGCCAATCACTTAACCATCCATCCAAACAACCAACCATCCGTCTAATTACCTTACAGATGACATTAGGTTCAAAGGTGACGCAACACAAAGGAGAGGAGGGTTATTAGATTCCGCGAGGTACCTCATTTCTCTCTCTCTCTCTCTCTCTCTCTCTCTCTCTCTCTCTCTTTTATATATATACTGTGTATATATATATATATATATATATATATATATATATATGTCTTAGCGAACATTTGGTTTTTGTTTTTCATGACCCCATGTCTCTGCTGATTTCAAAGAACGAGTCAAGAGTCTCAATATTTACCCATTCAGAACGGAAATACAAAATCAGTATTACACACACACACACACACACACACACACACACACACACACACACACACACACACACACACACACACACACAGACGATAGCATACAATGACGTTAAGAGCAGCATGCTTGGAAAAAAAATCCAAAGTTTATCTGTATCTGGATGTTTTTAAGTCAACAACCTTGTTCAGCAGTAGAAAGTGACGCTAGAGAGGAGCCTACTCGCGATGGCGCTATTGCCCTAGATGGAGAGAAGAAACAAGAAACAAAGCTCACACGCACCCATGAAACTCTAAACATCAGTCACTATTCCCACAGTCACAGAGAGGAATGATGGCTTCATCACTTGACGCATCCATCTTCCACAAGGACACAACACGGAAAACAAAATCAGTTTCCAAGAATAACACCATTATAGAAATACACTCACTCTGTTTCAAGTTTGGTAACAAACAAGATAACAACATTTTTTAACATTTGCATTCACTCTGACATCTCCTATACCAAACCAGTGCAATACAACTCTTAGTTCCTTCCTCTAACACAGACACCTAACTCTATAATTGCTGGGAACTAACACAAAGATACCGCCTGGTGTTAACAGTGATAACAACCGCCGATGCCTCAACAATGTGTCACAGTTCAATAATAAGTACAGTTTTAGTAGTGTATCACCTCACAAGACACATCCCACACCAAGCACACCACTTCCTGTCTTCCATAGATATCACATTCTGTTCACTTTCGCTCACTACCACGTGGAGTACGGATCCCCAACTTCCTTCAGATTACTCAACACTTTCACAAACTACTGTAGAAGAAAGCCAACTGGACAAATTTCACCAAAGAAACAAAGCAACACCAGCACGCTAAACAACACACCCATCACCAATACTGACAGGAACATCACGAAATTTAACAAGCTCAGGCTTAATGGAGACAAACACATTCCACGAGTTAACAGAGGACATTGCAGCTCAAACTTTACACTGGAGATTGCTCACCTCATAAAGCTATGTGATTCCCTCAAATACAACTCCCCCCCCCCACAGACACACAAGACGCCATCACATGACTTGCAGTCAAACAATGAAACTGGTAACAAAAGTGCACGAAGAAAACAGGAAACTGGAAAACCTTTGTGACAGTCCTCACCACTGCACAGACTCCTCTCGGCTCTGCAAAACACTTTACAGTATCACTGAATCACAATCAAGCACCTCTTAAGCCCATGCTGCCATCACCGCAAACACCCAACATATCCTTTCTTACACAGAACAAATAGATATTACTCATAAACAACTACGCGAACATAAGTCACTTTACACCAACAAGCACCTAGTATGAAAACAACCATCTGTACATAGGTAGCCCATTCCACTTGCCCACAACGTAACCTAGTTCACTCCAGAACTAACAGGTAACATTAAGAACACAGTGAACTCTACCAGCACAGGGTCGGATGGCATCAGCAACTTATACCTGAGACATTTAGGACCACAGGGCATCTAGGCCCACACAAGCATTAACTGCCCGTAAGCACGTTTTAGCATTCCCAACAGTCACTATCATTATTAAACCAATCAACGACCCAACACACCCTTCCTTGTGCGGACCCGTAACACTAATCAGCACGCCGTCCAAAGTAACTGAATACGTAATTCTTGACAAAGCTACACTTCATGTCCTCCTTGCTCCTTCACAACACAGCTTTAGCGCACTACACTCCACAAACACCTTGCTAGTCAACCTCACACAACATGCACCTGACGGCATCAGCTACGCGGGCCCCTCACGATGAACGCTTCTTACAGCAATAGAGATAAGGAAAGCCTTTGATGCCATCTCTGATACACCAAACTCAACAACACAAACATGGAAAACTTCTCCAAACATTATCTGGCGGTGCATATATTTGGCAGACCGGCACGTATTGCCATCCTGGGCAAGTCAACACGAACACGAAACTTCCATAACGGAGTTCTACAGGAATCCATCTTTCACCTATACTTTTCAGCCATTACATGCATGGCATTCCTACACCTCAACCGCCCACAAACTTTGCCTCATATGCAGATGACACCACTACAATAATAACACGCCACATTGCAGACAAAGCCTACACACTACAAGACTGCTTCAACACACTTCAGGCATGGGTCAAGAGTAACAAGCTGACAATCACTCCAGCCAAATTCGCCAATACACTCATCACCAGCAGTAATCATAAGCACAGGTACTCACCTAACATCACACTTAGCAATGTACCGGTGACACACATATCCCATCCATTAAGATCCTTGGAGTGATATATGACACTGGACTCACCTTTAGGGACCACATAGAAAGCATCGAGAGGCGTTGCACCCTAGACCCAACAAATTGGGGATAATTACAGGAACGAACTCTGGGCAACAATTAGAATCACTATCCCTACTCTAGAATAGTTAGATCAGTGAGTCCTATGCCTCCCCGATGTGGGCCCCCATCCTGTCTCTCACCCAGTGCAACACCTGTCAGACCCTACATAACAATACTCTAAGCATCATCACTGGCTGCAATACCACTCCTACAACTCACATATACTGTGCAGCCGAAGATTTAGCTGTGAGAGAATATCTTGACATAAGAAGCACGCAGTTCTCTGTTGCAGCTTGTGCTGATACACAGCACCTCAGTCATTACATGAAAGAGCCACACAATACAACTAGATAAATAAAACAGTCAGTACACAAACGTAGCCAGATCCTTATCACTAGCATCCCATCTCCAGGCACTACAAAGCTAACAGTGAAGAAAAATGTAATTAATCAATTAAGCACAGGGCAATACAACACCTCGATCAGAACACAATGTTACAAGCCCCCCTACCCCGTCCTTAAACAGAGTTGATCGAGTTCACCTAAATAGGTTTAGGTCATGACATCACCCAGCCCTCCTCAGTTACCACCTAAGATGTGCGTTGAGTGGAGATACAGTATGCTCCCTCGCAGAATAGCACACACAACATAACTCACATAATGGAACACTGCACAGCACATGCCAAACTAAGACGCAAACACAGCATCAACGGTGTCGGTCACCTATGGAACGACTTAATAGAGACAGCTACTTACTTGGTGTCGACGGGTCTCCTAAGCAAGGTATGGTCGGGGATGGCCAAAAACAGCAACTACAACAACGATAACGACGACGACAACGAGAGTAGAAGGTAGAATGAAAGACAAACAGAAACAGAGTCATCTGGCGGCACATGATACTAAAAGCTGTGTTCTGGTGGTGTTGTAGGCTTCGTAGCACCTCCCTGGAAATTAATTTTGCAATCCGCTGACACATCTTGATTCTTTCAAGTTTTAATTGTGGTACTTTAATATTGACCTTGTAATGGTGACATACAAGAGGTTATTAAGGTGCAATATTGAAGCTAAATCGCTGACCAAGGGGTGCTACGAAATCTCCAAGGCCACTTGGAATACTACCCCCAAACACGAGGGCGGGATGGATAAGAGGCTAGGCACAGGTAAATACGTGACTTCACCTTGGAACGTGACCTACGGGTGCATCATTATTGCCCTGTGCCCCAAGGAGACCCTTGACCACCGCTGCTGACCTCATTACTGGTTCCAGCTTAAACACACTTTCACTCAGGATTTAGGTATTTGCATTACCGTATGAGCATACAGCTAATGACCGCAGTATTTATAACATGCAACAGTGTTTGGGCCCTTTACTGTCTAAGTATTTAGAAAAACTAAAGTGTCTACCAAGAGGACACTAAACCAATACTCACCCACATTTATGCCATACAGTGAGGTAATTTAACTTATTTTCATTACCAAAGGTTTCGGTGAAAAAGAAAAATTGGCGAATGCCATAAGACGAAACGTGGACTTTAATGCACACAGAAATCGTTTCTCATTTGCTCGAAATCTGTCACACAAAGATACAGACTAAAACTTATGAAGTATAGTGTACCTCGATGGTATGAAGTATTTTCTTGTGAATTTCATATAAACAAACTCCCGACTCTCAGGATCCTTTGACTCACTCTCTGTTTAGTAAAATCGTCTGACATCAGCCTCATTAAAGCAAGAAATTTTTTCTAACCACGAAAGGATTAATGACGACCATATCAACTCTCAGGAGGCTATAGCTCACTCTCACTCCACAAACGCCTCCTGGTGTTGACGGAAATTAAGCACTAGAGTTATCCTTACGATGGGAGAGATGTAATGGGAACTAGATCTCCACCAGCCACCTTTAAACATAACAAAATCGTATTACTTTCATGTTATTTTTTATTGGATGCAGGTTAAGCCAAATGAAGTAACTATAAAGTGGTATCTCTGTACCCACCTATGTTGCAGCATCAGTAATATCTGTACGATGAACAAATATTCAT
Source organism: Coenobita brevimanus (assembly GCF_032717465.1). Classification (NCBI taxonomy): domain Eukaryota; kingdom Metazoa; phylum Arthropoda; class Malacostraca; order Decapoda; family Coenobitidae; genus Coenobita; species Coenobita brevimanus. The sequence goes on from NC_137008.1 coordinate 40,645,897, forward strand.
ATTACTGTTGCGATTGCAATGGTGTTTGAAAAAAGCCACCTAAAGCCTTTCGATAGGAGGGAGTCATTCAACCCAGTGATTCCCATGTCTTTTTCTTCAGTGTGTGTGTGTGTGTGTGTGTGTGTGTGTGTGTGTGTAGGGAGGTAAGTGGGGTGGGAGTAGGTGTAGGTATGAGAGAGAGAGAGAGAGAGAGAGAGAGAGAGAGGGAGGGAGGGAGGGAGGGAGGGAGGGAGAGAGTTGCCTCAATGTTTTTTCTTTCCTCAAGTAGGAGAGTATTAACAACTTCCATATATAACATTAATGCTAGATCATCTCGTTATGGTCATGAGGTCGTCAACCTCTCTCTCTCTCTCTCTCTCTCTGTATCTTTATCTGTCTATCTATCTATCTCTATGCTTGAATTCCTATATAAAGTTTACCTTCCTCATGCCTCCCTTCTCTTTTTCCCCACTCAACAGCTTGCACTAGAAATTGTCGAAGGACTCTTTTTGGGGGGGCGGATGATGATGATGGTGTGGTGGTTCTAATCGTAAATGTTGTCGAGTATACGGAAGCGCCTGGGAGCGTTACAGAAAGAATTTTTAAGGCAAACGATGGTAGTGTTACGGAAACATTTCAGCATTCACTATTATATTTTTTGCATTTGCTGTACGTTCCTAGGTTTCACAGTCTCCTCTTCTGTAATGTGGATGCACAGTTTTGCTATGCTTGGTCATACTTTGCGCTGTCTTTCCTCCATATACTTTTCTTCCTTCTTTTCCCTGTAATTTCTTCCTCCTACCTCCCTTCTTCATTTTTTCCTGTTTCCTCCCTCTATTTTCTCAAGCCTTGTTCTCTTCTCCTCTCTGTTTTCTTTCACATCTTCTCTCATTCTTCAATCTTCCTGTTCCTCTGTCTTTTTTTCTTTATTTTGTTAATCATTCCTTCCTCCTTCATCCCTTGTTCCTTGCTTTTTCCGTTTTTTTTTCTTACCTGCCTCATTCCTTCTTAACGAATACCATTAAATCTTTTCCTTGTTCACATTTCCACCTCTCTCTCTCTCTCTCTCTCTCTTAGAACAAAAAAGTTGGCATCTTGTTAACTTTGCTGATAAAACTTTTTGTCCCAGTGGGTAAGCAAACCATCCTGAGGCAATAGTATCCTGGATCTTTAGTTCACTACAGAAGTTGAAAGTGTTATCAGCTTGTATGTTGGTGAACCACTGGGAGATAGTGACCAAAGCCTGATTAGGTTCTCGCTACATACATGTTGTGAAAGATCGTCTGGTCCTTGCCAAAGAATATTAGACTTCAGTCGAGCTGACCCTGCGGGTTTTAGAGAGAATTTTTGGGTGCTGGACTGGACGGCATTAATGTAAATGCAATGTATCACTCATTTAAAGGGCAAATTACAGAACGGCAGGTAGCATTCATAACCCTCTAAGCCCACAAAGCCACTCTCAGCTCAGCCAAAATGATTTAGTAATGAAATAGCCGTTGCAATAAAAGAAAGGCTGGATACAAGAGGGTCAATAGCAGCCAGGACCAGAATGATTTAGACTCCTTCAGGACTATGTAAGAGACTGAAATATCTGACCAAGTTGGGTAAAAAAAGTGAAGAAATCAGGGTGACATCACAATGCAAAGAGAGCCCGAAAGAGTTCTTCAGTCATGTTAGCAGTATGAAGCTTTCAAAGGTAGTACTGGATCATTTGAGATCAATCAGGTGTAATGCAAATCTCAGACTTGGGTATGGCCAACACTGCAAATAACTATTTTGCTCCAGTCTTTACGTTATTTAGAAGGTACTCATGACATGGCAAGACCAGTACTGGCCTATGAAAGTGAAGATTTCTTCATCCTTATATGTACACCTGAGGAGGTGGCAAGAAGAATCGACAAGCTAAATACTTACAAGTCACCTGGTCCAGATAAAATCCTTATAAGAGTTCTTAAGCAGGTGTGTGACCAGGTAGCTAAATACTTCCAGTAATCTTCAACAAATCCCTGGAAACAGGGAAAGTGCCAGAATACTAGAAGCTAGCAGATATGAACCCAGTCTTTAAGCGAGGGGACCAGGAATGTCCTGAGAATTATCATTCAGTTAGCCTGACCTCTATCATAGTAACACTGTTAGAAGGAATGACTGTAGACAGGATGGTAGAACACCTGGAAAATCACGTGATTATGGACTCTCAGCATGGGTTCAGATGACATAGATCACGCCTCACCAACTTACTTGAATTTTCCCACAAAATGTTGAGTGAGTACGACAGGAATAAAGCAGTAGATATCCTTTACTTAAACTTTCAAAAGGCTGTTGACAAAGTGACTCATCCCAAACTAGAGTCAAAGGTGCCTGCAATTAGTATAAATGGGAATACACTCTGCGCAGAAAATTGGCTAACCAATAAGAAACAGCCGTGATCAATGGAACTTCTGCTGATTGGGCTTCGGTGACTGTTGGAGTTCCACAGGGGTTAGTCCTTGGTCCACTCCTGTTCATCATTTTTATCAGTGACATAGATGTTGGCCTGTTAAATGTGATCTCAAAGTTTGCAGAGGACATCAAACTTGAAGAAAATGTGAGCAGTCTTGATTAGATATATAAATTCCAGGCAGACTTGTGTGGGCTACGGTAATGGTCTGAGTCGTGGCAAATGCCATTCAAAGTGAAGGAATGCAAGATGATGCATATTAGCCATGCAAATCCCAGGTCAGATTATTCACTTTGGGGGAGAACTGTGAGAACGACTGACCTGAAAAAGGACTAAGGTGTAATGATCAGTAATGACTTAAAATTTTCCAAACAGTGCATCGATGTAGAGAATTCGGCCCAGAAATTGCTAGGCTTCATCCAAAGGAAGTTTCGTTATAGGAAAAAATGTTCTTACACTTTAACTCTTTAATACGGCCAGTTCCGGAGTACTCCGTGCAGTTCTGGTCGCCTACACATAGGAAAGGCACAACACGAACTCAACACGCAATCTTGGTTGGAAACTGGAATTGAAAATATCTTCCACTTCCCCTAACCATTATTTTCGTGGCACCCAAGTGTTCTCCACCTTTCTCATTTTTCTCCCACCTCGTCTACCTTTTCCACTCTCATGCCTTTTCTCCTCTCTTATCCCCTCTTTTACCTTTCTGCTCACTCACTTTTTTCCACTCCCCCTTGTTACCCACGTCACCCACTTTTTTCGCTCTCCTTCCTTTTCTCCTTTCTTCTCTATACCCCTCTCACCTACTATTTCCCCTCTCCCTCCTATCAGCCTTCATCTACATTTTCCCTCTAGCTCTCTTATGCTATCCCTTTCGTTCTTTCTCCCTTTGAGCCACCTTTTTCTTTTCACCGACCTCTTCCCCTCTCCCCCCTTCTCCCTTTCACGTACCTTTTCCTCCTACCCTCCTTTTCTGATCTCACACACCTCTTCCCTGCATCCTCTTTCTTCCCCTCACTCCCCTTTTCTCCTCTCCCCTCCTTTCCTCCTCCCACATATTCCCTTCTCCCTCTTTTTTCCACATCACCTATTATTTTCCCTCTCATTTTCCTTCCTCCCTTATTCCTCCAGTTCTTTCTCATTCCCTCCCTCCTTTTGCTTCTTGTTACGTCCGATTTTGTCATTTCCATTGCTTCCTATCCTCCTCTTCTCCTTCCCACTTCCCTTCTTCTTTTCTCTGTCTTTTACCTTTCTTTTCCGCCATTATTTCTCGTATCTCATTCACCCTCCTCCTTCGTTCATTTCCTCCTACCTATCTCCCTTGATCCTTCTCAACCTTTCTTACTACCACCCTCTTTAACTTTCCTTCTGCCATCTCCTTCCTTCCTTCCCCCCCCTCTATGATTCATACTTCCATTCCTTTTAAATCCTTTCCATCTTTCTCCTTCATTCTCCTTCTCTCCACCTCTCTTTCCATAATCTTTCACTCATACGAGTACATTCCTCCTCCATCCCTTCTCCCCTCCCACTTTCTTTCCTTCCCTCCCTCCCTCTCAACACCTCCTTCTCCCGACCACCGTTCCGGTGACAAAAAAAAAGGAGAAAAATAGATAAATAAATGCAATAGACGGATAAATAGACAGATAAGTAGATAGACGCCTCGATAGATTATCAGTAATTCCGCTCCAAACTTCCTCTTTCCATCCCGTTTATCTCGTCTCAATGTCTTCCAATCTTCCGCCCTTCCCATCTCCTCTAAGCTCCTTCTCTCTCTCTCTCTCTCTCTCTCTCTCTCTCTCTCTCTCTCTCTCTCTCTCTCTCTCTCTCTCTCTCTCTCTCTCTCTCTCTCTCTCTCTCTCTCTCTCTCTCTCTCTCATTCATTCATTCATACGAAAACCACATTTCAGTAATGATAGGTTTGATAATAACTGCTCATATGGTGATGAGGTTTTTAAACAATGATGATGTAGTTAACCATTTCGGTTAGGTGACGTGTCTTTGTCGTTTATTTTTGGTAATCGTGCCACATTTTAATTGAGCGTCGGAGCCTGTAATACTAGACAGGATAATACAGACTTTATCTAACCCCTGCAATCCGATGTGTCTCTCTTAAATTACATTTGATAACCAGGCAGCATTAATATCAAAGCAAAGTAGATTACACAGATTTCCTGGAGGTAACTGAGCGAGAATACTGATCAAATATTCCCATCCTGCCGTTAACCCCATATGCATGATGTATTATTTCCATCTTGCTGCCACCGACAAAACTTTTTATCAGACTTGGGGGAGAACCCTCAAAATGACAATGTAAACGAAGGTTGGATCTAACTCTACAGTTCGAGAAGTCTCTCCTTACCTGGAAAAAAAAAAAAAAAAAAAAAAAAAAAAAGATTCGTGGTATGAAGAATTAAATGTAAAAGATGTCTTCGATAGAAGAATGTTCATCTCTTCAAGCAAAAGACGTAGTTATAATTCCCGAAAGGAGAATGTATGATTTCCTCTTTTTTCCTGTTTCTTCTCGTGCTTTTGTTCTCACCAACGCTTGTGTACCACGTCCTCATGCCTTGATTTCTGGATCGATTGGCATGAATATTATTGTGCACATATGTAAGTTTTGTGTCCTCGAGACACCTGTCTTTCATATCTAAATAAGGCATTTGAGTTTATTTTAGAGCAAAATTATTTTTAAAAGATGGACGAACCACCACCAGATGGGCGCAAAACCACCCGGCACCAAAACAACCATCCCTACGGTATATAGTCACATGTTCTGATTGGCTTCGAACGCGGTTACGGTTCGGTACAAGTTCGATTCGAAATGGTCTTCTATCCTATTTTATCTGTAATTTAGTCGTTTCTTATGAGTGACAAATACAAGCACGCTGACCTGCTCAGATATAAGGCGCAAGCATTTGGGAAAAGTCCCTCATTCGTTCGGAAGTGAGGCCTCGCTAGTTTTTATATATTGTTTGCTTCATCCAAACTATTTTATTCAGAGTAGGGAAGACTTAAAACAAATTATGCGTTACATATAGCCCTCATTAACCCATTTCCTTACCTCTTCAGTCCGATAACTCATTTTTTAATTTTTTTCAGTTGCTAAACAATTTTATTCAGCATAGGGGGACGTCACAAACTGGTGTGGTTAAATTCAAACTTCATTACCCACATTAGCTTTAAAATTCCTTTATAAAGTTGAATGAATATTGTTTGCTGATTAAAAACAATCATTATATTCAAGAGAGCGAGGACCTGACCATTTTACTGCAAAGCATGTGTCTGGCACTCAGCCTCATGCTTCCTATAGTATCGGCTTAATTAAATTATTCCCGAAATTTCACTTCTTATTTTATTTATGTCTCGAAAAAGATCACACAGCCTTGCCCATTCTGTCGTTAGCCTTTCCATATGAACCTAGCGAATTGGGTTTTGACGACCATGACGACCATGACGATGACGAATTACTTATAAGTATTCTATTTAAAAATAAATTATAGCAACAACTACAACAACAACAACACAGTAGCAGGAGTTTCAGTTTTAAAAAATGATAAGGAGGGAAATGATCATGAAATCCACAAAACTCAGCATGATGACGATTATGATCATCATCATCATCATCATCATTATCCTGACCCACATTCCCACCTAAAGACGAATGAGTTACTGTAGGATCCAGAAGCATCGATCAAGAATTGGTGGAATGAAATGCATTAGAAAAGAAAAAAAAGTAAAATCAGAATACTAATTCACACAAAGTAATAAGTTTGATAAATGATACAGGGTAATTGAAAATAACAGGGAAATTAATAAATTAAACGAGTGGAATAAAATTGTGTTGGGTAAAGAGTGATACTGAGAGATAAATAGCTGGCAAATGAAAACTATGATATATTCAGTACAGTAACCGGAGTAGAACATGATGATAAATGTTAGGCCGTACATGACTAGAAAAAGGAAAAAGGAAAATGTTACTTGGCGCGTTGAACAAGAAAAATAATAAAAGAATATAGCGAAGAAGTTAATAGGAAACGCGCAATAAAGGACTAACAGAGAAATAACACAATCAAAATTTAATGAATAACTAGAATTAAGTATGATAAAAGGAATAAATGCCAAAAAAAAAAAAGTTGATAGATAAATGAGATACAGATGAATAAAACGCAAGACAACCATACTAAATAACAAAGTTAATGGCAATTAGAATAAAATGAAATAAATTAGATAAGCAGTAACTGTAATGATAAATGAAATAAGAAGAAGTGGAATAAAAAAAAAATAATGATGGATAAAAAAATGATGAGTGGTAAGCGAGGGCTCCCGGGAACGGCTTATAAGAAACAAAGGAAGATCGTTTTTGAAATCCACGTCAAGTCGCCTGTCATCGTAAAGCCTGGAGAGGGAGGGGGGAGGGAAGGAAGGAAGGAAGGAAGGACGAAGAGAAAGAGGAGGAGGAGGAGGAGGGAGGGATAAGAAAGAAAGGGGGGTGCCACGAGGGAAGAGAAGGAAAAATGAGGAAAGGAGAGTAGGAGGAGGAAAAGAGAGGGAAGAGAGAGGATGGAAGGGTAAGAAGGGAGGAAGGATGGACTGGAAGGATGAGAAGGTGGCAGAGACGGAGATGGAGAATGAGGAAAGAGATGGAGAGAATGGAATGACATGAAAGGGCAAGAGCAAGGTGGAAATTTTATCTTTTTCTCCCTCTTTCTACTGTAGTCATCGGTTCTTTCTCCATCTCCCCCAGTACGTCCCTTTCCTTCTTCCTCCAAGGCTTCTTCTCTTCCCCTGTTCATTTTTTTTTTCTTTACTACATTCATCCTTTCTTATTTCCTTCGTGTCTCCCTCCTTTTTTCCCTCCCTACCTCATTCTGTCCCTTCCTCCCCTCCTCCCCCTCTCCGTCCTCCCTCTTTCCCTCCTCCTCTCTCCCTCCCTCTCCTTCCGTGCCATTTTCTCTCCAATTGTATTCGTTCCAGTTTTCTCTCAACCAGCGTTTCTCCCTCACTTGCCTTTTCTCTCTCCCATCATTACTGGAGCTCCTGGAGGGAAGGCTATTGCAGTGAATGCTTTTTATGTCTGTGTGTTTGTGTGTATTTGTTTCTGTGTAGTTATCTAACAATCAGAAGCAGAAAATATGAATATGGTATGAACAGCATTAATGACCTCCCCTATAAATAACTTTTTTCTTCTGGCATGTATTTATTGTGCATCCAGACTTGTATTTTTACCTGCTTCGTATTGTGTCAGACAAACAAGAGCGGCAAGTGCTTGCTTCTTCGTTATTTTTGCTTTGTATTTTCTTTGCTTTGAAAAGGCATTAAATTAAACCTTTTTTACATCCAAGCTGATCAGAGAGCCCATCTTCACAGGGTATATTACTCCTGCAATCTTCTACTACACACCACTCCTTCCAATCCATTCCTTCCCAGCCATCCCCCCCCCCCCAACACTTTTATTCTTTTACCCACCTTCCTGCACTGACACACATCGAACATCTAGTGTTTGTATCAGTCATTTCCCGCATTCAGAGTGGCGACCTAATAATGTCCATCTTTACTGAATGAATTACCCCCACCCTACTGCACCTCTCATCACCAAGTTAGACGACTGGACCCACCCCTTTCATCCCAACCAACCCATTCTTGATATTCCAACTATTGATTGCCAGTACAGTGTTATATGGAGGCATGCTTTGTTTTTCATATCCCGTTACTTATCCCAGATTGGCCTGGTTTAGTAATGCATTTTTCTAATGCTTTTGACAATGAGATGGCGCTTTCAAAAGGTACTGACACCAGCTTACGCCAAACTCAAGAGTACTTTATATTTCAGCTCGCAATCATGCTAATCTGTTCTTTGTCTAAATAAAAACTGAATCTGTTCTGAGTACATTGAGCTTTCAGTTACAGACTCCTCCCACTCCTGGCACCTCCACAGAGACATCTAAAATACATTCTTTTAAGTGTGCCTGTCTGTATGTCTGTCCGATTGTCCACGTTGGGAATTAAGAGGAAATACCTTGAGGAATTCAGAGGGAATTAATAGGAGTAACGTTTTACTAGGAAGTTAATGGCATGATTTAAAGTTGCTAAATTGCTCCCCAGAAGGCAAAAAATAGATCAGGTCAACATGGTGGTGGTTGGTTGTCAATTGCCGTAAAGTTTTAAACTTCTTCCTGCAACCGTATAAGAATTACAACTTAAAAATCGCTATTTCGTCAATATGATGGAATTTAATGGCCGTTTGGGTAGTATAGTGGGGGATGGGTCGTGTGATTAGATAGTGTAGGTGAACAGGTTGGTTGGAGTGGGTTGGTAAGTACTGCATGGTGGGGCTGGGTGGGTGAGTGGGTGGGCAGGATGGGTGAGTGTGAGGAGAGTGGACAGTTTTTTTTCTCCCTCTTCCTCTCTCTCTTCCCTCTCCTCTCATTCTCCTATTTTTCCTCCATCCTTAGTTCTTCCTTTTCTTCCCTTTTTTTTTATTATTTTCTCATCTATTTTTTTTTTTTCAATTTTCTTATCTCTTTTTAGTCCTGAGATCATTTCGCTTACCTGTTCCATATTTTCCTCATGCTTCTCCCGTCATGAGTTTCATCCATTCTCTCTCTCTCTCTCTCTCTCTCTCTCTCTCTCTCTCTCTCTCTCTCTCTCTCTCTCTCTCTCTCTCTCTCTCTCTCTCTTTCCACCACTGTATTGCTCATATCTATTTCCCCCTTTTTCTTTTCTCTTTTCTTCTTTTCAATCCTTTCTCCTTTTCTTTTATCACTTTTTCCTTTGTTTTCATTTCGCTTCCCTCTCCGTCCGTTATTCATGTCTCTTTCCTCTCCCTTTGTTATTCATCTCTCTTTCCTCTCCGTCCGTTATTCATCTCTCTTCACTCTCCGTTCGTTATTCATGTTTATTTATCTTCTGGTCTGTTTTTATTCCTTTGTCCGCTTCATTTCTGGTTTTTTGCTTTGTCTTTTACGTCATCCAATTTCTGTCATTTATTTTCCTTTATCATCTTTCTTCTTCTTCTTCCATTCATCTTTCTTCTCTCATCCCATATCTCTTCATTAATTTCACTTTCTGTATTTAGCTTTACATTTCGTTTTCTTTGCTTTCAGCCCTCGTCTCTCATCCCATCCTCTTTCATTTTCGTCGTTAAATTTTTCGGTGTATCTTTATTTTTTATCAGTTGTATTAATTTTCCCACAATTCCTCTCTCCTCTTCCCTTATTCTTTTTTTTGGGGGGTAATTTTTTCTCATTCTTCCCTCTTCTCTCATCCCCTTTTTTCCTCCCTCGTTCCCCCTTGTCCTTGCCGTCTTACTGTTCTCCATGTTTCTTCTTTTTCTCCCATATTTCCATCCTCTTCTCTCCTCATCTCTCATCTTCCATATTTCCTTTTTCATCTTCTCCCTTCCTCATCTCCTTCCATATTTTCTTCCTTTTGTCTCCTCCCTTCCTGCCTATCGTTTCTTGTTTCATACTCTTCTCCTCTCTCTCCCGTCTTCTTCCACGCTCCTTTCTCTTCGTTCTTCCCTTCCTCTTTTATTCCATCATTCTCTCCTTGCCAGTCGTCTTCTTTCCCCCCATCCTTCTCTTATTTTCTCCCTCTTCTTGCCCATCTCTCTACCCACCCATCTTGCATCGTCGTTAATGGCGCCTATTTCTTCTCTCCTCGTCTTTCATGTTTTCCTTCTCTTCTCCTCTCGCTTATTCCTCATAATTCCTCACCCCCTCCTTCTCCTCCATGTTCCTTGTTTATTTTTCCTTTTCTTCCTTTTCAACTTTCACCATTCCTCTTGTTTCTTCCTTCTGTCTTCTTACATGTTCCCTTCCTCGCGTCTCCTCTTCCTTCTTCTTTTCCCCGGTCTGTACTTGCCCACCTCTTTCCTCTTCCTCTATATTTCCTTACTCTTCGCTCCTTTTTTCCTCTTATTTCCTCCGTCTCTCCTTGACCGCCTTTCTACCCAAATGGAGTGTGTGATCTTGCCTTCATCTGGTATCGAGGCTGGGGTGATTTGAGCTGACCTAGGCAAAAATAGACAAGCGCAGATCTCCATATCACAGTCACCCCTACCATCTCAACCACTATAACTACCATAACCTTACTCACTGCGGCTGCTACTACCACAACTACCGCAGCTACCATAGTTTTAGCGGCTACAACTACCACTGTCTTAACCACCGCCCTTCCACAATAACTACCACTACATGACTACAACAACCTAAGCAACTACCTCCATTAAAGGAACCACTAAAATTGTCACATCTACTACACCCCTATGAAAGCCACTACGATGACCACCTCAGCCACAACTAAAACAATCACTAGCACGCCTATAAAAAACACTAGCATCAGCACGAAAATCATCACTATCATCACCAAAGCAGCAACAATCAACCCCACCACTATGGCTTCCGCAACATCATCATCATCATCATCATGATTATCATCATCATCTCAATCACCTCATCTACATCTTGCACCACCACCAACCACCAACATCACGCACTCAGTTCTATATCTTCTCTGTTACTACCATCATCACCACTATCATCACAACTACCACACCACCAACTATCACCTTGACATCACTAATAAGCACTATAACCAGATTTACAACACCGCCACAACAATACCGATCTGCCTACCACACACAAATTCACTCACAACCACAATACGAACTACCACAATTACAAGCCCGCCTATAACCACAGTACCAACAACCACAACGGCCACACCAATCAACCACAGCGACACCCACCACAGCAACACCACCACAGCAACACCACCACAACCACAACCCCGACCATAGTAACCACCAATACCAATGTCATCTACAACCACAACCACATCCACATTGTCAGCCACAGCTATAACTACCACAGTCTCCTCACCACAACAACCACCCAATACCACTCAACTCAGCACCACAGCGGTAATCACAACCACCGCTATTAAATTTCAAACCACAGCTATAGTCACACCACCATACCCTCCACCACAACAACCAAAACTATAACCCCAGCCGTAACAACAACAATACCAACCTGCACCACAACCACGTTACTAACCATAGCTATACCTCCACCACCACACCCACAACACCAAGCATCACAACCACTTTACCAGCTACAACTACAGCCATATCACTAGGCACCGTCATAATTCCAGGCAGTGCTGCTACATCATGACCACCACACCACACCACACCACATCACAATACATCACACGGCAACCTCTACACTGCACCACATCACAACCTCTACACTGTATCACATCACACCAAACCACTCCACTCCAAAACACAACACAACACAACACAACACACCACAACATATCACAACCACTGCCACCCCACAGCCACTACCACACCACACCACACCACACCGCACCAGATCATACTACACCACAAGCACTACTACCATACCGCAATCACTATGAAACCACAACCTCCACCATAACACAAAAGCCACATGGCACCACACCATTACACCACACCACAATACCACTCCACATCATATAAAACCACATCACATCCCCAACTGCTCTACTTCCACCGCCGCACTACAGCTTCCACTAGGCTACAACCACCACGGCATATATCACCACCACAACCACACCACACCACAACCGTTACAACACACAACACCACATCACACCCCTTACCACATTACGTCACATCACATCGCACCACATGTGTGGGGAGGCTCCCCACATACAGCTCTTCTCAATAGGGTGGAGTCAAAGGCTTTTCGTCTCATTAACTCTTCTCCTCTTACTGACTCCCTTCAACCTCTGTCTCTTCGCCGCACTGTTGCATCTTTATCTCTTTTCTATCGCTACTTTAATGGTCACTGCTCCTCTGAACTGTCTGCTTGCATTCCTCCACCTCTACGACGGGCGCGTGGCACCCGTCTGGCAGCAAACTCTCATCCCTTTTCTGTCCAACTCTCTAATGCAATAGTTAACCGTTACTCCCAGTCTTTCATTTATGCAACAGGTCAACTCTGGAACTGTCTCCCTCTGTCTGTATTTCCTGCTGCCTATGATCTCCATTCTTTCAAACGCAGTGTGTCCAGGCATCTCGAAATGATCGGATCTTGAATTTGGCTCTCTATTGTATTTTGTTTTTCTCTTGGAGGGAACTGTTACTGCGGGCTCATGGCCTTTGGTTCCTTCTTCCTCGCATAAAAAAAAGAAAAAAAAACACCACACCAGAACTACCGCCACACCACAGCCACTGTTACACTACAACCACAACCACACCACAACCACCATCACACCACACAACCCTACAACCACCACTCCACTTCAGACCTCTACCATCTCTGCACATCACAACAAACACCACCACCACGGTGGGTGTAAAAATCACAACAGCTTGATAGTCTATCTATCTCTCTATCTATCTATCTAGCTAGCTAGCTAGCTAGCTATCTACCTACCTATCTGTCTATCCATCTATCTATCTATCTGTATACAGTATATATATATATATATATATATATATATATATATATTTATCTCCAACATTTAATCCCATGTCGCCCCATGAGGAGCGTAGGAACCCGGGGCTAGGCAAGTTAGTCTTGACATTTAAGATGAGAATGCCCAGCCTCACTCATCCCTGAGTGGCACTACCTGAGCAGGAAACCCCAAGCACCCCTTGGATATAAGTTTACACTGGCTCAATCCGATTGGAGTACTTTAATTACCCACTAAACCACCAGGCTCCATAATTTGGTCATATGGTTACCACCCAGGGTAGTAAATGGTTTCCTGGTTTACAGGAAACCATTTGGGTTGTCACTCAGTGTAGAGTTACCCATAGGCATAAGGAAGAGGAAAAAGAGAAGGAAAGAAAGACAGAAGAAGGAGTGTAAAGTGTAAAGTCACCGGTAGGTAGAAGAAAGAGGAAAGAATGAAGGAAAGAAGGAAGAGGAAGGAAAGAAGAGAAGAAAGGGCAGAGACTCAAAGCAGCACTACATCGAGTGAGTGGATGGTGAACGCCCCCACCTACCACCCCCCAAAAATATATATATATATATATATATATATATATATATATATATATATATATATATATATATATATATATATATATATATATACAGACAAATATATTTTTTTTAGATTCTTAATATTATGGGTATCATAAAAAGCCATAACAACACCATACCACACCACAAACACCCTCCACCCTCCTCCCAGATGCAAACGCAGTAATGAATGTGAAATCCAATGGGCTTGCGGGTGGGGTCGGGTGGTGTGGTGGGTTGTGGGTAATGTAGGGGTCACTGTGGACCTGGGAAGTGTTTTATCCCCCACCGAGCGGCCTCAATTTACCTAAGGGGCCAGGGTGGGGGAGGGGGTTGAGTCGGGTGTGGTAGGGCAGCAATCGCCTCCTCACGCCTTCTTCTTGGTCTTATGGGTGGTGTCAGGATTCTGAATCTCCTTGCCATTGTATTTTCCAGTTTATTATTATGACACTTTTTTTTTTTAAGATAATCCCCTAACCATATATATTTTTATTCTTTCTACCTTCAGATGACATCAAGTGGTAGAACCTTTTGCAGTGACGGGTCTGAAAATGATCCCCACAAACTGTTCCACTATGACACATCTTCCTAAAGCTAAATAAAAACTCCAGGTGACAACAGATATGTACCGAAATGTACGGTTGATAACGTGTGAACCTGTGACAGCATATATGTGTAGCCGAGGTATAACACTTGGTACACTCGACAACCTTGACATAATCACATACTTGTTAGTGGCACTGACAAGAATGCACGGAGGTGTCAAATAATTGCTGAAATGACCAAGTAACTGTGATGCATGAACATCGAAAACTGTAGCTAGACCTCCACTTCACACAGACACTATCCCAGTAGCCAAGAATCGTTTGGTTCTGGATATTGTGACAGTTCCTCATGGTGTCCTTCCCGTGGGCTCGGAGAAGAATGGGTATAGCTTTGCAGGCATACACTAACTAGGCAGTCTGACACCAATAATGGGCATTACACAGATCGAAGGTTTGAAAAAAAAAAAAAAAAAGTAACATCCTCTTAAAAACGCCCCAGAGGCTGTAGGTTCTCAATATTCATCGTATTATCTAAAATCGACTGCCTGCCAAATTTCGTTCAGGAGGCAGATAACTACGACTTGAAAAATTTAACGAAGATAAGCCTTTGATATCCACTTCGGGGTCGCAGATTACCTTGATTCATCACGCTGAAACATTTTACCTCCTTCATTAAAACCCAGTTCTGTAACTGGTTTTGGATAGCTGGGGGAAGGGGGGTGAGGGGTTCCACTCCTCCTCGGGCCTTGAAGACACCTACCCTCTGTGTCTGTATGATGCACTGTGTTCAGTTGCGGTCACAAATATTAATCCATTTCATAATAATAAATAACAATAAAAAACAAGACAATGATTTTCAAAACCCAATGATCCGTTCTTCTTTTCACAACTTTTCAAAAGTATTATGCAATAGTTTCATAATCGTTCAGCTTCAAAATGAAGCAAATAATTTGTCCGCAACTGCACGTTCCCAGTTTGAGTTCTGGTCCGCTGATTTGCTAGCCATCTCTAAACGACAAGTATACACACACACATTGATAGGTACAAAGGTTCATGCCCATTGTGTCAGTAAGTTGCTATAGTTTACTGATCTGCTGGTTTATTCGTATTACCCTAATTATCCTTTCGTACCTTTTAAATACTTGCTCGACAGCTGGGCTATTACATAAGTAAAAACTTTCACCAAAAGATGCCGCTGTTTAACTGTATTTTTTTTACTTTATTTGGTTATTAGTTGACACAGACACAACGATTTAGTTTACCGTCATAACAATTCAGATAGAGAAGACACACCACAGGAGAGAGAGAGAGAGAGAGAGAGAGAGAGAGAGAGAGAGAGAGAAGTAAGATAAAATGTTAGAGAATGGAGGAAAGTCACAGCTGATACAACTCTCGTTCTCTCTCTCTCTCTCTCTCTCTCTCTCTCTCTCTCTCTCTCTCTCTCTTCCTGGTTTGCACTTCAGCAGTCCACTCGACTATCTTATTACTATCTCTTCTTTTCTACATTTCGTTGACTCACTTCCTCATCCTTTTCCTTTGGGATTATCTTCTCCCTTTCCTCCTCTCCCGCTTCCGTATCTCACCCCTGTCATTCCTGCGTACATAATTATTTTCCTCTTTCCTCTCCCTCCCACCCATTTTTTCTCGTCTGTCTTCCATGCATAAGGGAAATTAAGACAGGAAGGACTGCCTGATAGTAACTAGTGGTAGTCTATGCTGCATTTTAAATTGTTTGGGAGATTTCAAATCATCTCTTGCTTAGCGATTTATTCACCACATTACATCTCAGTATTCTCTTGTGTGTTGTTAATGGAAAATATGTTGGTACTGAAATTACTTAAATACACAGTGTTAAAGTATACTAAGCAAGTTAAATCGCTTTGGTTCTATTGCTACACTGTCTCCTATGCTCCATACCGCCTAGAATACGATCTCCAGTCGCATACGCCTTCAAATGTTCTGAACATGAATGAGGTTCGTGGTTAGACTTCTATAATCAAAAACATTAAGAGGTATGTTTCTAATTTACATTCCTGGGCCCAAATTCTCGTTCGAACAGAAGACTTCCTTTACATCTCTTCCAAAGCGATTTATTTACTGTTCTTGTCCGAGTTGCCTAAATAATGATAATATCACCATGCTGTGGGATATCACTTCAGAAAAGATATTAACCAGTCGTATAAGTAATAAATAAACCAGTTATGGAGAAGTCCTAGGTAGCCTCATTAACCTACAAGAATGAAGGCCAGAAACTTAATGTCATCTCTTATTCAGATCTGCGTGTTACACAGAACCGTCACCCTGACTGGTAGCTCTAGACCACTGGACCACTTAGTATGTATTTTACAGGAATACACATTTCAGTAAATTGGATAGCAATGGAACAGGGAATAGGAGATTTAGATGCAACTAAGGAGGGATAGCAAGAAAGAAGAGAGACAGGGAGGGGGAGGGAGTTAGAGAGGAGAGGAGAGGGTGGTGGTGAGGGAGGGGAAGGAAGGTAGAGACAGGGAGGAGTGGGATTGGGGGGGAGGGGGAGAGCACAGACCCCCTACCAGCCTCCACAAGTGACCTCTCACTCACCTCTCACTCCCAGACTCGAGAAAAAGATTGAGGGAGAGGAAAGGGGGGAAAGCGAGGGAGAGAGGAGGGGAGGAAACAAGGAGAGAGGGGAGGGGGAGAGTGAGGGGGAAATTGGAATTGGGGGTAGAGGGATGAAAGGAAAGCGGGGGAAGAAAGGCAAGGAAAGAGGGGTGGGGGCTGGGGCAGTTATTGGAATGGAGGTATGAAAGGTAGAAGAGAGCATAGACTCAGAGAAGAGGGAGAAAAGGAAAGGAGGAGGAGGAATTGGAAGAGGGAGAATGGAAGAAGAAGAAGAAGGAAAGGGGACGGCAAATGGGAAGGAGAGAGAGAGAGAGAGAGAGAGAGAGTCAGGTAGGCAGGTAGACAGACTGACATAAACAGAGGGAAAATCAAATTACAAGTATGTCTATCATCTGAATGCCTGTTTTACTCAACTGATCTACCACTCAGCCATTATGCCATCACCCATCAGTCCAGAGCGTCATCATCCACTTGTCCTCTTTTTATCTGTCTCTGCCATTACATCTGCCTGTTCAGCAGTCCAGTGTGCGTAACGCAAGAGGGTTAAATGTTTGGATCGTTTGGTTTATCTGTCTACCTTTTTGTTTGTCTGCCTTTCTGTTTGGTAATGAGATCATGGAAAACCATCGAACAGAACTGCACGAAATCTGTAATATTGATTAGGGGAAAGGTGATGAAATTTTGGTCGGAAAAGGTCATAGGTCAAAAACGTCAACTAAAGCAGTTTTGATCCGATTCAAACCAAGCTAGGTCGGTAAGGTTGAGGATCAGAAGAGGATGAACTAATTCAATTTTTAGATAATCAGTCAAAGGTTCTGGTCATAGGGCAAAGTCAAAAGATTTTTTTTTTCTTTTCTGTTGAAGGGCTTAAGGTTAGCCAAGTGAAGAAGTCACTCCATTTTGGGATCAATATGTCAAAGGTCAAGGTCACAGGGTAGTCGACTGAACACTTTTGATCTAGTTAGAACCAATTTGATGGGAGGGTTGGAGGTCAAACAAGGATGAAGCAACTTGAATTTGAGAATAATAGTCACAGGACAGAGTCAAAAGTTAGGCCTGACCAATTGCAGGGTGCAGTTGTTGCATTTTCTGAGTGCTCATTCTTGTCTACGCTATTTACTAGTAATCCTCCTTCCCAGCTTCTAGCCATCCTGTCATATCCACCTCTCATCTACCCAGCACTCCCTAACCATCAATCCTGTCACCTTTCATCCACCCTGTCTACAGTATTCCATCAAGCATCAGTCTGTCTGTCTTCCACCTGCCTTCCGTCTACTCATCTGTCCAGGCCATCTGGTTTTCTTTCCGCAATCCACACTTCTTTCTGACTCTTACTGTCTGTCTCTCAACGCATTTATTTGTCTAGCGAGCCATCTGCTTACCTGTCTGTCATTCTATATCAGTCTATCTTTCCATATAGGCCTATCTGTAAATCTGTCTATATCTACCTATCAGTCTAACTCTCTATCAGTCTGCCTATCTGTAGGTCTATCTACCACCTTCCATCCGTCTTGTCCACAGTACTCATCCACCGATCCATATCCGTCTGTATCTTTCGACGTCCATATCGCCCAACCTATCTGTCCATCTATCTATCAATCTATCTATCTGGCTGTCTATCTGTATCCGTCTGCCAGCCTCCGTGGCATCATCCGTCAGAGCATTAAACACTTTATGTGAGTTAAAACGAGCCATTTTACTGCGTCTCAATCATCGGCCCCCAGCCCATTTCACTCTCTCTCTCTCTCTCTCTCTCTCTCTCTCTCTCTCTCTCTCTCTCTCTCTCTCTCTCTCGTTAACTTTTGAAAATATGTTTCTCAGTTTTACCTTTTTACTAACTTTTCTGGTCATTTTTCTTTCTCAATAGGCTATCTTTATTCCACCCGTGCGCGAAAGCTCGTGGGGATTGTGTTTGGTCCAGTTTTTCTGTTCGGCCGTCCTTTTGACCGTCTGTCTGTCTGTCTGTTTGTCTTTCTGTCTGTAGGACGGTCTGTCAGCAAGATTATGGACAAACGATTGGATGGAATAGCACCAAATTTACAGAATGAGTGAACATCATCGGAGGAAAGGGTGATTAATTTAGCCGAAAAAGGTTATCTCATCTCAAGTATCTATGATTCTGTTTAGATTAAACAAGGCGCAACAGTTTCGGGTTAACCAAGAATGAAATTATTCTGTTTTTAAAACACTAGGCAGAAAGGTCAAGGTAACAAAGTAAGGTCAGCCTTACCTTTTTTTAAATCCGATTTTAACCAAACTTGGTGGATGTGTTGAGGTTCAAGTAAGGATGGAATATTTTGATTTTGAGAGGTATCAGTCAAAGGTCAAGGACAGGATATGGTTAAGCGTTCACCCTTATGGTCCTTCCACAGAATCAGTGGGCACCCGACGGGTCCGAACTAACTGTTAAGCAGGTTCAAATCATGGTGACAAATCAAGATATAACCTGCCGATCTGAGGCGGGGAGGGTCCTTCAGTTCATGACGTCGATAGGATTATTTTCAAGCAGTTTTTTTCTTGCCAGGTTCCTACGCTACCTGAGCCCATTAATGGTGTGGACGGATATATATACACCTGCACTCTACGGTGACATTTTATGGTGTCTTACTTTTTCTTATTTTTCCTTTCATTGTATCGATTACTTAATTCTCTCTCTCTCTCTCTCTCTCTCTCTCTCTCTCTCTCTCTCTCTCTCTCTCATAAAGCCTACAGTAGCCCATCTTCCATAACACTGTGTGGTGGCGTAATTCACGTCACCCGCACGCCAACACCAATACACACATACACCAGCAAAGTAGGTCGAAATAATGGTGATAAGAATCCAACAGTCATCTATAATACAGATACTGAGTTTCAGTATGTGTGTAGGAATGGATGTATGGAGATATGTTTCTACAGATATACAATAATAAAACTCTCAAACCTGATGAACATCTTTATTATTATTATTATTATTACTACTACTACTACTACTACTACTACTACTACTACTACTACTAAGAACTCCACATTTTGTCGAGTTCTGATTGATATTGTATATAGTATTTCTCTTTTTTGGGGGGGAGACGGGAGGGCGATCAAGAAGGCTGGCGTTCGAAGATCGTACGAGATAGAGACTTGAAATTTCCAGGGGTGATGTATCTTGGTTGTAGGCTTCTTTGGCACAAATATTATTTTCCTAACCCTAGCGCCGCACTAGTGCCCTCAACGTTATTATTATTATTATTATTTTTTGCGCTTCTGCCCAGCAAAAACAACTAAATCGATTGCCTTGCAAATAAAAACAATTGAATCGCTTGCTTTGCAGATACTCCACTATGTAGTCGTCAACATATACTAGTGCGCCTGGGTGTTGATACTGAAATTCAACTAATACTTTTTGAGATGTTGAGGAAAATGAAAATGGCCGCCACATGCCAGAAAGTGATAAATTGGAAAGTGTTTGGCCGATTTTGACCTAACTCAGTGGGATCGTGAGAGAACCTGATTCGCATAGTATGAATGACCTTGACCTTGATCTTAAGGTCAGAGGTCAAAATCGGTAAAAAATTTTGAGTCATACCAAAACTTCCGTAATATTTGGTCTACATTGATAAAAGTATTTTCATCTGGAATGTGGAGGTCTTTGAATATTGCTTCAGTAACTTCAGAAGTCTAGTTATTATTATTATTATTATTATTATTAACATGTAATAGACGCCCACACTGGAAGTGTGGAACTTGTTCCAGCAAGCAAGCTAGCAAGTCAGGCAGTGCTGAATATTGTCTCATGTGGCTCATCATCTTCCTCTGATTTCCTGACCTGATAATACAAAAAAAAAAAAAAAAAAAAAAAAAAAAAAACAGATTACACTAGAAATATTCCCTCACACTTCCTAAAACCAATACTCCTTTTGTATTAATTTTAGGTCTAGGGCTTGGGACCTAACAGGTTAACAATGACTTTGCTTTTGCTCACTCACAAAAATTTCTTTCACCAAATCTCTCGGTGCGCTCCGATTCAAATAAGAAATAAGAAATTCAGAGTTTCTTTCGTCGATCAGGGTATTGTATTAGTTTCACCCGGATTCAGTCAAAAATTTCTCCAAAAAGCCAAACAGAAGGTATTATTTGTTTAGAAAGGGCAAAACCTGGTTGCTGTCAGCAGTCTTCGGAAAATACTGCTGTGCTGCTCACGCCACCTTAGACCGTTACTTCTTGCGCAGCTAATCTGTCTTATAAAAAATCGTTTCCTCGATTTACGGAAAAAATATTGGGAATTTCAGGTTGTCCATAAAATGAAAATAACAGGGATTTTTATGCGATTTGCTAATTGGTGTCTATCTTGTAACGTCCAAAGTGGCTGAGATATCCAAAAAAGTTCGCTATTGTACTACGGAGTTTTCCTCCTGCCCCCTGCCCCCATTTCTTGCTGATGCGATAAATCCTTCTCTCGGGTACATATGTCGGAGGTCGAAACTGTGACTAAATTTGGTGTTCTAGCTCACTTCGCTCGCTCGAACAATTATTATTATTATTATTATTATTATTATTAGTAGTAGTAGTAGTAGCAGTATTTATATTATTATTATTAGTATTAGTATTAGTATTAGTATTATTCAAACTTTACATACGTACGCATTTGCTATCCATTAGCTGAGGTTCCGAGTTTGGACCAGATTGATGTCCTCTGATGGTGCGTTTTGGCCAGTTTTGTGCCCTTATGACGGCTTACTTTGTGAAATATGGGTTCCGGTGTGCATAGAATTTGAGAAACACCTGGGCCCGTACTCATAAAACACTAAGACTGCATCATAAGGCGAAAGTCTGTCCTAAATTCACAGGAGCGAGTCATAACTCCTTATGTTCGACCTAACCTGAGTCACAGCTAAAGACACCTCCCGAGTTGGTATAGCGCTTAGGACGCGGGTTATGAATCAGTCATAACGGTAAACATGACCGCCACACCACAACAACAATAAATTAGCCACCGTCAACCAAGTCGTTCTCGTGACAGAAAAGATGTGCATAAAGAGTTAAGTGATGCAGAACTGGCAATGAGATACCGCTTGGACCGTGCAGGGATAATTTTCGTGACAGATTTGGTGTGGAGGACCCTAACAACACCAACGGCAAGAACAAAGCTCTCATGCCAGAAATGAAAGTTATTTTAATGTTGCATTACCTTGCCACTGGAAAAATGCAATTCTGTAATGGTGACGACCACTTGTGCTTTTCTCTATCGTAGTGTTGGAGTTCTCCATGCTGCTGGTGGCAGTGGTGGTGTTTGTTTACAGGATGGTGCGGTGAGGCAACATGTCCTCGTCCACAGTGAAACAAAGCGGTAAATAAATAATTCCTAAAACTTGACATTAATCAGCTGACTTTTCGATGAAAACATTTGAGAAAAATATCGTATTTATTTTAAATTTTTTGTTACGTCTTTTCTCTGCTTTTTTTTGGTATTTTTCTTCAATTTTCAAAACTCGCAAGTGCAACATATAGCAGATGCTATCTCTGATGCTTATGATTTCGACCTAACAAAGTCTCGACTTTGGTATGATGAACTACTCATTAAGTCTCACATTTCTGACTTTCACCTAACTATGATGCAGGTTTTATAAGTACGGCCCCTGGTACTTCATTTATATGTATTAGTCCGAGTGTGTGTGTGTGTGTGTGTGTGTGTGTGTGTGTGTGTGTGTGTGTGCAGACAGAGAGAGAGAGACCAGACTGAAGTTCTCTAAGGGGATGTTTGGTTATTTTTGCTCGCCTGTCGTCCCTCCTCACTCCAGATTGTGCAATTGTCTTCGTGATTGCAACGGGTGTTCCTTTAGTTCGGAGGATTTTAGTGCTAAAGAGTGATTGTTACATTTTTTATTGAATACACTAACGTTACTAAAGGCAATGTCTGAGTCTTCATCGGATAGCTAGTTTCGCTATATATACCCGTATGGTGTATAATATATATATATATATATATATATATATATATATATATATATATATATATATATATATATATATATGTACATATTTATATAAGTGCCGCATTGTTTGTTTGGTTGTTTGTCCTTCAGTCACGCTCAAACCAAGGGCCAGAGACCCTTAAGACCCAGAAATATAAATATATTCAGAATCAGGTTGACTCAAGGATGTTTTTTTTTGGGGGGGTCAAAATTCAGATCTGGGTCATTTGAGGCCACCGGTAGTGTTCGGCTTTTTGACCTGGATAACACCGGGTACCCCTGCAGCCCAATTTTTGACATGGGGACTCAGATGACCTCTAGTTCGGACATAGACTATGTGAGGTTGACCTCCGAAGTCATTTGAGGTCATTGGTCGGAGGATTTTGAGGTAACCGGTAATACGCGTTCGAACGACTGGACGCAGCAGCTCAGTTTTTGGCATGGAGACAAAATAAATCTGATTTAAGCATATGAAACAGTATTTTCTTGCAGGGTCGTGGGCGGTTATTTAAGAGTCGCCTGGATAAGAATTTGTCTTTGAATTCCACGCAAAACAGGTTCACTGCGTAATGATACTCCTTTGACACTTTCTGTGTTACTGGTATTGATCACGGGGGATACAGTCCCAGAGCAATATTGCTTTGCACCCAATATTAAGTTTATTTTTTTCCCCAAGTTGATTAAAGCACCGGGAAATGTTTTCCATTCGATCTTTCCAATGAAATTTCCATGTCATTTTAGTTTTCTGCTTCGTAGCACAACTTCTTGCTCTTTCCTGGTGGTTTCGGTTGCAGAGACTGTTTAATGGGTGAACTCTCTTTCTTTGGTACCTTTTTTTTTTTTTACACATAAAGTAAATGCCTTACTCAACGCAGATCCTATAAAAACTGTAATAAACAGACCAATAGGAAGATTATATCCTGTTTTCCTTTCTACTTCTTGCGTTCATGCTTCCCTTCCTTTCTCCTCCCTTCATTCTCTTAGTCCCTTCTTCTCTCCTTCCTTCCCTTCCTGCTTTCCTTCTTTACTCCTCCCGTCCCTCCCTTTTTAACTCCTTCCTTCCTCCCACACCTCCCTTCTGTCCCTCCTTCCCACCCTACAAGCTTCCTCTCAAGCCTTCTTGATGTGCTAACCTTATCTTCACCTCACGAATCAGATATCGTAGTCTTACACTTCTCTGTAACTAACAACATCGTAAGAATCATTAAGTATGTTGCTGTTTGCTGTTCTTTGTATTTCTTTGCACTCCTGCCTTTCTTCCCTACCTCCCTTCTTCTCTGCTTCCTTCCTTTTCTGCCATCCTGCTTCCTTTCCTCTCCTCTTCCTTCCATCACTGCCTCCGGTATTCTTTCCTTCCTTCCTTCCCTACCTTTCGTCTCTTCTTCCCTTCTTTCCTCACTTCTTCTCTTCCTCCTTCCGTACCTTCCTTCTTCTCTCCACCCTGCTCTCTGTGCATCCCCCCTTTTCTCCTTTCTTCTCCCCCTGCCTCTCTCCCTCCCTCTCCTTCCTTCTCTCCCTGCCTCTCTTCTCCTTGCCTTCCTTCCTGCCTTCTTACTTCTCTCCCTTCTCCTTGCTTCTCTCCTTCCTCCCTCCCTGCATCTCCTCTCTCTCTCTCTCTCTCTCTCTCTCTCTCTCTCTCTCTCTCTCTCTCTCTCTCTCTCTCTCTCTCCCAACCCTCCTTGTTCATTTCCTTCCATTTTTCTTCTCTTCCCTGACTTCCCTTTTTCACTCTCCCTCCTTCCTCCTTTCCTTCCATTTTTGTTTCAGTGCCCACCCTTCCTTCTCACTCCCAATCTCTCTCGCCTTTCCTTTGTTCCATTCACTTTTCATCTCTGTCTCCTTTCCGTTCTTGGTCTTTGTCCTTCTCGCTGCTACTCTTTCACCTTATTTTCTTCCTTCTTTGCCATAGCCTTTCAGCCCGAGACCGTGCCTCTTGCTTATTTCAGGTTAAGGGAGACTTGTAGTGAACGGATTTCCTCATTTCAACGAAGTAGTCGACTTGTGAGTTAGTTAATAAGGGTTGTATCAGGCTCATTAGTTTGAAATATGTCTTCTACGACGCACAAGATCCTTTGAAAGAGGGAGAGAGAGAGAGAGAGAGAGGGGGGGGGAGGGACGGAGGACGGAGGACAGGGGGCAAAATAAAATTGACGCCTCATGGCTGAAAGACTTAATTCTCGTTTCCATCCCTTCTGACCTCCCTTACTCCTTCCATCTATGATTCCTTCCTTCTTTCCTTATACCACGCCCTCTTCCTCCCTCTCTTCTACCAGCCCCTCTTTCTACTTTCCTTCTACCATCCCCTCTCCACCATTCCTTCCCTCCCTCCCTTTCATCCTCGATTCCTGCCTCTTTCTTCCTTCCAGCTTCTTTCCTCTCTACCGTTCCATTTTCATCTCTTCTTACTTGTGTGTGTGTGTGTGTGTGTGTGTGTGTGTGTGTGTGTGTGTGTGTGTGTGTGTGTGTGTGTGTGTGTGTGTGTGTGTGTGTGTGTGTGTGTGTGTGTGTGTGTGTTTACTCCTCTTCCTCGATCCCTGTCTCTTTTCCCTCTGCACCTCCTCTTTCTTCTCTTCCTTGATCTCTGCCACCTTCCCTCCTTACCATTCGTCTTTCCTTCACTCCCTAGCTCCTTATTTCTTCTTCCCTCCCTACTCATTTTTTTTCCTCTGTTCGTTCCCTCCCATACCCCTTAACTCCTTCTTCCCCTTTTCTCCTCTGTCCCACCGCCTTCGTCCTCCTCGCCTTGATCTCTTCCCTCGCCTCCCCCCTCCCACCTCCCCACACGAGCCGAGGAGCAATACACAGAACAACAAACGCCATCTGAACGCAATATATCCTTTGTCATTATATATTAATACTCCTCGTCCAACCCAGCCAGGCAGAAGACCAAGGCTGGAGAGAGCAGGGAGGCAGGGAGAGACAAGGCGGGTAGACAATAATGAAGGATGGGGGCGGGAAAGGTACAGATTCCCGTGCGAAGGAAGATATAGAAGAGTGACACAGAAAGCAAGGAGGGAGGAACGCATCTGACACAAATCTTGTTTTTCCCGATCTAAACAGTCTTGCATCCTTCATAGAAAAAAATACGTCGACCGATGTAATTGGTACAAAAGCGACTGGATTGCTAGTAGTTTTGGCCAGTGCTTATTGGAATCGGTTACAAACTGAATATACATTTACTGTTATTATGGGAGTGACACCCTTATCCATTTGGCCTTAAGGTTTTTTACGGATATCAATACAGTTTTTAGCATATGCTATTATATGCAAAAAACTATTAATGCATTGTGTCCTAACTCAGGATCTCATCCTGTCATAACATGTAAACATAAGTTAAGCGACCTTCTCCTCATTTATACTAAAATGTTTAATGTTCTCCTATCAAGCAATGTTTAATATCTTGAAACAGAATGGGAGGTTTGATATTCATTAGCCATTTACGTTACGTACACACGCAGAGAGAGAGAGAGAGAGAGAGAGAGAGAGATGCAGTAGCTGAATTATGAATGTATAGTTATTGCTGCGGATTAATTATGTTTTGACCAGATGTTTTGAAGAGCCAGGTAATTGGCTATCAGTTTCTTTTTGTTAACTAGCTTGATTAGCTCGCTAAAAATTATACATATTTCCAGTTACATGTAAATAGTCTGTTTTTACTACAATGAATGTACGTTGGAGACTAAACTTCATAGGAGAGACTCCAAGAGAGATATAAACGGAGATTTGAATTATGTAAAGAAGCGGAGATGGAGGTAATGAAGTAGGAAGGGAGGAAAAGAAGGGAGGAAGGGAGGAAAGCAGGAAAGTTATGAGGGAGAGGGGCTGACGGAGAGGAAATTGGGGGAGAGGGGGAAAGGAGGGATTGGGGAGGGGGGGGTAGCGAGAGAAAACGGGAAAGGGAGAGACAGGTAGTCGGCGAGGGGGACTTGTGAGTAAGGAGAGATCTCGGCAGAGAGGGGGTGACCGTATAGCTTGGCTGGTAACGTGCCTCATTCTGGTTGTGAATGTCAGTCAGACACATGTACGAATCCCGCTGCAGCTAGAGACTTTACAGCCAGTCCTTCTCACATCCCCACTTTATTTATTTATTTATTTATTTATTTTTTTTATGTGTCCGACTCTGGGCAAAGGCTTCATGGCCTATATCTCGGGGGCAGTAGCCTATCCCAAGGCCCAGTAGTCCTCCTACACCTCCACATGTCACCACTTCGGCGCTAACACCCACCGTCCATATTGAATACATGCTAGGGCTGTCTCATGCAGGACTGGTGTATTGGTATTAGCGGGGGTACTTTTATGACATGTCGGCGGGTCATCTGGTAGATCAGGAAAGTCTGCTTCTATGAAATTCAAATCCATAAACTGTTCCCTGCCCCAGCCGGGATTCGAACCTGGGTCCATCAGGACTGCAGGCCGCCTCTCTACATTTGCTCTCTGCCATCGCTGTATATGCTTTTCTTCTGTATATATTAACTTTTTTCCCCTCATGTAATGTTGTATTCCCATACTGTGTTTGTAACCGTAGCCAGTTCGATATCTTTTGCCCCATGCATGCGTCAGTGTATTCCTTTGCTCACATATAACCTTCCCTGCTTGGTTTTCAGCGACTGTGTTCCCCATGAATTTGGTATATAAAGAATCTAAATAAAAGTACATGAATCTCTCTTCGGCCTTGAGTGTTGGGGTGGTTGCTGGGTGGTAAAAAAAAAAAAAAAAAAAAGATCGTCAAAGAGGAAACGAGAGATATCAGGAATACTATGATCAGGAGTGAGGAAGATCGGCAATACGGCGTACCAGAAATAAGGGAAATCAGGAATAAGAGACTAAGGATGAGGATCGGGAATGAGGGGGATCGGAAATAAGAGAGCTTGGAAATGAGGGCGATATAAAATGATGGACCTTAGGAATATAGGATATATAGAATAGGGGAGGTCGTGAAAGAGGGGGAATGAGGGAGGTCTAGAGTGAGGGAGATTAGGGACGAGAGGATCAGGAATACAGGAGATAAAGAATGAGGGAATGAAGACGGTCGATAATGAGTGAGATCAGGAATAAGGAAGACTGGGAATTTAAAAAAAATCGAAAAGGCGATCGGGAATGAGAGATGACGAATGATGGAGATCAGGAATAAGGGAGATCAGGAATGAGGGAGATCGGGAATAGAAGTAGGAAATAAGGAAGATCAGGAATGAGGGAGATCGGGAATAAGGGAGATCAGGAATGAGAGGGATCTAGAATAACGGAGATCAGGAATGAGAGGGATCTAGAATAAGGGAGATCAGGAATGAGAGGGATCTAGAATATGGGAGATCAGGAATGAGGGAGATCGGGAATAAGGGAGATCAGGAATGAGGGGGATCTGGAATAAAGGAGATCAGGAATGAGGGAGATCAGGGATAACAGACGTCGAAACAGACGTAAATCAGAAGGAGATCTAGAATGAGGGATATTGGGAATGGGGGAGATGTAGAGTGAGGGAGATCAGGAATTAGGAAGATCGGGAATGAGGGAGACTGAGAATGAGGGAGACTGAGAGTGAGGAAGATCAGGGGTGAGGGAGATAGGAAGTGAGAAAGATCGGGGGTGAGGGAGATTGGAAGTGAGGGAGATCGGGAATAGGGGGGACTGGAAGTGAGGAAGACCGAAAATGAGGGAAGCGGGAGTGAGGGAGGTCGGAAATGAGGGGGATCGGGAATGAGGGAGATCGAGAGTAAGGGATATCAAGAGTGAGCAAGACTGGAAATAAGAGAGATCGGAAATGAGAGACAAGGAGGAGGAGAACTTGAGGAGAGAGAGAGAGAGAGAGAGATGGAGGAAGATAGAGGGGGAGGAGGGAAGAAGGGAGGGAGAGAAATGGACGATCGATATTTTCTGTGCGTGGGTGGATTTGACAGAAGAGAGAGAGAGAGAGAGAGAGAGAGAGAGAGAGAGCTGTCTACAGTTTCACAGTCTTTGCCATTAACCATATTTTGTTTTGCCTTCCTTGTTTTATTTATCCTCCTCCCCCTCCTCCTCTTCCTCCTCCTCCTCCTCCTCCTCCTCCTCCTCCTCTCTTTTCAACCTTCCCTCCATCTCCTCCACCTTCTCCTCCACCTCCTCTTCTTCATATTCTTCCAAGCTGAATTAGAAGGGGCGATAAAGAAATATATATGACGGAAGAGAGAAGAAGCACGAGGAAGAGAAGAATGGAGTAAATAATGGCGAAAAGAAAAAAAATAATATGAAGGTAACGATAACAGTGAGAAGGGATGGAGAATGGATACAGAGAGGGAGGGAGGGAGGGGAGGAGGGAAAAGGGAAGAGTGAAGGAAAAAGTAAGATAGAGAGAGAAAATGAAGAGGGAGGGAGAGAGAGAGAGTGGGAGGAATAGAAGAGAAAGCGAGAGGAGGGGGGGAGAAAAGCAGTGGAGAAGGCAAGGCAAATAAAGACGAAGAGAGGAAGAGAGAAGAGGGAGAGAGGGAGCATGGGAGAGACGAGGGTGAAGAAGGGGAAGAGAGAAGAAGGAAGAGGCAGGGATGTAGGAAGAGGAGAACAGGGAGGGTAAGAATGACAAGAGAGAGGAGAGAGGAGGGAGGGATGAATAAGGGAGAAAAGGAGGGAGGGTAGAAAGAGATATTTAGAGAGAAAAGGAGAGGATAAGAAGGAATAAGGGAAAGAAGAGAGCGGGAGAGACAGGAGAAATAAGAGAGAGATAGTGAGAGAGAGAGAGGGGAGGGAGGGAGTGGGAGCAAAACAGGGAGTGTGGAAGGGAGAATGGCATTAATACAGGACTGTTGTGCACCACTAGTACTTCCTCCCTTAATCTCGCCCTTCCCCCATATTTTATTCCCTTTTCTCTCACATTCCCACCCTTATAATTCTCTTTTTTTCTCTTCTCTCCCATCCACTGCCTCTTGTTTCTTCAATAGTATTTTTTTTTTCATAACTTCCTCGTTAATTCATATTCCATTTATTATTCTCTCTCTCTCTCTCTCTCTCTCTCTCTCTCTCTCTCTCTCTCTCTCTCTCTCTCTCTCTCTCTCTCTCTCTCTCTCTCCTTTTTCTTCTACTTCTCTTAGATCTGTTTTCTTCCTTTATTCTACCTATTCTCTAAGTCCTCTCCCCCCCTTTTTATTGTTTCTTTCCTCATTTTCTCTTTGTTCTGCCTCTTTTCTTGCCTTCCTGTTCTTGCTTCTCTACTCTCTGCGTTCTTCGCTTTCTTTTTCATTCATTCACTCTCCTCTTCTCCCGCCCTCATCAATCTCTCCTTTCGTTCCTCCTCTTCTATTCTTCCATCCATTCTCTTCTGCCTAGCCTTCTGCCTCCCTCCTTTCCTTCTTCTTTCCCTCCTTCCCTTCTCCTCTCGCTGCTTCGTGTATTATGTTCCTTCATTTCTCTCCATTCTCCTACACTTATCTCCCTTCATCCTTTCCTCTTACACTTATTTTTTATCCTTCCCTCCCTCCCTTCGCTCATCTTCTTACTTCCCTCCCTCACTTCCCTCTCTTCCCCTTCCTTAAGAGAGAGAGAGAGAGAGAGAGAGAGAGAGAGAGAGAGAGGAGCAAGGAGGCGCAGGTACGGGAGGTGAGGGGAATAGTCGTAGCCAGGCAACACACCACCCCTCTCCCCTCTCCTTCCTCCTCCTTCCCTACCTTCCTTCTCTCCCTCCCTACATCACCTATAGCCAGCAGGATCGTTAATCTTAACTCAAGAATAAAAATAGTACTCGAGATAAGAAGCATGATGGAAAATGTGGTGTAATTTTTTAAACTTTAAAATCACAAACTGTCAACCGTCGCCAGCACTCGCCAGCCAATCCGCGCGCTTGGACCGTTAGAGGGGGAGTTTAAAAAAAAAGGGACACTTTGCATTTTAAAACACAAAATGGTCTCCGCTCGCGAGGGGAGCAAGGGAGGGAGCGAATCAGAGGGAGGGAGAGAGAGACCGAGCGAGGGGAGGAGGGCTGCGAGAGATCAAGAGGGGAATTTTGAAGAGAGGGTGGTGAAGATGAAGGAAATATAGCGTGATATGAGGGGAAGGAAAGCACTGAGAGCATAGGTGGATAAATGAAAATGAAAAGGAAAAAGTAATAATGAGTGTAAAATAAGAATCACAGACGCGAACGAGGGGAAGCTTAATAGCACTTGTTGTCGGATGGGGAATTTTAAAGTATCACTTGTGAGTTTTGAGTTGAGCAGCCAATGACGCAGCTTTAAAACTTCTCAAAATGGCGGGTGTTGCTTGTGAAGACATTACTGCTTGTACAGGTCTGACTGCTTACCACTTACTAGAAGAGGCAGCATCTATGCTGAATTAAAAAAAAAAAAATGTTGCAGCAACGGGAACACACGCATAAAGGTTTTCATACTGAAAGGAGTAATTGGATACTGAACAAGCTGAGATACAATCTCGATTTAACACTTAACCTCAGGAAAAGGACTCTGATTTACATCAGATTATTACAACTGCTATTATATATAGAATGAAAGACTGACTAAGACTGTGTATGTAGGTGAAGTGGAGGGAGAGAGAGGGAGGGGAAGACCGAGGATGAGGTGGAGGGATGGAGTTGAGAGGTTTATGAGGGAGGGGAAGGGAGTGGGGGGAGGGCAGTCAAATGGTGGGTGACAGAGCTACTTGGAGGCGTTTTGTCTGCGGTCACCCTTTGCGGGATTAGGGCGTCGTGCTATAGATAGATAGACAGAAGAAAGTAAATTACTTTAATGAAGACAATTTTAACTTCTTTTACGACGAGGTTCCCTCTGAGATAAATGTGTCGTCGGGTGGTACCAGGAACAACAACAACAACAAAATCCTGGCACTGCAGTCTGGCAGGAAGACAGGAGGAGCACAAAGATATCCAGACACGCCAGCCGCTCCACATTATCGTATCCTTCAGGTGCCATAGCTTCTCCCTTTCACTCGTACGATTACCCTCAGATGAATGTGACTGCCTGGCGTTCAACTGAATAAAAATGTCAGTTTTTTAATATGTTCTTGGCATCTCAGGCAGTTTTACTTATTTATTTATTTATATTTTTCTATTACCGGACCTAGATACATTATTAATTCTTTCATTGCTAGGACACTCCTCAGTAAACTGTCTTTTGGCAGCAAAATTCTTCTATTAAAATTACATCATGACGTGGAATGGATCAAGGCGTCCATGGTAAGGTGCACGGGTTAATTATGGTAGTTTCATAGCCTCTTCAAATCGGTGACGTACAACCATTTTTTCTTACCAGTGTCAATCGAGCGTAGCCATATTAGGAAGGGCCTCCGAGAGTGAAGGGTTTGTAGAAGCCTATGTGGAATCCCTCCAGTCCCAAAAGTGTATTCCAAAAGAGTATCCTAAGATGGAAAAAGTACTCTGAAAATAACAAGAATGTTCTACAGACTCCATCATCACTCTCGGAGGCCCTTCCTAATATGGCTACGCTCGATTGACACTGGTAAGAAAAAATGGTTGTACGTCACCGATTTGAAGAGGCTATGAAACTACCATAATTAACCCGTGCACCTTACCATGGACGCCTTGATCCATTCCACGTCATGATGTAATTTTAATAGAAGAATTTTGCTGCCAAAAGACATATTAAAACTTCTCTCAACTAAATAATATCGTCTATATATATAAATTTATATAATTCATATATATATATATATATATATATATATATATATATATATATATATATATATATATATATATATATATATATATATATATATATATATAACTATATATATATCGTCTATATATATAAATTTATATAATTCATATATTGTACATATATATATATATATATATATATATATATATATATATATATGTGTGAAAGTTCATTACAGGAAGGTTCCCTCGTATATTACAGGGGGCAAGAAATGCCGTCTCTAACCCCTTCAGTTTGAGAAATCCACTTGAATAAAACTGACTGGTGTAGCAAGTATTAAACACAGAATGCGTCATAGCAGTGAAAGGGTTATGCACTGACAGTTCTGTAGACATGTAGCTTTATGTATTCAACTTGCCCATTGCGATGACGTGTTTTCCCCTCGTTCTTGCCATCTTCATACAATTGTGCTTTACTTTGGAGATACTCTTTAACCTGAAAGACCAGATATACCCTTTATTTACCACTTCACTAATTTTGGGTCTCCTAAAACTAATACAGTATTATGACGTTACCTAGATAAAATGGAAGAAGATGTCTCCTGGCTGAAGAGCTTAAAATAACCAAATTAAATATTCTGTGTATTCACTCCTTACACTTCAGATGACTATATCGCGTTTGTTCTAAATTGTTGGTGATAACAAAACCTCTCAGCTCAGTTGATGGCTAAGTGTAGTCAGACTGGAGTGTCAAGTACAGTAATAAGACAAGTGACCATGGAAACTCATTCCTGTCTCATAACTAAGGCTCAACGAAAATCCTGCAGCCACAACTTAGCAATCATGTCATGGGAATGACCCAGTTCTATCAGGTAAAAACAGACCAGCTACTGATGTCACTTCCAGTTGCCATCAATAGTTCTTTTACACTGCCTCGAAACCGTGTCAGAACTGAGATCAGTATAAACTAGCCCAGCTGTTCAGCCATAAAGAAAAGGGTTGGATTCTCGTCTCAGTAGTCCGTAGCCTCAGATGTGTAAATACATTACTAAACAAGACTACACTGTCAGTGGTCTTAACCACTGCACTGATGCAAATCTCCCAAAAGTTAGATAAAATTACCTGATGGCAGTAAGAAAGAATAACCTGTTATCATAGTCCTGTAGAGTCAGTAATGGTCTTTTTCTACACGAGAGATACACTTGAATAGCGACAATAAACTGTTAAAAAAGACTACAAACTGGGTATTTCTCACTCTTTGCATCGGAGGCTCTCATAACCGTACCAACGAGGAGCTGCTCGCCACAAGGGAGCTTTGGATCACTGCACGGGAAGTTTCCGCAGAACCGATTGTTTGCATGCGGTTGACTGGTTTGCTTGGCCACACACACCTGGGTTAGTCTACTATTACTACCATAACCTCATTGTACCATAATATAATATACTGTTCCATGACCCCATTGTACCATATTATAACTCACTGAACCATACCATTACACACTATAGCATAATCTCATTGTACCCTTATATATCTCACTGAACGATATCATAACGCACCGCACCAAAATCCCATTGTAGCATATTATAACTCATTGAACCATAACATAACCCACTGCACCTTAACCCCGTTGTATCATAACATATCCTGCTGTACCTTAAAATGTCCCCTGTACCATAACATACCTCACTAACACAGCATAACCCACTGTACCATAACATAACCCCACTGCACCCTAACCTCGTTGTACAGACAGGGATAAAAGTTCATCTACTAATCCACTGCTTGCACTTCACACTTAGGGCGTGTCCGTCACTTTCTTCCCGGACACACCATATCAAAGAGCATCATCTATGAGCAGAGGAAAATGCCAATACTCTTTCAGCTTACCAGTATTAGCCACCAGCACGGAAGTGATAAGTACAGGAGGTGAAATATTGGGTGAACTTGTGTCCCTGACTATACCATAATTCTATAATGCACAGTAACAATATCCAAATAAATATATAAATAAATAAAATAAATAGAAATGAAAAAGACACTAAAGAATTTATCGCCAAAGAAGAACGATGGATAACTTCTATATTTTTTTTCGTCAGTTTTTCTTCCGCTTCATCGGAAACCGTTTCTTTTCATCCCGTGGCCTTTAATCTGCTCAGTCTCTTTGCCTCCTTCCCTAGGCCCGGCTAAAAAGGAGACTGGGAGATCAAAGTGCGGAGGAATGCAGGAGGGGGTGAGGGAGGGAAGGAGGGAGAGGGAAAGATTGGGTGAGAGGGACTGGAGGAAGAGGGAAGAAAGAAAGTGAGAAGGAAGAGGCAAGGGAAAAAGAAGAGGGAAAGGGAGGGGAGGAAGGAGGGAGAAAGGGAGTGGGAAGGGTAGGAAAAACATAGAGAAAAAAGAAAGGGAGAAAAAATGGAATAATGATGTGGTGGGAGTAACTAAAGAAAAGGAGAAAGGGAGGAAAGGAAGCAGGGATAAAGAAAAAGAGGGCGAGAGGATGTGATGGAGTGGGGAGAGGAGGGATAAAGGGAAGGAAGAAAGAGATGGAGGGAGAGGAGGAAAGTAAGGGGAAAGAAAATGGTATGAAGACAGGGAAGGAAGGACAGATAGAGAGAGGATGAGGGAGAATGGAGGGAAGAGGGAGAACGGAAGGGAAGGGTGTAAAAAGGGTGAAAGGGACCAGGGGAAGGAGGAAAAATTAAAAGGGAGGGAGATACTTGGGGAGAATTTGAGGAAAGAAGGGAGTAAGAGAGAGGAGG
This sequence comes from Coenobita brevimanus, assembly GCF_032717465.1. Taxonomy (NCBI): domain Eukaryota; kingdom Metazoa; phylum Arthropoda; class Malacostraca; order Decapoda; family Coenobitidae; genus Coenobita; species Coenobita brevimanus. Next base: position 40,680,786 of record NC_137008.1, read on the forward strand.
TGAGGAAGAGGGACTGGGTGAGGGAAGGAGGCAAAGAGAGAGGAAAGAAGGGGAAAAAAGAGAGGGGGGAGGAGGAAGCGCGCGCGCGCGCACACACACACACACACACACACACACACACACACACACACACACACACACACACACACACACACACACACACACACACACACACACACACACACACACACACACACACACACACACACACACACACACACACACACACACACACACACGAGCAAGCTGAGAGAGAGAGAGAGGGGGGGGGCTTTAAGGAAGAGAAAAGAGAAGGGGGGAGGGAGAGATGAGAGAGAAGAGAGGTAGAAGAGGGGGAGAGGGAGAGATCGAAAACCTTTATGACCCCTATGATGAAGGGAGAGAATTTCGATTTAGGAGGGAGAGATGCGGAGGGAATCGAGGGAGAGTGAAAGCTGAGAACGGAGGGAGATTCACCGCTAAAAAGTAAATGAAAAAGCTAACGTATAAAAGCTATAAAGTTATGAGTGACAACCATGAAAACTGAAAGCTATTAAGAGGTACCGAAAGCTAGGAAGTGATATTGAGAGGAGAACGAAAGCTGTTAAATGTTACTAAAAGCTATTAAAAGAGTCTGAACAGATAAAAACGAGGGATAAGCGACAGCGAAGAATAATGTAACCTGGAGAGAAAAAAGAGAGGAAAGCGAGGGAAAATTATGACCGTAGTTTTAATGTTAACAGGTACTGATGAGTGTGTTTATTTACTGATCTTATTACCGAGGATGCATTTGTACCTCTTTTGACGGTGATGCCTGTGAATGTTCTCCTCAACCATGTTTCGAATGCGGATGATAAAAATTGCACCTCTGTCTGTCTGTCAGTCAGTCAGTCAGTCAGTCAGTCAGTCAGTCAGTCAGTCAGTCTGTCTGTCTGTCTGTCTGTCAGTCAGTCAGTCAGTCAGTCAGTCAGTCAGTCAGTCTGTCTGTCTGTCTGTCTGTCTCTCTCTCTCTCTCTCTCTCTTGTTTTTTGCCAGTTTGAATGTGTGTCGTTTTTTAATTGATGGCCATCAGCTAAAGCGACTCTTTATCAGTAAAGTATTTAGAATATTTAAAAGCGAATGTTAGTTCCATAAATTTAGAATCATCTTATTTCTATTCATAATTTTAATGCATTCCTCTGTCTAGTTTAGCCAGCTCCACTGAAGGAAAGCACTTCGAATTGGATTGACAAAAAGAGTCCCTAAAACCCAATTTTGAATGTAGCAGCTAGCGAGAGACGCCCTTACATCAAGGCACCGAGGGAGTAGGCAGCTCTACTACCCTTTTACACAAACGTCCTTCAAAGCCCTGCACGAAGTGCAACTTCAGCTTGCAGTCCACTGAATTCATACTCAAATAAGTCTAGGGCAACAACAACACCATTAACAACAACAACAACAACAACAACAACAAGAATTATGTGCAACAAAAAATTTAACATTTTTTCTTGACATATTTCTTTTGATAATAAATAGTATTCATTTAAAGCCTTCAATCCTACAACGCACTTTTCATCTTGTTCTTCGTATGCCCAGACAATTTCATTTGCCTTTACAAAGAGTTTTTGAAATACAGGGTTAAGGTATAATCCCTTCACGTTATAGATCTCTACTATGTTGGATAAAATCATTAAACAGTATATGAAAAAAAAAAACTCACCGTATAAGAGGATTAAAATAATAAAAAATATTTTTATGATACCCTCGTTTTTACCTTTAATCCTCAGGGGATGACTTGCCTAATTTATTCAGGTTAAGCCAGACGATTATGTTCAGACCAACACCTGTTGATTTTTTTTCCACCTAGAGACTGCCCGAGATTTGAGAATTAACGTGGAATCTACCGATAATGAAATATTTCTGTGATTTTATATAATATACGATGCTATTAATGGTTAAGACATGTAATGTTAACATATATCTAGGGTGTTGTATACTGACAACAAATATTTTGAGACCCATGTACCGTTAAAAAATTTAATATATGGAAATAATTTTCCACATAAGATATGCTTAAGTAATGAGAGCAGGATGTAAAATATATAAGCTATCGTTTGCACCGTACTTGGAAAGGATGAGGCATAGATACAGGAAAACGCAGGACAGGTCAAGAAGTCATAGATAGCCTATAGCTTACCATTACACCACCCTGGGAAATTCTTGTAAATAATAGCCTTACTGATCTCTAGGCTCACAGCTTGTTTCACCTGCATTCTCTGGAGTCTTGCACCCATCATAACGGACACCATACAAAAATTTAATGGGTGAAGGGAAAGTTTCTGTTTTTGGCATAAAAAAAAAAAAAAGACAGCTAGGGAGGGGTGAGAAAAGGGGGCACAAGGACAATGACGTACCTGAGGGGGGGCGGGGGGGCTATTTGAAACTGCCCTCAGGGCCCCCAATAGAGGGGGGGGGCCAAAATCCTTAAAAATTTATGTTTTTTTATTAATATTTAAGAAAATATATATTTATCATCCCGACAATCCCGGCTGAAATATTAGATAAGTTTTGAGAATGAGGGGGGGCTAGGTTCTTTGCGGGGCGGGGGCCCCTCACAGAACCTAGCCCCCCGGGCCCCAAAATCTCTGGAGGGGGGTCCCGCAAAGAACTTAGCCCCCCGGACCCACAAATCTCTAGGTACGCCCCTGCACAAGGAGGGCATGGGTAAATTGCCTGGCATGGAGGAAGACACTGAAACAGGAAAGTAAAAGGAATGGACAAGAGAGGAGGAGAGGAGGGGGGAGCGGAGTTGTGGTTACTGTCTTTGGCATGGAAGAAAACAGCGAGGACGAAGAGGAATGAGGGGACAAATGAGGAAAAGGTGGGCGGGAGAAGTCCCTGACATGGTGGAAGACAGTGAGAGGTGGAACGAGGATGCTACTAGAGGACAAAAGAGAAGGGAGGATGTGGTTGTTGTCTTTCTTAAGGTGGAAGTCAGTTACGAGGGAAACAGAGGAGAGGGCAAGGGAGGGGGAGGCTGATGTCCTTAGCATAGAGAAGGAGCGATGGGAGGAGTAGGGGTGGGAGGATGCTAGGAGAGGATGAAATAGAGGCGGGGGGGGGGGGATGAAGTTGTTGTCTCTGGCAAGAAAGAAGACAGAAAGGAGAAGAGAGACGGAGGAGGAGGCAGAGGAAGGAAAATGCATGAGCAACGATGGTTCTGAGTCAAAGGTAACGATAAAATAACGGTTCAAGAGACCAGCAGATGACGAGACAGATTATTCTCATTCGTGGTGAATCAATTTGGAACTGAAACCAGCTCTGAAAAATACCGATAGTATTATCGTTTGGTGAAAAGAGAATATTGTAAGCTTTTTTTTTTTTAATTGTGAAACAGGGATAGATGATGGAAAATCTATTATTCTGTCAATTCAGAGAGCATATCGTACACATTCTGATTGGTGCAGCGAGCGAGCGAGCGAGCGAGAGAGAGAGAGAGAGAGAGAGGGAGGGGGGGGGCAGACAGACAGACATACGAACAATAAATGAGGAGATTTTACAGGAAGAGGTCATTCAAGATGAAGGAAAGTGAGGAAAGGGAAAGAGAATAATTAAAGAGAAATGAAGATGGTGAAGTGACATGAGACAAGTTGGACCTTTGATACTGTGATAAGAATTGTAGGAAAGGAACATAAGTTATTTGGGATCGAATATGCCCTCAAATACTCCGCTCGTCCCATCTTCATATACTTTATAAACAACTGACATTTGTGCACTTTGACGATCGGCGTGTGTGTGTGTGTGTGTGTGTGAGAGAGAGAGAGAGAGAGAGAGAGAGAGGGGGGGGGAGGGACAAACTTGCACAAAAAAAGCTTCAAAACATAGAACCCCCTTTCCCATTTTACTCTACAGAATTATTTTATCCGACGACATTTATTTTGTATGATATTCTTGTTACCCCGAAGCGCTATTGTTCAGTCTAGGAGAGGTTCATCGTGTTGGGAAGATACGATACAGTCCTTATTAACCCCTTCATTACTAAGGTCCTCGCCTCGGCTGAAGTACACTGTCTGACAGAAGCAGTTAGAACAAAAGAAATGACGCCCTCGAGATGAAGAGGTTATGCATACAAAACAGGGAGAGGGGAGGGGAATTAAAAAAAGGGAAGGAGAATGGAGGTTATAACGGAGGGAGGCAGAAGGGAGGTAATTAGGGAGGGAGGGAGAAGGGAGGTAATAAGGGAGGGGGGTGAGTAAGAAGGGAAGCAGGGAAGGTGATGATAAAAATGGCAGGGAAAGTAATAAGAAAGACAGGAAGGAGAGAGGTATAATAAGGGAGGGAAGGAAATAATGGGGAGGGAGGGAAGTAATAAGGAAGGGAAGGAAATAATGGGGAGGAAGGGGGGGAGGTAATAAGGAAGGGAAGGAAATAATGGGGAGGAAGGGAGGGAGGTAATAAGGAAGCGAAGGAAGTAATGAGGCAAAGAGGGAGGCAGTAAAGGAGAGAGGAAGGTAACTAGGGAGGGCGGGAGGTAATACGGGAGGAAGTAATACTGGAGGGAGGAAGGTAATAAGGGAGGGAACAAGGGAGGGAGGGAAGTAATAAGGCAGAAAAACGTAATAAGGGAGGGAAAGAGGGAGGTAATAAAGGAGGATGGGAAGGAGGGAAGTAATAAGAGTGGGAGAGAAGGAGGGGAGGTCAGGGTGCTCCAACTTCGTCTCTCTGAAAAAATTACGAGTGGACAAAACTCCTTCAATTGTCTCCACCTGACTTATTCACCCTCCGTCCCTCCCTGTCCCCTTTTCTCTTACCCCTCCCCCCTTCCTCCTACCATTGCCAGACTCCCGCCCTTCCTCCTTCTCTGTCTCCTTCTCTCAGTCCCCCTCCATGCCATCCTCCTTCTTCCCCTTCCTCTCTCCCTGTTTCCCTAGTAAACATATTAAGGTTCTTCTCGTGAATGTGCTTAGTTTGTGGAATTAATTTTCTGAATTAGGGACTTATGTTCTTGCCGAAGATTACCATGTATTAGCCGTAACGGAACCATGGCTCAGTAATCGAACAACTTGATTTTTTTTTTTAGCAGAGTACAATATACTCGTACCAGATTGTGATATTTTCAGTAATGAGAGAAAGAATACAGCAGGGGTCGGTGCACAGTCATACATTACGGTAGGATTTTAACCAGTTATAAATTCTAAGTCTTCTTCCAATAACACTGACAGTATTTACATCCAGATTAGGACTGAATCACGTAGCTACATAATATTCGGATTAATTTATCGTCCTCCAACACAGTCCTGTAACAATGACAATGAAAAATGCAATTAAATTGTTGATATATGTAGCACCCAAAATACTGTAATTTTCGGTAATTTCAGTTTACCAGTTGCCAAATAGGGAGAAGCCCTATTTCCACGCACAGGGTTGGACATGTACACAAAATTGCAAGAAAGTTCATTGCACCAGCCCATAGACTGTCAACACAAGGAGGAAACAGGTCTGGTTTTGGCCCAGAAAATTTACTTACTGTCATGGTAGGAGAAGAATTTAATACCAGTGATCATTGTACGGCCACAATAAACCTGAAATTGAGTGACAACAATATCAAGGCTAGCTATGATATAGTGTTGAACTACTAAAGAACTGATTTTAAAAAATGAAATGAAATTATTTGTACAACTAATTGAAATCCCATTATTTGAACATTAAGTATCAATGAAGCATGGAAATGTACACAGAAACTTAACTCAGCAGACAGATTATGAGTTCCAGTATACAACAGACCGTCTGATGAAAAGCTTAAACCCAAAGAGTGGAACACAGTAAGTTAGCACTACTTGAAGGGAAAAAATGCTCAAAAAAAAAATCCCACAAAGAATCAAAATGGCAAATATAAGTATGATGCTTTTCATCATAAAGAAAAAAAAAAAGATTAAATAAAACAAAAAAATTTTGAAGCTCATTTTGCTAGCTACTGCATTCTACAATTGTATCATACAACAGCTATACATCAAGACATATACATAATACAGCTAGCTATACATTAAAAGTTATATACGTTACACAATGTCTCATACATCCTACTATACAGTAAAGTAGTAGTGAAACCTGTAGCCTGGCAAACCGTTGTGAGCTAACTATTGCAGGGGAAGGGCACTTCCTTGGAAGAACACTTACTGATGATACCACTCTCACCCACACTGACCCTTACACTGAACCCCACCCCCCCAACTCAGAGAGAGAGAGAGAGAGAGAGAGAGACTTTTGTGTATGTATTAGACTTGTATGGTAGTTACAACTTGCCTTACTTCCACTGTCTTTCTCTGGTGTAAAACATGCCGGCACTGTATGTGTATTTGTAAATAAAATTATCTTTGTCTCTCTCCAGTGTAAGACCCCTCAGACAGGTAAATCTGGATCAAAAGTGCCCAGAGAGCACAGGGTTGCATAGCCTGTAAATTGACCCTTACCTGCGGCCTTCACCTTTGATGGATCTGCACCAACATCCAATCACTTCTTCTTATCGTCACACACATTTCGTACGATAGCCCTTCACCCTGAACTTTGTCCTTGGGCCATGACCTTGACCTTTAATCAATAGGCACAAATACTGAATCACTTCTTTATAGACCCACATACTATATATGTGCCATTTTTCATGCAAATCGGATCAGGCATTCGCAAGATATTTTGTTAACATAAATATATACGTAGATACTAACACTGATATGGATTCACTCACAACGGTTACCCTTTTGGCGACGCTAATAAAAAAAAAAAAAAAAGTTTATGTTTAGGGCCGGCTGACTGTTTCTCTACTGGTATACTGACAAATAGCCATCATCTTGGCTGTGCTGGTTGACTATCTGCCTTATCTTTTTACCGGTTGATTGACTTATGTACAGACTGAGAAGTTGACTGAAAAACTTGTTAGCGTTTTACAGCGTGGCTTAATAATTCAAGCCGTGCACAAATGACGAATGGATGGTGCCGTCTAAATTACATTCTGGTCCATAGAGTGAATTATTTAATGACTTACTGAATACAAAAACTGGTTGTATATACAGTATACGCCTCACCTCACGCTTATAAACTTAATGCACCACTACAGCATTCTTCGGCCTCTACTTTCTACTGTGGATCAGTTTTAGGACTCCACTCCTTTGATAATGTCTACAGGCGTTAACTGGCCTGTGTTAAAAAGAAGTTTGTAAAATTTTTAAGAATTAATGCAAATTAAGCTAATGTTCTATTTCTCTTCGGAATAGATTGTACTTGATATAATTAAACACCACTTTTTTATTTGATTGTATTTGTACCTGCAGGTATTTAGGAGAACACGGAATAAGAACTGTGTAATAATAGGAATTTTTAAAAATGTCTGGTGCCTCACTTTCACGGATCCGCCCTTACCCCCCACACCCTCTCTCAGGCCTGACCTTGATCTGCCGCTGGACCAGACTGACTAGATGAATTACTGTGTGTATAAATGGTTGATCGACTGGGGTACTAGCAGACTAACTGAGGGTGGCTGACCAGCAAAGAGGATGATGCAAAATGAAAATAATTTTCTGGGTAACAAACTAATTGGCTGACTGAACTACTGACTGATTAACTGAATGAGTGATCAACTGACTGACTAACTGAACAGGTGACTGAATATCTCACTGACTGACAGACCAACTGACCGTCTGATTAGCTAAAGGATTGGCCATCTGAATGCCTACTTGTTTGACTGTCTGACTGAAATTGTGACTAACTGACAAACTATGTGACTGCTTTTCTGGATAATTAAGTGGATGAAAGCATTAATGTTTCCAACAGACTTACTGATTGCTGAACAGATTGACTAATTGACCAGCTGACTGACGGATTGACTGACTGGGTGGGTGTGAGGGAAGGGAGCTGAAAGAAGAGAGAATAATTTAGACTCTTCAGGTATTAACCAATTCTCTCTCTCTCTCTCTCTCTCTCTCTCTCTCTCTCTCTCTCTAGATATACATTGCACTAAAATGTCTTTATATATAGTCGCTGTTCGTATTTACCTTTGTGTCCGTCCACCTAATTCCCTGTTATCACCCGTTCTTTCCTTATTTCCCTCTTTTTTATCAGTTGCCTTCTACCTCGCACCTTTCTTCTTCGGTACTCTCATTAATCCTTCCATCATTTTTGCCTTTCCTGGTCCTTCCTTCCTCGCTTTTCTTCCCTCCTTCACTGTTTCCTCCTTTTATCTCTCCTCTTCCATCCTTCCCTTCCTCGCTTTGTTCTTCATTTAGTTTTTCCACTCTCCTTCCCCATTCTTGCATTGTTCCCTCCTTTCTCTTCTTCCCTCATTCACCATTCCCTCTCTTCTTCCCCCATTGCTATTCTTCCCTCCATGGCTTTTCCCCTACTCCTTTATTCCTCTTTCTTTCATCTTTTCCCTCCTTCTTCCCTGTTCTTCCCTCCTCATCTTTCCTTCCCTCCTATTTTTCCCTACTCCCCTTCTCGCTGTTCGTCCCTCATTCACCTTCCCTCAATGTCGTAAGATGTTTTACTGTTTCCTCTCTGTTTCCGCCTCTTTCTTCCTCCTTTTCCCCAAATCACGTGACTCTCTCTCCATCCCTCAACTCATTCTTCCTTCCTTTACCTCTTCCTTTATCATCTCTCTTCTCCCTTCTTCCCTCTTCTTCTCTGCTTTACATGCCTCTTCCTCCATTCCTTCATTCCTCTTCCTTCTTCCTCACCATTTCTTCTGTCTCAATCCCTCCTTCCACTTTTTCCCCTCTTCCCTACTTCACCTGCCTCTCCCTCCTCCTCCCTGCTTCCCTCCTTATCAAAAAGTTTGCACATATTGCTCGCCTTGCCCTCATCCCTCCCTCCCTTTAGCCAAGGAGTGAGGGAGGGAGTAAGGGGAGGGAAGGAGGAGAGGAGAAAAGATGAAGGGGAGGAAATAAGGGAAGGAAAGAGGACGAAAAAAGAGGGTAAAGGAAGAACGCAAGGCAACTAAACTGTGAGAGAGAGAGAGAGAGAGAGAGAGAGAGAGAGATATGGAGATGATAGTATGGTAACGGTTATGCTATAGTCTATATTTATGTATTTATGTGTGCATGTACAGTATGTGTGTTGACAGGATATGTTATGAACAGGTGCATCCCTTTGATCAGCAATGCACCTGCACATCGTTGTCACTGGGCGCTGAATAGCAAAGGATTTGCCACTCGGAAAGAAAAACAGAAAAGTATACTTAAATATTTTTTAAGGGTATCGGCGCTACGTACTATAGACATATAACAGAGCGTTGAATACTAGATGATAGACACAACTTTGGGAGATAAGAAGGTGGTGAGCGAACCAAGATAAGCTGGTGGGAAAGGATTCGCAGACACGGGCATATGGAACTGAGATAAATGTTCAGTGATGTGTGTGTGTGTGTGTGTGTGTGTGTGTGTGTGTGTGTGTGTGTGTGTGTGTGTGTGTGTGTGTGTGTGTGTGTGTGTGTGTGTGTTTTATGAAGGATTGCTTAATTAGATTTGCCCAATTCTGTAACCTCTAGGATAGAATCCTTCTAATGTCTTCACTCCAAGAGCACTCAGCGTCTGTCTGTGCAGATCGTGGGATGCGTTTTGCTGTGTGTAGGAATAAACTGTCAGCGTATGAAGACGAATTGGTGATGGAACTACTTTCAGAAGAAGACTGCCTTGGGAGCCTAACTTATGAATTCCACATGATGGTGATGCTGTGTGCTTCTTGAATGCGCCTCAGACGGTTTTATGCCTTTGTCCCATTTAATTACATTTAAGTTTTTATTTAATGTAACAGTAAATTTCTTTTGATCCATGAAAATTACTGTTTGCAACAATACCAAAGCTTAAACAGTGGTCTTCTAAAAACGAATGAATCCCACTTTGCAGACCGCCAAAGAGTACCTGTACCAGAAAGACATCGCGTGAATAAGTGTCCGTGTGAAGGTCAACTGTTAAGGCTACGCAGTCCATCGCTCCCAGGTGAGTTCACTAGAGTAACCATTTAGATTTTTTTGCCAAGGCAGTGAAGGAGGGAAGAATCAGTCATCACAACCTCTGGTCAGAGACTGGATGGTGACCGTCAGCGGAGAGTGTGTGTGTGTGAGAGAGAGAGAGAGAGAGAGAGAGAGAGAGAGAGAGAGAGAGAGAGAGAGAGAGAAAGAGAGAAAGAGAGAGAGGGAGAGAGAGAGAGAGAGAGAGAGAGAGAGAGAGAGTGTGTGGAGCCTGGTAAGGGGAGGATAAAGAAGAAAGCGAGAGATGTTAAAGTGAGAGAGGAGTAGTAGTAGGAGAGGGAGAGGGAAGGAGAGAGGAGAGGAGGCACCAGGAGAGGGGAGAAACTGGGAGGATAAAATCACTGGGAAAAATGGAGAGAGAGAGAGAGAGAGAGTCAGGAGGAAAGGAGAGAGAAAAAGAGCTAATCATCCCCCACTCCTGAGGTGAAGAAGTTATTTCATATCGCAAGAAGTTTTTATCATTTCCAAACTTTCATTACGGTGGTGAGGTGAGGCAGGCAGGGAGGCAGGGGGTGCAGGTGAGGCAGGCAGGGAGATAGGGGGTGTAAGTGAGGCAGACAAGAGGCAGGGGTGTAGATGAGGCACGCAGGGAGGCAGGGGATGTAGGCAAGGCAGGCAGGGAGATAGGGCGTGTAAGTGAGGCAGACAAGAAGGCAGGGGTATAGCTGAGGCAGGCAGGGAGGCAGGGGTTGTAAGTAAGGCAGACAAGAATGCAAGGATGTAAATGAGCCAGGCAGGGTGGCAGGGGTGTAGGTGAAGCAGACAGGGAGGCAGGGGATGTAGGTGAGGCTGACAAGAAGGGAGGGGTGTAGATGGAGCAGGGAGGGAGTCAGGAGATGTGGGTGAGGCAGGCAAGGGGTAGGAGGTGTAGATGATAAAGGCAAGAGGTGTAGGTGAGGCAAGTAAGGGGAGAGGGTGTAAGTGAGGCAGGTAGGTAGGCATCAAGGGATGTCGTGAGGCAGGCAAGGGGGGGCAAGCGGGTGTAGATGAGGCATACAGGAAGGCAAGGGGTTTAGGCAAGGCGGCAGGGGATGTATGTAAAACAGGCAGGGAGGCATTGTGTGTATGTGAGGCAGGGCGGGTGTGCAGTTGAGGAAGGCAGGCAGGCAGAGTGTGAATGTGAGGCTGGCAAGAGGTACAGATTAGGCAGGTGTGGAGGCGGATGTAGGGAAGGGAATCAGGCTCTTCAAGCAGCGTGTGTAGGTATGGCAGGCAGGGGGTGTAGACAGGTAAAGGAGGGAATCAGGGTGAGGCAGGCAAGGGTAGTGGTGAAGCAGGCAGGAGATGTAGGCGAGGGAGGCCAGGGGTGTAGCTGATGCAGACGGAGTATGGGTGAAGCAAACAGGGGATGTAGGTGAGGTAGACAGAGGGTGTAGGTGAGGCAGACAAGGAGTGTAGGTTAGGCACGTAGAAGGTGTACTTGAGGTAGACAGGTGGTGTCGGTGAGGCAGGTAGGAAGTGTAGATTAAGCAGGCATGGGGTGTAGGTTAGGCAGGCGGGGTGTGTGGGTGGGACAGGCAGGCGGGGGGTGTAGGTGGGACAGGCAGGCGGTTAAAGTGAAGGAAAGCAGGGTGACGCAGACAAAGAGGCAGAGGACGGCAGGTTGAGGGTGTAAGTAAGGCAAGCATAGTAAGTAAGCTCTGTGAGCCTATCAGTGGCAAAGAGGGAGAGAGGGTGATGTAGCAGGGGCGTAGGTAAGGCATGTATAGGGTGTAGGGGAATCAGGCAGGGAAGCAGAGTGTGTTAGTGAGGTAGGCAGAGGTGAGGCAGGCAATGATTCAGGAACGAGATTTAGGTGAGGCAGGGAGGGGAGGAAGGTGTACCAGGCATGGGTGTAAGTGAAGTAAGAAGGAAAGTTTTTAGCTTAGCTTAGAAATTCTTTCCCAAACACACAGAAGAGAAAATTCACACACACCCTTGGTATGCATAGGGTATATATAGAAATATGGCAGCAAAGAACACTCTTGCCAAGCACTAACAACAACAAATAACGTACATCATACAGCTATACTTTAACACTATGTTTCATCCACTGTCTTTTCATGACCAAACCTCTCTTCTTCCCATTAATCATATTACAAAATAAAGAGGGAAGCGAGGTTAGGTAGGCATGGCATGTAGATGAGTTAGACAGAGAGTCTAGGCCTGGGGTGGGGGAACAGGGGTAAATTACCCCAAATGGGGTAAATAAATATATGGAGGGTAATGCGTGCTGTATATTACTGAATTTTTATATAAATGATGTAAGTTTTAGTGAACAAGATGTAAAACCATGTATCATGTATCATATTTGTTGCTTAGCCGCCGTACTATTAACAGATGTGTACACAAACGTGTTTTTTTTTTTGTTTACTTTGAAGTCTGGGGGCAATATCTATCTATCTATCTATTGCCAGACGCCTCAATCATGTAAGGGGTGGCCACAAACAAATCTCCTCCACGTCGCCCTGTCCCCCACCATTTCACTGCCCTGCTCCCAGCTCACACCCTCCTCTCTCATATACCTCTCCACTCCATCCCTCCATCTCATCTTTGGCCTCCCCCCCTCTCTCCCTCTCCACCTCACTCACATACACTCTCCTCGTCAGTCTCTCACTCTCCATCCTCTCCACATGTCCAAACCATCTCAGTGTGTTTCTCCTAACGCTTCCTATCACATCCACATCTACACCATAACTCTCCTTCACTTCTTCATTTGTCAGTCTGTCTCTCCATGTGATTCCACATGCTCTTCTCAAATAATTCATTTCCACTGCTCTCAGTCTTGACTTGTGTCCTTCCAACAAAGTCCAAGCTTCACTTCCTTACGTTAGAGTTGGTATCACATTATTGTCACTGTCATGCAGTAACTTTTTCCCTTCCATACAATATTAACTTCCCTGTTTCTTATCGCTGCTTTCAAAGAACCAGCAACCTTTCTTCCTTGTCGTAATATCATTTTACTCAAATGAATTTTTGGATAATATCCTGAAAAAAGTTCTCCGACCCTTGGTCTAGGCGATGCAATGAGGGAGGCAGAATGAGCCATGCAAGCTCAGTCAGGTTGGGGACGTAGTGAGGCACTGAGGGGACTGGGAAAGAATGTATAAGTGAGGCAGGCAGAGGGGACTGGTGTATGGGTGAGACAGACTGTGTGCAGGAGTATGGGTGAGGGAAACGAAGGAAATTACGTGAATATAGGAGGGAGATGTTAGTGAGGCAAGCGTATAAGGAAGGAAGACAGAGAATGCAGGTAGAAAAGGTGGGAAGGGATGTAGGATTTAGGCAGGGAGGGAGAAGGAAAGGCGTGGATCAGGGTGTAGTGGAGGTGTGAGGAAGGGAGTGAGATATAGGTGAGACAGTGAGTGATGGAAGGTGTAGATGAGTGAGGGGGGATGAGAGAGCGATAATTGTAGGTGAGGCAGACAGAGATGAAGGGATTTGTGGGTAAATGAAGGTGAAAGGGAGGAAGACAAGTGTAGGTGAGGAGGGCGGGATGGAGGAAGGAAGTTGCAGGTAGGTAGGTAGGCAAGTATAGCGAGAGAGAGAGAGAGAGAGAGAGAGAGAGAGAGAGAGAGAGAGAGAGAGAGAGAGAGAGAGAGTAGGTGAGGCAGGGAGGGAGGAGGTAATTGAGAGAGGTGTAGGTGAGGCAGGATGGGAGAGAGAGAGAGGGAACATGCAGGTGAGGCAGGGAGTAATGGAGGGAGGTATAGGTGAGGGAAAGGTAGGGAGGTTTAGTCGATGGAGAGAGAGAGATGTAGATGAGGCAGGAAAGGAGGGAGATGTAGGTACGGAGGGGTAAGGGGGGAGTGGGTGAGGGTGGAAACAGAAATGGAAGGAGGTCTAGATAAGGCAGAAGTGGAGGAGTTAATGATATCATTCAAACAAGACATTAATCTCAGGGAGTCGCTGGCTTTCTCTACTGCTCGCATTTCAGTGTGTTATCCAGTTAAAACCTTTTTAACCCATGCCGTGTTGCTTATGCCATGTGAGTCAATTCTAGGTGCATACGGCCAGCCTCATAAGAGCTGGATTTTTTAAAACGCACCACTAAGTTTTCTCATGGGAGCAGCGTCATTGATTATTAGGCTCTCGCTCATCTTTCATGCCCACACAGAAACAAGTAACAGCAACTACAATGAACGAAATTCATGCACTCTGTGATCCACCTACTGTGGTGTTAGCACCCGAGGAAGGGTCAAGCCTGTCTCGAGAAACTCGAATGCAAGGCCAACAGTGGCTAAAAGGAATGATGAAATAAACTCACAGAGAAGCTGACACGAGCAAGTCCTGCTCGTATAGTTATGGGTTTCCCGCCAGCTGAGAAATTCCCCAACACCGTAACTCCGCAACTATGGCGAGTTTGGCAAGAATATATAATGGATTGGTGCGTTATACCATTTTCAAGACAGTGATGTGCATTTGAAGCCATTTTGCGATGGTCTCTAAATTAAGCATATTGCCCCATTACAGATCGTGTTTTGCAACCCCCCACTTCAGTCTACGAGTAATAAAAAACATTTATACAGAAAAATAATTTATACAGTATCGCAGCAAGAACTCATGCCGTCAGCAGTGGACAAGATTTTGACTTGAGATCTCAGTCAGAGTCAGATATAATTTACAGAAAATGCTGTTTGTCCAGTGTTATGCTGAGCTGTCGGCGAGGTGTGAGACTGAGAGAGGTGAAATAAGGCCATGAAATAAGTTGGGAATATATATGGTGATATTCATAATGCAGAGAATACTCGTATCCTGGAAGAATTCATTGTAACATGCTGTTGCTAAGTGGGTGGTGATTTCATGTTGCTATACCTTAGAGCTAGTGTTGCAGTTTCATACACCTGTTGTCTGCTGTGCTTAGTAGCTGCCGGCAAGTATACTCTGAATAAATATAACTCATTTGCGTTTGGAGCAAGAGAACCATAAACCTCCGGAATGATTGAAATGTTTTCTGTTAGCACACAGAAATTACTTACTGATGATAAATGATTTTTTTTAATGTATCTTGCTTTTGATATTTATTTTACACGCAGAGCATGTTAATTTAATTAGAAACATACTACAATTTAATGATGACAGAAAATTAAGAACATCTTGCTTTTATGTCGCGGTTGAGTATGGTGCTGAATCAGCAACGAGATATCCCAGTACAGCACAAAAACAAGATCTACTTGTGTTTAGTGTTTGCTGTGGAGAAATTTGTAGATGAAGAGTCCTGTGACATACACTAATGACCATTACCTATGTCGACTCTACCTTTACGGGTTGAGATATGTAATGAAACCTTCCAAACCTTAACATATAAATCTGATAAAAAAAATAAAAAAAATAGTTCCATTTCTAAACCATGCAAACCTTGAATAGTCTGCAGAAATGTTTCAGTGAAGCTACACAGCTGAAAAATATTAAGTTGGAGACCTATAATCAGTTTACTTTTAACACTTTTCCCGTATCCTCTTTTGATGTAGAGACTTTTAATCTAAAATAACCCACTCTAACACCGAAGATCATATATCAATTTAGCACTTGAAAATGACGTGAGTAGTCATGATTCAGTAAATGCTAATATATGTATGATGTATAAAATATGACTCATGCAGCCGTAATAAACTCGGTTAAGCAGTACCTTTCGGATTAGTGGCGAAACTACTAAAGTTTATATTGTTCATATCGTACCAATTATTTTCTAAGTGATACACGTGTCATTTCTTGAGCTGTGATTATCATTTCATTGCTGAAGTACCGTGTTTTGACGATAATCATGTCTGAAACACAGTCACCTGCCTCCTGAAAGACCGCAGGAACTGGAAATCCCTCATCTTTTTAAATGTTACTATAATACAGTGATAAGCTGCTGTTTTGCAGCCTCTGGCACTCTCTACTACAAAGAGATATTTTGGTCAGGCTAACTACGAGATGCCTTTGCCACATGTACACGACCAGGAAATTGATTAGGACATGGCAGTACCGTATGCATTGCTCAAACCCGATTTCATTTAGTGTCATTTTCATATATATTTAATATGTATTTCTACTCGTAAAAGTGTCTTTCTGTCTGTCTTTTTGTTTGCCGTAGAAATTATGGGGGAAATGTCTACAGGGCTCCACAGAGGTCAAACAGGGGCAGCTATTTACGAGGAAGTTATTCGTGTCTTTTAAAGTTCCTAATATGGCGCCCCTGATGGCCAAAAGTAGAACCAATCAAGTCAGCATGAGGGAGCCAGGTTGATAATTACGGTAGTTTATAACTTCCTTCTACCATCATAAATTATCTACATTATTACTTGAAAATCACTACATCAAGTCTGTATGGTGGAGCTTGATGGCTCAACAGGTAGGGTTGTGGCTGGATGGGTGGGTGAGGCGAGTGAGCAAGGTTGGAAAGGTGGGCACGTGGATGAATATGGGTGAGTGAATGGTCAGGGTGGGTAGGTAGTAGTAAATTAGGTCCATGGGGATTCAGTTCACGGTGTAAATAGGTCCACTGTTGGAATAGATGCAAGGGGAATATACCCCTGGGGAAATGGGTCCAAGGGGAAACATAGGTCCAGTGGGTATAACAGGACCCCGGGGGTCGTCTGCTATAGAGGGATGGCCCCCTGGGTGCCAGTATGCACGATCACAGCCTTTTTTTTTTTCCCTAGCAACAGCAAGAACCCTGCTAATTTTATTGATGTAAATGGGACAGTAGCTGTCAGTACCATACGCCTTTTATGAAACTTCATTAATATATCTAATGTGCACGGGGAACATTCTGTTACAGCCGTTGTTACTTCTTTATGGGTTCTTGTTAATGTAACTATACGATTTAGGCGAAATTTTGTGAAAAGTAGGAACTTTAATCACTTTTGCACTGTTTCATCATTTTTTAGACCTTTAGTTTGTAGTGAAATATAATTTTTGATAAATAAGCATATCAGAATTATTATCAGACTTGCAGAAGTATGTGTGTAGGGGAGGGGGGAGGGTAGGAAGGATAATATAAAGCGGATATAATGACGGATGGTGTTAATTCGAGTACCCTTTGTAATCATGGTCGAGTCATCTTGTGTTCCAGCGACTTTTGATTTCCACGAAATAAATGGGAGAGCAGAACACACACACACACACACACACACACACACACACACACACACACACACACACACACATACACACACATACACACACAAACGTCCGTATGTTTGTGTTTTCAAATGTATACAGGGAGTGAACGAAAATACATGATCACATGCCATGATGGTATAGCAAAAAACAAGTTCAAAAGTACTAGACAGATGCGGAACAACTAGGGCTGTGATATGAAGCGTCGATAAGCTCTAAGATAGTGAAGCTCCTTGCATCCGAAATACCTTAGGGTGTGACTGACTGAATGGGCCGCTCCGAAAGCTGCCCCCAAATATTAAAATCTGGATATTACTACTAGAACATAATGACGTAACAACACATAAAGTCACTTATTGTTTCAAAGCTATGTATTTCTGTGCGATTTCTCATTAGTAAAATTAAAACGATCAAGGCAGAGAGTAACCGCTAGGCCCAAGGCCAGGCCAGTTCCCTCAGGGCTGGCGAACGCGGAGTCGTGTATGAGCAGTATGATGAACATTTCACGAAGCAAACGGGTTCTCCTACTCAGTGCCAGTACAAGTAACTTACCACTGAGTACTTAGGAAAATGGTGGAAGAAGCATGACATGAGCTAATCACTAGAATGGGAGCTTGACTGTCTCACCTACTGCTGTGCAACTGGTGACGTTCTTGTACACTTTAACCAAGCCTGTTCGTAACCACTGGTCGAGGGGGATCGCTGACTTGCTTTATTTTCCATCATACCAGACTGATATCGGAAAGTGAGGAAGGGTGTTATGTGGGGCATCTGACTAAGGGAGAACCAAAGAGAATAGAAGGTGTATCAGATAACAATCCACTCTGTATCCATCACCATTCAGGCCATGCATGATTTTCCTTTGTGTAACGGGATGAGAGTTATTTGTACTGGAGCGCGAACCGGGATGGCCTGGTGCCACGAAACATGAATGCTCCATACATATTAAGGAATGGGGAGTTACTTCATTCACTCAAATAATTGTATTCCTTTAAAATTAATTTTATGTCATATTATCCACAGCCATAGACAACAGCGTTCGTTTCCGTTTACTAACTTCCATGAAACTCACCATAATCCATCATTAT
>NC_137008.1:40703935-40743935 GCF_032717465.1 Coenobita brevimanus
ACATCACAGTAGAGCAAGGACTGACCGATGAAGTGCTTGTAAGACAGAAGTGCAGGTGATTCTAGGTTGAGTTTGACCTAAAACAGCACTAGCTCCGTGCAGCAGTACCTGATAGGTGATTCTGAGGTACACCGTGACTTTGAGACTAGTCCAAGGAAGAGAGTAACTCCTATTCATTGCTGCCTGGTGGAATACGCTTGACCAAGCTGTGCTCACAGGTAAGAACTATGTGTTTTCTCTTACGTTTTGTGTTTCCGAAAAAGTGGGAAAATATATAGTTGTGCGAGAAAGAAATGCTGAGAATCAAATGTGGCAAAGGAATGGTGCTTAGAGTGGAGATTTGGTAGAGATGGTGATGGGAATGGAGTGTAACAAAACAATGGTGGTTGGAGGGTGGTGAGACAGGCAGTGAGGCGTGTACTGAGAGTGAAAGAGGTAGAAAAGAAATAGACGTGAAAGCAGGTAAGGAAGGAAAAAAGATATAAGGAAACTGAGAGGAAAAGAGAGATAAGAAAACTGAGAGGAATGTGAAAAAGACTAGAAAGTAAGAAAGAAGGGGGAGGGGGGAAGTGTAGGCGAGAGAGAGAGAGAGAGAGAGAGATTAAACCTCCTCCCGCTCCCTCAGTCTTTTCCTCTGTCCTCGCCTCCTCCTTCTCTCCACAACTTGGATCAAACAAAACTTGGGCCGCAAAACAATTATCAACAAAGCATATTGTGCCCAGATGAAACGCCGCTCGCCCCCTCATTCCCCCTCTCCCCCTTCCCTCTCTCCTCCCTTACCCCTCTCTCCATTTTCCCTCTCTTTCCACCACCACCTATCTCCTCCTCCCTCCTTTCCTCTCTCCCTCCCCTCTCTCCCTGCCTCCTCTCTCCCATCTTCTGCCGTACCTCCCTCCTTTTCATTTTTCCCCTCCCTTCCTCTCCCCTCCTCCCTTCCTTACATATGCCTCCTTGTTTTTTCCTCTCTATCTTCTTACTTCTTTCTCTGTTTCCCTGCCCCTCACGACTCTTACCTCCTCTCCCTTTCTGTATCTCCCTCCCTCCCTCTCGCTACCTCTCACTTTCTCTCTTCTTTTCTCCCTCCCTCCCTCTCGCTACCTCTCACTTTCTCTCTTCTTTTCTCCCTCCCTTCCCCCTCCCTATCCTCCCTCCCTCCCTCCCTCCTTCACGCCTTCCTTTCTCAGAGATATGCTGCAGTCTTTTTTCTTCCCCTTAATTCTTTTTTTTCCCTTCTCTCTCTCTCTCTCTCTCTCTCTCTCTCTCTCTCTCTCTCTCTCTCTCTCTCTCTCTCTCTCTCTCTCTCTCTCTCTCCCTCGCAGCGTAATCCAGTAATCACGCCTGTCACTGATGGCTTTTTGAAGATGCACGTGTAGGAGGAAGCAGTTGAGAGATTCACTTGGACTAATTTGTCAGGCTTCTACGACTTCTCTCAGCTAAATGCAATATAATTGTCAACAGTTGGCTGGAATAAAATATTAGAGTGGTTCCGACCATTAAAAGGTTTATAGTGACGTTCCTAATTCTCAAGGTGCTACGGTTCACTCTAAGCAGAATAAAATCATCTGGCGTTGGCTGGGATAGAACACTGCATTAGTGTCGACCATGAGAGGGTTAACATGGGTGAGCAAGGTTGGGCCACAGTTCCCTGGTAGTTTGTCCGTCATCAGTTCCTCGGGGTGTCTGTGTCACGGATCTCAGCCAGTCTGCAGGGCAGGCAAGTTTACACCAGTTTTTTACTGTCAGATTTTTTTTTTTTTTTCGTATTATTGTCAAATCAAGCTTAAATATGACATAGCTGGAAAATGTGTGCGTGGACCTGCATGCAGTAAGCAAGCAGTCTTATACACAATCTCAGTTCAATACAGCTTGTATGAAATCTGGTCAATGATGAGGAATGAACTTTTAGCACGCGAGAAGAATACTACACCAAGCAAACGGGCTGCCTAAAGCCAGATTCGGATATATAAATACTGTATATATATTTACCGGTATATATATATATATATATATATATATATATATATTCCCTGCATTGTAATTAATAACGGGGCTGGGGATAATGGCATTTGAAACAATGATGCAATCATCGATGACAGATAGACCTCTTAGAATGCTCTAAGTATTTCAAAAATATCCAAATAAAAAGTAAAACAACAATATTTCTGCATTGTACAGTACATACCTAACCCAAGCGAAGCTGCCCATCATCCTTTGCTCCTATTGCCTACAGTGATACAATCCCTATCTCCCCTCCATCTGCCGTTCCCTCCCCTTCATCTGCCTCCCTCCTCCCCCTTCCTCTCCCCTCTCCCTTACGCTTCCATTCACTCTAAATTGACCTGATCCGGATAAAGAGCCATAAAACACTGACTTTAAACTGACCACTCTGCCCTCCTTTCATCCTATCTCTCGCCCTCTTTTTATTTTTATTTTTATTTTATCAGCCACTTTCTCTCCTCTCATTCTTTCTCCTAACTCTTTCTAACTCTACCTCTTCTTACGTATCCCCCTTCTCTGTCTCCCCCTCTGCCTACCTCTTCCCCTCCCCTCATCTTTCTCCTCCTTACCTGTTCTCTCTTTCTGTCTTCTCCTCTCATTACTTCTTCCATTCCACTTCATCCCTTCTCCGTACTTCTTCCTTTCCTGTTTTCCCTCCTTCCTGCCCCTTCCCTCTCTGTCTTCTCTTCCTACCTCTTCCTCCTCTGTCTCCCTTTTCCCTACCTCTTCCCTCCTTGTCTTCTCTTCTCCCTACCCTTCCCTCCCTGTATTCTCATCCTGCCCCTTCCCTCATTGTCTTCCCCTTTCCCTACCTTTTCCTCTCTTTCTCTCTTTCACTACTGCCTTCTCTTCTTACTGTTGCTTTCCTTCATCCTTGTTATATTATAATTGTAGGATTACTAAAAGTAGTGAGTTGGAGACAATGAGAATCAGCTAATTGAAGCAATGTTTTAAGTGCGGAGGCGTAAGTGGCGGTATTTTGTTGTCTTTGGACAATTAAATCAACGTATATTAGGGGCGGGGGGATTTGAAGGGGGGATGTTTCCAGCGAAGCATCTTTCTTTACAGTCGATTAATCTTCGAAGCAGAAGACGTCTTTTCTATTTTCTTGCTGCCATCAGATGATCCTATTTGCTTGAGGAAAACTCCTTAGCAGTGAAAGGGTTAGTAATAGGCGTACCTAACCCCTGCAGTTTAAAAAGTTTCTCCTAAGCTGATTAAAATAGTTGAGTGAATGACAGAATAAATTCTTTAAGATATATTCGAAGTGAACGGGAAAGCCAAATATCTGTCTCTAAAGGATGTGACTGTCTGTGATTCTTCTTTCTCAACAAAGTATAAGGAATTTCTCCTTAATGGTCTATGCAGTGTTAGAAAATTGGTCCTTGTACGTGTCCATTACAAATTACGATAGAGTATTCTTTGACCACTTTAACTTGGCCTAAAATTGCCATCTCTCTATCAAGGAGAGTGAGTTTTAGCAAAAGATTAACACCAGAATATGATGCTAGCCACGAAGATGTTTTATGGAAAGGACCCAGAACCGTAGTACAGTTTACTTCTGCCATTTAGCCACGGGAAATTAGCTGCAAAAGAACGAAATATCCGTCAAGTTAAGGTGAACAGACTATAGCATATCCCCCACTTTCTGTCGTACGCACCATTCTCTTATGACGTCTTTTCAACATATTCTTGCTCTCTCCAAGAAATACTTACCATAATCAGTTTAAAGAAGGGTGTTTCTAATAGAAGGGGTCAGATAAAGTCTTCATTAATATTTGCACTTATGGGATCCATCCTAACATGAATAATACGTTTTGCTAAAAGTCTATATGAAACGGAAAATGTGTCGTCGTAATGAGGAGGTGAAAGCGACGTATGAAAATGTTTGTCTTGCGTAAGGGTGTTTCACACTTTCTTTGCCGGCTCAGGATGGAAGTATGTGAGTGATGGGAGTCAGCTGATTACCTGCCTTTTCTTACTTTGACTACGTCGGTGTGATGACATTTTACATATATTTAATTAGTTACCTCCAGGCGACTATATTAATAAGAGATTTTTCGCACTGTACTGGTTAGATATAGCTTTCACTACTATGTATCTTTCCCAAGTTGCGCAAAATCATCCCATAGCACGGAGAATATATGACGTGCTGAGAGGGACGCCTTCATGTGGTGGCACCAATATACTTGTACTTGTGTGGTGGAGTTGCACTATTACACAAGCGTCCTTCATCTTACTCCCCATCTCCCCAGTGGAGAATGATAGTCAACAGGAAAGGGCAACTGCACCCTATAATCCACTGGGTTCACATTCATATAAGCCTGGGCTTACATACATTACTGCTACTACTTCTGTACGATGTTACATCATGCCGCACTGCCTGTCTACCTTCTGCCTAACGCCTGTCTTTCCTACTGCTACTTCTTCTCCCTTCTCCCTTCTTCTTCCCTATTGTCTTCCCTCGGCCTGCCACCCTACCTTCCCCCTGCCTCACCTATGCCTACCTATCTGGCCTTTGCCTCATCCTTGCCTGCCTCCTCTTTTCATCACTCCTGCCTTCTTATGCAGTGCCTCACCCTTGCCTGCCATCCCTCTGCCTCACCCTTGCCTGCCATCCCTCTGCCTCACCCTTGCCTGCCATCCCTCTGCCTCACCCCTGCCTGCCGCCCAACCTACCTTTTGCTTCATCCGTGCCTCCATTCCCCCAGCCTCATCCATTCCTACCCATTACCTCAATTTTACTCACCCCTCCCTCACTACCCCCCCCCCCGCCTCCCTACTAACCAGCTGAGGCCACCCTGATCCGACTGACCGCTAAATTTAACAGTCCGGTTCTCAAATCCGAATTTACGAGCGCATCATCCGGTTATCATGGGAATTTATCGCTTCAGCCAGAAACAGATTACTCTTTATGATAACCACACAGTATGACGCACATACACATACAGATATATAAGTACAAACACACACAGTTATACAGTATATACATACAAACGTACCTGGTACTGATACATTCATACACATACACGCTTTCGTACCCATGGAAAGAGAATTGATCCTCACTTCTGTGATATAATACAATATGATACACGAGCCAAGAATTCCGAACTTCACACACTAACAAATGAACATGAGTTAATTTTCTCGAATAATTTCCATTCTCACGTATTCAAGGGTGCAGATAGGATTTCAATCAAGGGTGCTTATATCCCACTGGATCCCAGAGTTGCTGGGCGAGGCATTGCGCTGGCAGGGTACTAAGCGTACCGCCCTCGGCCTATCGGCTCATAGTCGCGAAGTTCATAGGTCCCTGTCCGGGGGTTCCCTACTTTATTAAGATTTGAAAATTCCCAGTTCTGTCCAATACTGAGGGCACAGGGCTCCAGTGGGATATATACATATATAGAAAGATAGATAGATAGATAGATAGATAGAAAGACAGATATTTACATAGCGGAGCGATAATCTTTTGCCCGCCTCTGTGTGCTTGTCGGTGTGTGTGTGTGTGTGTGTGTGTGTGTGTGTGTGTGTGTGTGTGTGGTCCCATTATATCTCATGAACGGATTGTGCTATGAACATGAAACCTTCAGGGTATCAAGATATGGCCAAAATCTTGGACGAGTTCGGAAATGGGCACTCGGAGTCAAGGTCAAGGTCACCAAAATGGCGGCCAAACGTCAACTAGTTTTTATCTCCCGCCATTAGCACCGTTATATCTCATGAACGGCTTCAGTTATCAACATGAAACCTTCAGGGTATCAAGATGGGGTGAAAATTTTGGACTTGGCCAACAGCATATTTTGGTGGGCAATTAACATTCTGCTCCCGAATGATATATATATATATATATATATATATATATATATATATATATATATATATATATATAGCCTCTGTGGTACAGTGGTAGAGTGTGCGTTTCGCAGGCTGGTGAGCGCTGGTTCGCCTCCCGGCAGAGTTGTAAAAACTTTGGGAAGCGTTCACCAAGCCACTTGCTACTTTGGAGGACACAAGGGGTGCTGTGGTTGAACCAGTGTCGCATACTAGTATGCTTGCACCCAATCAGCTTAAGGCGGGCCGATTACACTTGGTTCACAGACTACACACACATCCAAAGCCACTACAGTCACACTCACAAGCACTTCTCACCCTACATACAGTCTCTACCAGACAGCCTAAGCCACTGGGTAGAGATACATTGGCTGTATCGTCCCTGCTTCGGTAGGGATAGGCCGGTCCTGCAGTGGACCTCAACGGATGATATATATATATATATATACTGTATGTACAGTATGCATATATATACACGGGAGAATTCTCTGTCTGTTTGCCTGCCTGTCTGGCTGTCTCACTCTAAATCTGTCTATCTATCTGTCTATCTATCTATCTGTCTGTCTATCTATCTATCTATCTGTCTGTCTGTTTCTTATCGTAGAGGAAATGAACTATTCACCTTACATGACTCGCAGGGAATACATGTGTACCATTATTTTCTCCCGTGGATGAAGAAGGTAAAAGATAAGTGGTTATATTTGATGTTCATTTCCTGACTCTGACAACATTGCTTCACCCACAGCTCCTGTTGCTTTTTAATTAAGATCTGATCATCCCCCAGGCATTCTCTCTCTCTCTCTCTCTCTCTCTCTCTCTCTCTCTCTCTCTCTCTCTCTCTCTCTCTCTCTCTCAGACACAAACTCACTCACACACACACACACACACACACACACACACACATTATATATATATATATATATATATATATATATATATATATATATATATATATATATATATATATATATATATATATATATATATATATATATATATATATATATATATATAAAATGCGTCGTCCGACTCTAGGCGTAGGCTCAGCAGCCTGTTCCCTGAGGCCAAATAGGCCTACGTAATGTACCATACGAGTACACCACAAATTAAAGCTTCGGGGTTAACACTCACCGTCAATATTGATTACATGCTACAATTGTCTCATACAGGATTCATGTGTTGGTATTGTCGTTGGATCTTAAGTTAGATGGTTAAAGTCAGTTTTAACGAAATTCAAATCTCTACCCAGCCTAGAATCGAGCTGGCGTCCCTTGGGAGAGCAGACATCTCTCAACCATCTTAGTCGCCATGCACCTAAGTCTCTCAATTGATACACTGAACGGTTGACACCCTACTGAACGCCAAAGCTAACTTGAAACCTCAATACCCATATCTCGATGATCACTCGGCCGGTTACTCCAGTCATTTCATTGCCTTCCTGTTGTAGAGTATTTACATATAATCATTCCTCACGAGCTACATAATCCAAGTTTACCATGTTACTTACACAGTTTTCATTCACGTGGATACTCAGACCTCAATAATATAAAATCTCTTTCATATCATCTCTACCTTATCCTTACCCCTCCCCCTTCTCCTTTCGTCATACTCTACTTACGAAATGTGCCTCTTCTTTATCGATCCCTCATCACGCATTCCCTCCATAGAGTCGTACCTCTGTAACACACTCTGGCTAGCTCTGTCAATCATACCAAATCCATTTTCACACCTTTCTCTTACCAAGTCGTTTCTAAGCGCGTCAAAGCATCTCATCCCAGATACAAACGCTTTCTTTTCATATGCTACCTAAAGCTCCTAATGTTTCCATGCCTTTGTGCCTCACCTCCTGCTCTCTACAGCTGCAAATACCAAAAACAGTTAACTTTTTCAATAACTTCAACTTTGTTTTTTCACAAGGTGATTTGCTCTACCTGTCTACTGAATCTCATTATTATTTTTTTTTCTCACATTCGCTCACATTTTTTCCCCCTCACACTCCTCAGACCCAGATAACAACTGCTGAGTTTTACTCTCTGAATCTGTGACCAGTACTGTATCATCTGCAAATAATAACAAATGTTTAAGTTCTCAAGCTTCCCCTCTCCCTGCATCCTTTTATTTTGCATCCCTCCCGAAAACCCATTCACCTGTCTCACTAGCCAGTCTGTGCATGATCAGACCGGGTAATGTGATTGAGATGAGGCATTCTTCGGTGCGATGACGTCTTGCCTATTTGTTTCTTTCACCAGCCATATGGTATGAACTGTTTTCAGCGAGACTCAGTACGATAACGTGCTTTTTTTTTTTTTTCTGGTTTGGGAAATTGTCACTTAACTTTCTCACATACCTACTGCCCTGGGCACTGTCATCTGTAATCTCACACACAACTGGTCAGTGCAACACTTTACTCTGTACAGTACATACACAAAAGAAACAGTTCTAGCCCACATAAGATGGCATTCCCGGTATAACACCGCCACCAACACAACAGATGGACGAGGCCAGGCACTACCAACAATACAGTACCTAGAAACGATCCACCCACATTTGATTAATGTTTCAACTGAAGCTATAAAAAGTGAGTAATAACGGTAACCAAGATTTTTACATATTTCATCATTATCATCATCATCAACTACTACAGTTCCGTTGTTGAGCAAAGGTCTCCCTCAACTTGAACCACGTTCTCTGTGTAGGCTGTGTGCCTACATCTGTCAGGTTTTGCCTGTATACTGCTCCATCTCATTTTTCCACTTTGGGTTTTGGGTTTGCCCTCTCTTATTGTTCAGTCAACAGCCTCTTATTCTCTGTGGTATCCGTTCTTCTACCTACATGCCCTGCTTGCCGCCATTTTTACTCTTGCTGCTTCTGTACTATCACTGACTTTAGCATGTTCTCGTACCCAGGTTGATCTCCTTCTGTCTCTCAGATATATATTCCTAGCACTGATCTTTCGTATGGTTTTTGTGCATTCATTAGTTTATTTCCAGGTGGATTAAGCAGATTTCAGGTTTCTTATCCATAGGGCATGGTTAGAATTATGGTCATTATATATCTTGCCCTTGACATACACTGGATGTTAAGATTTCATGTTGTCATTTCGTTTACTATATGCCTTCAGTATAGTATGAACACACCATTTTATTTGTTTTCGCAACCTATTGCTATAGTACGTGTACAAAGCATGTAGTTGCTCTGTGCCTCCCAAGTGATGCAGCTGCAGCTTCCACTCGGGAGCCAAACCTCCTCATATTTCGCTGTTTGCCACAAAAGGGTACCGGATCCCTGCAAGGATTATGTACTGCACTGTACTCGCAAGACGACTCCACAGAGCTAGTTGCTTACCTGTGGTAGACGGATCTGTTAGGCCAGACCGACTGGCAACAACAACCATAACTCATCCACTTCCAGTCCGAGTTAATGTAGGGGAGTTCTGTACTGTACGTTCCTTACTTCAGATGTGGAAGCAGAACTAGTTTAAGACACCCAGGAAGTTAATGATGTTTGTAGTGTTTCATTCTATTATTCCGATAATGTTTCTGTCAGATAATATGTAGCCGTGCGAGATGTTGTTTTGTAATATTTTCCCACAATCCATGTAAACGAAGGGTTTGGAGAGTGACAGAAGGACAGATAGAATGAAAAGTAAATATGTATGGAAAGAGAGAGAGAGAGAGAGAGAGAGAAACTTTATTTCCTTTTCTCATGATTCTGCGACAAAAGATCATGTTTTTCTCCCATCAGTTGCGGGAGGCACTATCATAATAGTAAAATATGGCTACAGGCTCGATACAGTATCCACAGTCATTACTATTAAGCGGGAAAATCAGCCATAAGTACACCGAGGCCATGTCCAAGCCGAGTCTCACACACCATTACAAGTTTTATTACAGTTAGGACAATTCTTAGTCCCAATATTTTCCAACAACTTCTTAGCGTTAATATTTATACTGTATTTCTTGTATTAACACCCAGCCACCTCACTGCAGCTGTATGGTTTGTTTGGCTTCTGTATCTCTTTAGCTCAGACTCTCTCTCTCTCTCTCTCTCTCTCTCTCTCTCTCTCTCTCTCTCTCTCTCTCTCTCTCTCTCTCTCAGCTCCTCATACCTTACTCCATCTCTCCTTTCCTCCCTCTCCCTCAGTTCCCTCCCTCTCTCCCTGTCCTTCATCTTCTGCCTCACTCCCCCACTCCTTCACTCCCCTCCCTCCCCTCCGCTGATCCCTTGCTCCCCTATGCTACATTTTATTCTTCCCTGCCCCTCCTCTCCCCTCTCTCTTCTCCTCCCCTCCCCTCCCCTCACTGGAATAGGCCTCAACAATTTATGATATAGACGCCGTTCTAGACTATTTTCAACCCCCCTCCCCCTCCTCTCTCGCCCCTCTCTCTCTCACTCCCACTCACTCTCGCTCATTCTTTCTCTCCCACTTCCTCCCCATCCCCCTCTCCCTTTTGCACCCTTTTTTGATTCTCCCTTTTTGCCTCTCCCTGTTCCGTTCACACACTCTTTCTCCATTTTCTCCCATTTCTGCCTCCCTCTCTTCCCTCTACTTCTCCCCCTCTCTTTCTCCGTACCCTTTTTTTTCTTTCTCATCTTTCCTCCAGTTCCTCTTTCTCTTTTTCTCATCCCATGTCCACTTACATAGCTTCCCTATTCTCTCTCTCTCTCTCTCTCTCTCTCTCTCTCTCTCTCTCTCTCTCTCTCTCTTTATCATATTTTCTCACTTTTTTCCATTCCCTCTTATATCCCAATCCTTTCCTCCATTCCCTCCTCACTCTTCTTTCTAAACTCCCTCTGCCGCTTCCTTTCTCTCCTTTCATCCCTAACTTCTTTTCTCTCCTCCCTCCCTTACTTCTCTCTCTTACCTCCCTTTCTCTCTCTCCCTCCACGCCCTCCCCACTCCCTCTGTCTCTCACCTCCCTTTCGCCCTCTTACTCCCTCCCCCCCTCCCTCTCTCCTCCCCCCTTTTCTCTCGCCCCCCTCTCCCCCCCAGTCAAAATTTATGGCTTGCTGTTTCCCCCTGATTACTTTACTCTCCCCTCCCCCTCCCCCCATCTCTCTCTCTAGGTCTACTTTTTCCCTACATCCCTCAATTTCACCCTCCCTCCCTACTTCACACACCCTGCACCAGCTCTCTCTCTCTCTCTCTCTCTCTCTCTCTCTCTCTCTCTCTCTCTCTCTCTCTCTCTCTCTCTCTCTCTCTCTCTCTCTCTCTCTCTCTCTCTCTCTCTCTCTCTCTCTCTATTTATATATAAACAGATAGATAAATAGATAGACACAGGTATAAATATAGACATAGATGTATAGAGATAGACAGACATAGATGCAGATAGAGATAGAACATTATTGATAAAAATATAGACATATACTGTATACATAGACACGTAGACATAGATAGACATACAGATATATATACACTTTTTCATCGTTCTTTGCACATAATTTCTCACTTCCTTCTCTCTCAACACCCACTTCCCTTGCTTCCTCTCCTCCTCCCTCCATCGTTTCATTCCTTCATCCTTTTCTCTACCCTCTTTCCTTTCCCTTATCCCTCCCTCCCTTCCCTCCCCCCCACTTCCCTCCCTCAGTCCTTCTCTCCTTCTCTCCCTCTTTCCCTCCCCTTTCACCCGCCCCTCTCCTCTTTCCTTTCTCTTTTCTTGCCTCTTCCTCCTTGCTCCCTCCCTCTCTCCCATTTCCCTCCGCCTTCCCTCCCTCCATCTTCCTTCCCTCCCTCCTTTACTCTGGACTGTAAAACTCCCTGGGATTTGGAACATCATCAATGGCTCCCTACATCTATGCGCTCTCCCTCCCTCCTCTCTCTCCCTCCCTCCATCACTCCCTCCCTCCCTTGATCTCTCCATCCCTCTCTTATTCTCTCCTTCCCTCCAGCTCTTATTCTCTTCCTCCCTCCCTCTCTCCTTCTCTCCCTCCTTCACTTCTCTCCTTCTCTCGCTTACTCAGTCTCTCCTTCTCTCCCTCCCTCCCTGCTTGTTTCGATCCCTCTCTTATTCTCCCCTTCTCTCCTGCTCGTATTCTATCCCTTCCCCCCTCACTCCTGCTCGTGTTCTCTCCCTTCCTTCCTCTTTCCCTCCTTCTCCCCTTCTCTCCCTCCCTTCCTTTCTCTCGTTTATGTTTTCTCTCCCTCCTTCTCTCCCTCCCTTCCTCACCCTCTCACTCTTATTCTCTCCATTCCTTCTCTTAATCCCTTCCTCAGTCTTCCCATACTCTCTTTTTCTCTCCATCCCTCTCATATTCTCGCCTCTCCCTCTTTCTTCTTCCCTCCCTCACTGTTATAGTCCATCCCTCCTTTCTCCCTTAATCCCTCCCTCCCTTTTTCCCTTATTCTCCCCCTCTTCATTTTCCATGCTTTCCCCATTCCCCATACCCCTTCAATATGTTCCATTCATCTGTTCTTTTCAGTTCTCAGTATTCATCTTTTACTCCTGTTTATCTTTCTTTGTATTTCTTCTCTTTGTTTCGATTTTTCTGTTAGTCTTTTTTTTTTCTATATTTCTTTTGCGTTTTTTTTCACCCTCCTAGCATTTTTTTCCCTTTTGTATCTGCTCATTTCTCCATCGTTCTCCCTCTTCACAGTCTTAAATTTTCTATCTCTTTGTATTGTCCTTTTCTCCTCACTTTCCTTTCCTATGCGTCTCCTTTCTCTTTCCATATTCAGTCTTTCTTCTTCCGCATCTCTCTTTCCTCCCTCCTTATTCTCCTCCTTTTCCTGGACTCTATGTTATTTTAATCTTTGTACTTTAGTTCCACATCTTTCACTCCTCTTACTTTCCACATTTTTCACCCTTTCTGCAGTTCCTTATTCTTTTCCTTCCTATGTCTTTCCCCTCATCCCATTTTCTTCTATTTTCTGCTTCTCTTTATTCCTCTCTGGCCATACCTCTTCCTCCCTCTTTCTTTCTTAGCTGTCTTCTCTACGTCACTATCCCCCCTCTCTCCCTCCCTCTAAATTTTCTACATGCACAAAAGACCAGCGTTTTATTCTCTCTCTCTCTTTCTCTCTCTCTCTCACACACACACACACATACACACACACACACACACACACACACAGGAGTCAAGAAACGTGTCAGACAGGATATGCGATACGTTAAGTAAGGAAATAACTTGTAACGACGAGCCCTTTCTATAAGATGATGTTCTGTTTGTTTTGATCGTTGCACCACCGGACGACTACCCATCAGCGCACGAGACACATCTGATACGTAAGAGGCTAGAAGGTATCCATCATTCCCCTTAATATGATGACATTTTTTACATATTTTCATGCTACTCCAGGATTTTTTTTTTATCCACACACACACACACACACACACACACACACACACACACACACACACACACACACACACACACACAGAATCTGACAAATAGATTTAAATGAAGAATTTAGTGTGTCTACGGCCATCTTCATGCTATGCTACCCACACTTCACCACCTAAGTTACCATAAAAGTACAAAAGTGATCAAAGAACCGCCCCTCAGAGGACACCAAGCTGGATCAGACTTGGAATGTTAGCTACTGGGTTCACAATGGTTGCATATTCAAGTTTCGTTAAGAACCTGTATTGGACTTCAGAACATTTTTTGTACATAAATACATACATAAATCCATACATAAATCCATACTTATATACGTACAAACTTAACATTAGTATACAGCTACTGATGTCTGCAGTTCTGCAAGTGGTCGACGTACGTGCCCTATTTAACTGTCGACTAGCTCCCTGGACTGCCTTAGTATTATAGTTACTTTCATATAGATACGCTTTATCACTACTATTCAGAAGTTATCCATTCGTTAAAAAAGAAAAGGATCACATGTAATGCAGTTCCATGCAGTTCTTGGTTAAATCATTTCTGTACCTAACGAATTAGGTGGTAGGCTAGGTGGTGGCGACCATCATCCAGCCACGTGATGTAGTGCTCCCTAATTCTTCCTTCACCTTCTCGTTTCGTCTCTGTGTACAGTATACCGTCCTCTCTTCCTTATTCTCGTTTTCATTAGTCATTTTTCATTATTTTTCCTTCCATTTCAGGTAGCTCTTCACTGAATGACAAGCTTAATGGTTTCCTGCCACCCAGAAAACCCTATACCTAGCACGGTGGTATTCATGTTACCAAATTACGGGGTGAAGTCGGTCTTGGTACGGTGTCCCTTTTAGTTGGGAGCAAGTTGCATTAGCAAGTGCGTTGTATCCATCTAGGAAGCAAGCCTCCATAGTATTCCCAGCGCCTTGCAGTGGTGAAGCAACAGTAGTTCACTACACGGGACAGCCCTGCAAGGGCGATTGCTTGCTTGCAGATGATGGGCCTGCTCGGCCAGACTGACTGGGGTTGATCAGCAACAACAGTAACTCCGGGAATTGATGATATCCACTTTTGCTTCCTTCCGCAGAAAAAAAAAATCGTCAAACAGTAGTCAGAATATAAATCTGGAGTGTGATAGTAATGTTTTTCTATTAATACGGAATTCACAAATTTCACATAATTTATTAAGTGTACTGGAAGAAACAAAAAAAAAAACTATGATATGGACAAACATAATTGAATTTAGTACGGTACTAACTTAACTAGCGGCGTGACAAGGAATTATTTTATCAGAATTGCGACAGCTCATATGAAAATTCGTTAAGACTACTCCCTGTACTGTTGTTTGCGATGATATTGTATTGTTAAGTGAAGATGAAGGGGAGCTGCAAGGCTTGGTGGATGAGTTTGGGA
Source organism: Coenobita brevimanus (assembly GCF_032717465.1). Classification (NCBI taxonomy): domain Eukaryota; kingdom Metazoa; phylum Arthropoda; class Malacostraca; order Decapoda; family Coenobitidae; genus Coenobita; species Coenobita brevimanus. The sequence goes on from NC_137008.1 coordinate 40,718,510, forward strand.
GCGTGTGTAAGAAACAGAATCTAAAGGTGAATGTAGGGATGAGTAAAGTTATGGTCTTCGAGAGAAATGAAGTCAGTGAATGTACAGTGAGGCTGGATGAGGAGGAAATGGAAATGTGAGTGCGTTTAAGTACTCGTGTAGTGTGATAGGTCAGGATGGAAATTTAGAGGGTGAAGTGCTTGAAAGGGTACAACAATGAAGAAAGTTGCTGGTTCCTTGAAAGCAGTGATAAGAAACAGGGAAGTGGGCATGGAAGTGAAAAAGTTACTGCATGACAGTATTATGATACCAACTCTAACGTATGGAAGTGAAGCTTGGACCTTGTTGGAGGGACAGAAGTCAAGAGTGAGAGCAGTGGAAATGAGTTATTTGAGAGGAGCATGTGGAGTCACATGGTGAGACAGACTGACACATGAGGAAGTGAAAGGGCGTTGTAGTGTGGATGTGGATGTGATAGAAAACGTTAGGAGAAACACACTGAGGTGGTTTGGCCATGTGGAGAGGATGGAGAGCGAGAGACTGAGGAGGAGAGTGTATGTGAGTGAGGTGGAGAGGGGTAGAGGGAAGGGGAGGCCAAGGATGAGATGGAGGGATGGAGTGGAGATGTATATTAGAGAGAGGGGTGTGAACTAGGAACAGAGCAGTGAAATGGCGGGGGACAGGGCGACATGGAGGCGATTTGTTTGTGACCACCTCATACGGCACTAGGACGTCTGACAATAGATGGAATAGATAGTTAAGGCATTTCCTCAAGATACCGCCTCTCACCACTTTCCTGTACGTTTCATGATGGAGGACGCTGGAGTGCTGGCGAGAGAGACTGTTGTGACGTTTTTGTTTGATGCTGCTGTGAGAAGGGATTATGTCTGTTTAGTAATATTATAGTGATGTACACACACTCTCTCTCTCTCTCTCTCTCTCTCTCTCTCTCTCTCTCATTCTTTACCAGCCTTCCTTCCCACACCTATTATTAGAGAAAATATGAGAGAGAGAGAGAGAGAGAGAGAGAGAGAGAGAGAGAGAGAGAGAGAGAGAGAGAGAGAGAGGAAGCATGGAACTAAAAGAAGGGAGACAAAGTAGGTAAAATCCCATCAACTCCCAGGTCCCATTCATATTTCTTTCCTTCCCTTCCTTATGCTATCCACCATTTCCTTATTCCTCTCTCTTGTTTTATGTCATTTACTCATTTCTTCCTTATCTTTTTTCTCCATCCTTCCTTTCTTCCTTCTTTTCCTTCCTTTCCTACCTTCTCCGTTTTTCCTCTTCTTCTTTCCTTGTTAACTCTCCTTCCATTCCTCCTTTCAGGCTCCCTTCCTCCATTCTCCCTCATTTCTTTTGCTTGTCCATTTTCCCTCCCTGCTTCCCTACTTCCATCCCTCCACCCCATCTCTCTCCCTCCCTTTCTCCTTCTCTCCTTTCCTGTGTCTGTAATATCTTTCTCATTTACTCCGTCCGTTCATTCTACCCTCTTCCTTCCCTCAGTTCACTCTCTCTCCCTCCCTCCCTTTCTCCCTTCTTCATTCTCTCCCTCCCTACCCCCATTCACTCTCCTTTCCCTCCCTCCTTCCCTCCGTCCATTCTCCCTGAAATTATTAAAATGACTCCACTTTCTCCCTGACCAAACTTTTGTATCCTGTAACTCTTGTATACCCCCTCTTTTATTCCCTCCCTGTCCTCCCTCCTCCCTTCTTCTCTCCCCCGTCTCCCTCTCACCACTCTCCCCTCCCCGCGCCCCCTCCTCTTTGCTCCACTCCCTTCTTCCCTCCCTCTTCTCTCCCTACGTCCTCCCTCCGTCTTTCCCTCCCTTTCTCACGTCCCCTCCCTCCTCCTTCTCCTACGTTTTCCCTTATCACTTCCCTCTTTCCCCTGTCTTCTCTCCTTCACTTTTTTTTCTTTTTTCCATCATCCCTTCATTCTTCCTTTCCTCCTTTCCTCATTTCTTACTTCATTTCCTTCCCTCCCTCTTCTTCATTCTCTGATTTTTTTCTTACTTTCCTCCCTCCGTCCTTTCCTCCACCTTCCACCCTCTTTCATCTTTTCCTGCTTCTCTACCCACTGCCCCATTCCTTTCTCTTCTCTACCTTCCTCTCTTCTTTTCTCCCAATCTACTCTCTTCTTTCCTTCCGTACTTCCTCTCCTTCCCTCCTTCCCTACCTTCTTCTTTACCCCCCTGTCTACATTCTCCTGTCCTTTCCTCTCTCTTTCCCCCTTCTTTCATTCTTCTCTCCCCTGCTCTCTTGTCATTTCTTCTCTCCCACATTCTCTTTTTTCTTCTCTACATCCTTCTTTTCTACCTTTCTTCCCTCCCCCTTCCCCTTTTTCTTCCCCTTACTCTCCTCTTTCCTTCCCTCTCCATTGTCTCCTTCCCTTCGCTACTCTCTTAATTCTTCTCCTTCCCTCTCATCTTCCCTTCCTTCAGCTCTCCTTTTCCAGTTTCACTTCCTTTCATCTCTCCCTCTTTCTGTCCTTCCTTTCATCCTTCATCGCTTTCTCCTCTTCCTCTCTTCCTTCATTCCTCCCTTCTTCTCTCCCTTTCCCACCCCCTTCTCTCTCTTTTCTTCCTTTCCGTATTCTTTTCCCCCATATCCATCCTTCCATCTTCACTTTCATCATGCATTTTCTTCATGACCTTTACTATTTTCTTTATTCCACCCTTTGTTTCCTTTTCTTTCTTTTTTTGACCCTTTTCGCTCTTGTTCATTCCTTCCTATTTTTGTTCATCTTTCCCTCTCTTTACACCATTCTTCCTCCTTCCGTTTTTCCTACTTCCTTTCTTTTTATTTTATTTCCTCTCTTCCTTCCTTCATTCATTCATTCTTCTTTGTGCATCCTTTCCTGTGTCCACTTGTTCTTCACTTTCTTCATTTCGCTTTCCCACTCTCTAACTCCCTGTATTTCATTCCTTCTCTCCTGTTTCCTAACCTCTTTTCTTCAGTCTTTTTCACTTCTTTCTTCCGTCTTCGCCTGCCATTCTCTCCTTGTTTTCTTTTCTCTTTCTCTCTCTTTCATCATTTCCTTTTTCTCAGCCTTCAGTGTCTTTCCATTCTTCTCCTGGTGCCTTCATTTTTTTTACCATCTTTTGTATTTTCTCATTTTTTCCTTCCTTCCTTCTCTCCCTACCTTGCTTCCTTGGTTTCTTAGTGATTTCATTATTTGCCTTCTCTCTTCGTCATTCCTTTTTTCCTTCCTTCATTCATTCATTCTTTTACGCCTTCTCTCATTTCTTCCCACCTTTCTTGCATATGTTTCACTTATTTCCTCATTCTCTGTCTTATCACTTCATCTATCACCCTTTTCTGTCCTGCCATTTTTTGTCTTATATTCCATGTCACATTTTTCTTGTTTCTTCCTATGTTTCATGATTACCCTTGAAAGAGCCACCTCTCAAGATTACCTATTTTTTTTCTTGTTTCCTTCTTTCATGCCTTTATTATTATCGGCAAACCATCTATCTTCTAAGCCTATCTTTCTCATTCCCTTTTTTGTCTCATTCTGTTTTCCTGTCTTCTATCCTTCATTCATTCATTCATTAATTCATTGCTGTCATTTTAACATCCGTCTTCTGAACCTATCCCTTTCCATTCCCTTCATTCCTTCCTTCGTACGTTTGTTCTTTCCTTTACCTTCATGCCTATATTTTTCCTTCCTTCGTTCCTTCATTGTTACCGTTCAGCCATCCATCTTTCAACTTTACCTCTCTCTTTCCTTCCTTCCTTCCTTCCTTCGCTCTCTCTTTTTTACCAGTATCTCCTTTTTTTCCTTTCTTCAATTCCTCAGGCCTTCCTTCCTTCCTTCCTTCATATCGTCTGTCACTTTCACCGCAAAGCCTTCCTTCCTTTTCTTTTTCCTTGGTCTTTCACTGGTGCCTTCATCCCCTCCTTCTTCAACCTCCTTCTCTCCACTAAAGCTAAACCGACTTATATTGGAATCCCTCTGTTCCTCCCTTCCTTCCTCCCTCCCTCCCTCCGTCGCTCCTTCTTCCTTCTCTCTCTCTCTCTCTCTCTCTCTCTCTCTCTCTCTCTCTCTCTCTTCCTTTCCCTAGCCTTACCCATCTTCCCCGTTCCTCCTTCCTTCCCAAAATATCTTACCTTCACTCCCTTCACCTCCATCCTCGTCTCTTCCGCTTTCTCCTCATTCCTTTTGCCTTCCTTCTTTCCCTATCATTCCCTTTCTCTCTCTAATCTTCTCTCCATCCTTTTTGCCATCCTTTCCTTCCTTAAGCTCACTGTTTTCCTCTCCTTCTCCTTCCCTTTCTGCCTATATTTCTCCCTCCCTTTCTCTTCCTCTTCCTCCTTCTCTCCCACCCTCTCACTCAGTTCCTCCCTTCTTCTTCCTTTTTCCTACTCTCTCCCTCCACCCCTCTCTCTTTCCCTCCTGCTCTTCCATGACCGTCTTCTCACTATCTCCTGCCCTCCCTCTTCTCCCCCTTCCCTCTCCCTCCATTCCTCCTTTCTTCCTCTCTCTCTCTCTCTACCCTCCTCCATCCCTCCCCCCTCCCATCCCTTTCCCCCTCCTCCCTCAAGCTCTTCTCTTTTCTTTCCTCCAAATTTCCCTCCAGATCAGGAATAAAATCCGAAATATTACCACGGTCTCCTTCCATCCTCCATCCCCCCTCCCTCAGTCCCTCCCTCGATTTCTTCTCCCTGCTCTCTCTCTCTCTCTCTCTCTCTCTCTCTCTCTCTCTCTCTCTCTCTCTTCCCCATCGTTTTCTCCTCATTGTTTCATATATCCGTGCTGCTATGCGTCTCTTCTCTCCCTACTCCTCTTTTCTCCCTCCTCCAGTCTTCTCCTTCCTTCCTTCTGTCTTTTTCTCTCTCCATTCTATCTCTTTATTCTCCCTAATTATTTTAATATCGTGTCTTTCCTTCCCCTCTGTCGCCTTCTTTTTTTCTCCTCTGCTTTTCTTCTTGATCTTTTGACATTCATTCACCTATTTCTTCTTCTAATTTTCCATTTCTCTCTCTCTCTCTCTCTCTCTCTCTCTCTCTCTCTCTCTCAGATTATTTCTTCCCTCACTCAATTGTTCTTTCTCCTCCTTTCTCTTCCTTATGTCTCTTTATTTTTCTTCTCTCCTCCCTCCCCTCCGTTCTTTCCTCTTCTTTACCATCTTCCTCCTTCTCCCCCTCCGCTTCTTTCTCCTCTCTTCATTCCTTGTCCTCCTCCTCCTCCTCCTCCTCCTCCTCCTCCTCCTCCTGTTTTTTCTCCTTTTTCTTTCCTCCTCCTTCTCCTCCTCGCTTTTCTCCTAGTTTCCTTCCTGCTTCTCCTCCCCCTCCTCCTCCTTTCTACATTCATCCTTCTCTCCCACCTCCACATCCTCCTCCTCGCTTCCTCTCTTCATATTCTTGCTCATTTCTCAGTTCCTTTATTCACTCCAGTAATATCCCGTTTCTTCCTTCACCTCTCGGCTTTCTCATATCTTCCTTCCATCATCTTCTCTTCCTCCTCATCCTTTTTTCTCTCCTGCCTTCCTTCCTTTCATCCTCCTCTCTTCCTCCTCATCCCTTTTTATCTCCTTCCTTCCTCCCCTCCTCCCTCCACCCATTCTTGCTTCCCCCTTCTTTAACATCTATACATTCTGCTCCATAGCCAAACTTCTCCTTCCCTCCCAGCTTCCTTCCTTCAATTTCCTTTATCTGTTTAGGAGATGTGCATTATCTTTCCCCTAAATTCCTTCTCCCTCCCTCCTTCTCTCTCTCCTTCCTTCTTTCCCTCCCTTCTTTCCGTCCTTCCTTCCTTCTCTCCCTCCTTCAAGCTTTTCCTCTTGCTTTACTGCTACACCGCTCTTCTTCCAATTCTTTCTTTCAATTTTGCCTTCGTTCATTGTAAATTCCTTCTCTCCCGTCTTCCATGTTCTTCTTTCTTACTTCATTCCTTTATACCCATTTCAGTCTTTTTCCATTCTTCCTTCTTTCGTGTTTTTCTGCCTTCATTCCTTCAATCAGTCATTCCTTCATTCCTTTATTTATTTGTTCAGCCACCTATCCATTCACCCGTTCATTCACTGTCACTTATTCACTCACTTATTCATTTATTCACCAATTCATTCACTGTCGTTCATACATTCACTCACTCACTCGTTCATTCATCCATTCATTCACTGTCACTCACTCATTTACTCACTCTTTCACTCACTTATTCATTAATTCACCCATTCATTCACTGTCACTCTCTCACTCACTCACTTATTCATTCATTCACTGTCACCCACTCATTCACTCTCTCACTCACTTATTCATTAATTCACCCATTCATTCACTGTAACTCATTCACTCATTCATTCATTCATCCATTCATGCTCTCTGTCACTCACTCACACTCCCAATTATTCACCCACCCACTCATATCTTTCCCCCTCTCTTCCATCCTTCTCCAGTTTGTTTCCTCCTTCATTCCTTCCTCCTTCCTTCTACCTTCTGTTCTTTCTTTTTCTTCTTCCATGCCTTTAATCTTCTTTCCATTTTTCTTTCTTCTTTCCTCCCTTCCTTCATTCCATTTCATCTTCCATCCCACTTCCTTTCTTTCTCTTCCTCTAACTGCATACTCCTTTAGTGAGCTGTGAAAGAGGAAGGAGGGAAGAGGAAAGCTGAGGAGAAGAAGAAATAGACAGGAAAAGCATGGAAGGAGGGAACGAGGAAATGAATGTAAGAATGGAGAATATACTATAAGAAAGTCAGGAAGGAAGAATGAGAAAACGTAAGGAAGGAAGGAAGGAAGGATGGATGTAAAGATTGAGGAAAGAGCGTAATATAAAGAAGAGAAGGTAGGAGGAACAGGAGAAGATAATGAAGGAAAGAGACAAGTATAAGAAAGGAAGAAGGGCAGGAGGAGAGAACGTCAAAAAAATGAAAGTAAGAAAGAGGTGAGAATTGAAAATAAGAAAAAAATAAAAGTAAGGAATGAATGAGGCATGAAAGAAGGAAGGAAAGAGAGGAAAGATGAAAAAATGAATGATTGAAACGATGGAGTGAACGAAACATGAAGGAACGAAAACAAAAATGAGGAAGGGAGAAAGGAGGGAAAGAAGAAGGAAAGCGAAAAGATGAAGGAAAAATGAGACCATGGGAGGTGAATATAATGAAACCTTCTCATGGTCGGGACAACTCTAGTATCCTATTTCGGTTGACGCCAGACGACATATTCAATTGAGTGTGAGTCAATGGAGCCTGATAGAGTAAAAATAAAGAGCTATATTGAGGGAAGGATGAATAAAATAATAAAAACTGTCCTAAGTATAAAATAGCGAGCGATAATATGGAAAGGACGTATAGAAAATGAAGAGTATAATCATAAAATAAGGGAAGAAATAAAGGAAAGGATGTACCAAATAAAGAACAGTAATAAGAACAAGATAAGAAGCGACAATAAGGAAAGGATATATAAAATAAAGAACGTATACAAAGGGCCATGATAAGGATAACACGTATAAGATGGGTACCTATAATGACGATTAATAAGTAATAAGAAATGATGATAAGAAAAAAGAAGGAAATAAGAGCTTTTAAATAAGTAGCGATAATAAAGATGTTAGGATAAAAAAGGCACTGACTACAAGGCTGAGTGTGACATAAAAATGAAAATATGGATTAAATGAAATAAGAATGAAATAAAGGAATAGTGAGAATAAAAGAAGGAATAATATGAATGGGGAAGAAAGAGAAATTGGAAAACAATGAACAGTAAGAAATACGAAGTAAGGAGAAATAATAATGATGAAATAAAGAACGATAAACTGTATGAAATAAGGAGGTAACGATGCAATAATAAGGAACGAAAAGAAGCTTGACATAGAGAAAAAAGCTAAAATAAAGAAACAAAGTGATTAAATAAGGTGCAATAATAACGATAAAATCAGGAACGCTAAGGGTAAAATAATGAGCGATGGTAACAGTAAAGGAATAATAAAGCATGAAATAAAGGACGATAACAAGGACAGCAAATATCTGACTCTTTCATATTCGGTACAACACCAGTATTTTATTCCAGCTAACGCCAAACTATTTTTTCCTCTTAGACTACATAGGCTTACCATTATCCCTCTATGATGGGCGGGATTAATACTGCATAACAGCTAACACCCGACTATTTAGCTCAGTTGATGTTGAGTCCTAGGAGCCTGAGAGTGTTAATAAAGAGTGATTAAGACAGGTATAAAATAAATATGGAGAGATAAATAAGGGTTAGGTGCGTTGTTGTTGTTAGTGGTGGTGGTGGTGGTGGTGTCCCAGGCTCATCTGAAGCGTGAACCCAGTGGACTGCGGGCTTAAGTTACCTCTCTCCTGCAGTCAACTATCTTCCCCTAACGGCATAGGGAGGTAGAAGAGGGACGTTTGTAAAATCAGGCAGTCAACCCACCCGTTTGTATAGTACCGATGCCACCACATGAAGGCGTCGCTCTCCATCACTAGCAAGATACGTTAATCTCTTCGGTATGATGACGTGTTTTAGCTCCTTGATGCTACATAGTTTAATTCAGCGTAGGGAATACTCTTTGCATTAGTGATTAGATAAGTAGCTCGCTGAATTATGTCCCTCACGCTGAATATAATCGCTGTGGTGGTAGTCTGGTGGAAATACGTTCTACGTCATCGGATGGAAAGACCTCTAGAAGGAATGGCAAGAGGGATAATAAGAACGGTAGATAGATGGGTAGACATGTAGATAGACAGAGTGATAGATACAGACAGACAGATAGGTAGATAGACAGATAGATAGATAGATAGATAGATAGGTAGATAAATAGGTGGATAGATAGATAGGTATAGACAGATAGGTAAATTCTATATAGATACGGACAGATAAACAGACACAGATAGACTGGTAGGTAGACAGGTAGGTAGGTAGATGTTAACAGCTGAGGGAAATCCTAGTGGGCAGAAGGATTTATTGTCTTGTGTTCCTACATTCACCAGTCACCTTTATTTGGTTCAAGACACTCCTCAGGGTGAAGCTGTTAGCGAAGGCTCTCTCTTGCCCCTCCTGATAGAAAAATCTCGCCAAAGGTGCATCAGATCGTATGGCGACAACAGTAATGTAATGAGAATGGCGTTATCGTCGTAAAGGGGTTAATTATGAATGATAGTTTCTTAACGTATAGATCGGGGGAAAATATACCGATTAAATGACTGATGGATGATATGTAGAGAGAAAGAGAGATGGATTCCTGTCCTCGTTTTTTACTCATAGAATAGTTAATATTATCATACATTTAAAGAAACAAACTTGAAAGGACCATTAGATTTGCTCCTGTTTGCTTACATTTGTGTTTTTTTTTTTTTCATAGATATACATAAATCGACAGCCAGAATACAAACATTGAAAAACGAGATAGATAGATAAATTGGCTGATAATGAGTATTGATCAGAGGATAGCTAGGTAGACAGGCATATGTAGACAGGCAGGTATTAGACAGAAAAATAGAAAGGTATTCAGGTGACATATACTCGTGGGTGGACAGACAGATGGATAGAGAGATGAACAAATAAATAATGAGTATATGACATCGTAAGATACGCTGAGAAATAGAAAGACGAACAAACAGAGGGGCAGATAGACTAGTGAGAATGTGCAGAGAGAAACAGACTGATAGATAGATAGGCAGATAGATAGACTGGCAGATAAATTTTCCTCTCTCTCTCTCTCTCTCTCTCTCTCTCTCCGTCGAAGTCGTGAGAAAATTTTAGTATTTTATTCCTTATTATGCATATTAGTAGACAGATAGATAGATAGATAGATAGATAGACAGACAGACAGACAGACACATATTGACAGTTAAACGTTATATAACAAATAAATAGACATACGGATGACATATATAGCTTGATAGATTGATGGATAGATAGACATCAGATGACGCTATTCAGCTGAGAGTGAGTGTAGGAATCTGAGTCAGTTAATATTTCCACCATTAACCCATCCATGGTCAAGGCAACTCTACTACTCTATGACTACTAACGTCAGGCGAGAGTGAGTGAAAGGAGCGCGAGTGTTAAGATGCTAATTAAAAGGTGTATTGGTAGCTAATCAGGCAGGTAGGTAGGTACATGGGCTAGGCAGGTTGATTGGAACATTGACAAAGTAACGCAAGGACAGGGTGAGACAGATAGATAGATTGATGGATAGATAACCAGTTGCGGGGATAACAGAGACATGCGGATAGATAGACAGATAGATAAAGAGAAAGGTAAGTTGAGAGAGAGAGAGAGAGAGAGAGAGAGAGAGAGAGAGAAACAGTTGGAGAAATAAACTGACAGGCAGATAGATAGACAAACAGTTGACAGATAGATATTAAAATAGGTAGGTGGGAAAGAGCAGGTAGGTAGGTAGGTAGGTAGGTAGGTTGGTGACTTGGTAGGTAGGTTGGTAACTTGGTAGGTATGTAGGTAGTTAGGTAGATGGTGAGACAAATGGGGAGACAGGAGAGATAGACAGATGAACAGACCAGAGAGAGAGAGAGAGAGAGAGGGATAGAAATAGACATATAGCCCTAGACAGACAGAGAGATACTGTAGAGGTAGATAGACAGATAGATGGAGAGGCAGACAGACAAGCAGATAGAGACATAGTTGGCAAAAGAAACAGAAGAAAGATCGATCATGATAGATAAATTGATAAATAAATAGATGGAGAGATATATGGAGATAAATCCGTGGACAGACGAAAGACAGACAGACAGACAAGCAGACACAGATAGACAGAGTAACATAGATAGATAGATGGATGGATGGACAGATAGATACAGGAGATAGCTGGAAATAGACATAACTACAAATAAATAGATATAGACAGACTTTGATAACTACATAGATAGATACACAGATAGATAGATAGCCAGACAGATACACAGATAGATACAATTTCTACCCAAAGGCAACTCCAGGTCAGTAAGCTTGGAAGAAAAATATAAAGAAATGGCAAGAAGGTGGCGAGGGAAGGAGGCAGTGAAGGAGGAAGGAGTAAGGATGGAAGGAGGGAAAGAAGCAGTAAAGGAGTACGAAAGAATGGATGGAAGGATGGATGACAGGAAGTTAGGAGAGAGAGAAAGAACTTAGTTAAGAAAGGAGGATGTGAAGGAGTGATAGAAGCAGGAAGGAAGATAGGAAAACAGTAAGAAGGAAGGAAAGAAGGAAAAAAGGTGGAGAGGAAAGAAAGCAGTGAAGGGGAGATGTAGGAGAGAGGAAGGGAACAGGGTAGGAAAAGTGCAGGAAGGTTGGGAGGACAGAAGGAAGAGGGTGGGGAGGGAAAGAGACAGTGAGAGGAAAAATGAAAAGGAAGGGAGTGAAGGAGTATTGGACAGGATGATAGCAGGGATTGAGGAAAGAAGGATGGATTAAAGGGATGAAGGAAAAAGAGAATGAAATGCAACAGACACTGTAATAGAGAGGATGAGGTTAAAGAATAAAGTTAAAAGTGAAATACGAAAACACTGAAGGAGAAAGGAAGGAAAGTAGGAAGGAGGAAACGAGGGAAGGAAGACAAGAGGAAGGATAAAATCAGCAATAAAGTCGAAATCATTGGAGGATGAACGACTGACTGAAGAAATGAAACAAGGAAGGAAAGAAGGAAAAGAGAAAATGTAACAAAAAATAATAATCAGTAATGAAATTGGTTTACAGTGAGGCAGTAAGGAATGAAATGCAGAGAGGAATGCAAGGAAGAAAAAATGAAAGAAAGGAAAAAGTAAATTCGGTTATGAAGCCAGATTATAATGAAGGATGAAGGAAGTAAGAGAAGAGCAAGAAAGGAAGACAGCCAATAATGAAGTCCACAAACAACGAAGGAAAGAAGAGAAAGAAAGAAAGAAGGGAAGAAAAGAAGACAAAGTAAATAAAAGCCAGGAAAGTTTTAAAGGAGATAGGAGAAGGGATTGTGAAAAGGAAGGAAGGGAGGTAAAAAAGATAGTAGGTAAGAAAGTAAGAGGAAAAGTATATTCAACCTTAAAGCGAGAGAGGATTGAAAGAGGAAAGAATGAATGAAGAGAGGAAGGAAGCAGGGAGAGATGAGAATGAAAATAAATCCTAAAGCAAGAAAACATTGAAAGAGGAAAGAAGGAAGGAAGAAAAATAAAATAAACCGTAAAGTGAGAAAACATTGAACTGGACAGATAGAAGGACGGAAGGAAAGAAAGAAAGAAGGAAAGAGGGAAAAGTAAATTCAACCGTAAAGCGAGAAAACATTGAAGGAGGAAGGAAGGAGGAAGGAATGAAAGAGGGAGCGACCAATCTTCTGAAGGAATATTAAGTGGAGTTTGAGCTGGGCTGATGGTGCGCCCTCTTTGATGAAGTGTGGGGGGAGGAGTGGGGGAAGGAGAGAGAGAGAGAGAGAGAGAGAGAGAGAGAGAGAGAGAGAGAGAGAGAGGGAGGGAGAGAGGGGGGGTAAGAGTGACTAGGTGTGGGGGGTACGTGAGGGAAAAGAAACGAGGAGGAAGTGCGCGTGGGAGGAGAAGAAGGAGAAGGAGTGGGAGACAGGAGGAGGGAGAGGAGTAGGAGGAAGAGAGAGGGCGTAGAGGAGTGGAGGAAGAACGGAAGAGAGGGAGGAGGGGTTAGGCTGGAAGGGAGTTGAAAGGAAGAAGAAGGGGTACATGGGGAGAGCGAGGAAGGAGAAGAAAAAAAAAGAAGAAGAGGGAAAGCAGCAAAGGAGAGGAGGGAGAGGGAAAGGAAATGGGGGTGGGGGTAAGTGAAGAAGGGTAGGGGAAGAAACAGCCGGAAGGAGGAGAAGGGAGGAAGAGAGGAGGGTCAACAAGAGGAAGGGGAGGTAAAGGAGACGGCAAGGGAACGAGAGACAGACGAAAGGGAAAGGGAACTGGACGGAGGAGAGGAGGAGGAGAAAGGGGAGAGGGGAAAGGGGGGGGGAAGAGGAGAGAAGAAGGGGTAAGGATAGGGAAAAAACTGAACACTTACCATGCTGACTGTGGTGTGTGTGTGTCTGTGTCTGTGTGCTACATTCAGGCGATCTCATTTAGCTTAGGGAGGGAGGTCAGGTAGCAAGGAAGTTAATAGTGGTTGCCTTTAATCCCTTTACCACAAGCGATCTCTCCAACGTCTAAAAAAAGAAAGAAATGCGTGAAGGTTACAAGAATAAAATGTGACACCGTGATTAAGGGTTAGAGAGAGAGAGAGAGAGAGAGAGAGAGAGAGAGAGAGAGAGAGGTGGTATGTAGGAGGAAGAAGAAATATAAGGGAGGAGAGCCGAAATCATAGGATGGAGAGAGAAGAAAGGTAAAAAGGAAAACCGAGATGGGAAGAGAGAAAAAAGAAAGAAACAAGAAGAGAAAATGGGAAAGAGAGAGAAATAAAGGAGGGAAGAGGGGAGAAATTAAGGAGAAGAGGGGAGAAAAAGCAACTGAGAGAGAGAGAGAGAGAGAGAGAGAGAGAGAGAGAGCGTAGGATTTGCCTCAATGCTTCTTGATTTGCAATGCCATTTGGTGGTCATTTGGCCAGAGAGAGAAATTTTGGCGAATTTTGGCGAGATGGAAATTCGTGGAAGGTAATTTTGGCGGTGGAAGCGGTGGAAGGGTTAGGGATGGGAAGTAGGTTGTTAGATAGCTATGGAAATGAATAGATACCCGTTTACATACATACATACATACATAATACATACATACATACATACCCACACATACCTACATACTGCAGAGAGAGGAAATGTATGATATTGAGCGTATGGATATATGGTTTGACAGATATTTCAAAGTTGGATAGACAGCCGTAAAATTGGTGAGCTGACTATTATAGAATTGGAAAGATGCCTGCGGAGCTGGTGACGGGAGCGGGGGGAAGAGAGATTGGTTTATAGCAATAGGAACTGTATAGATGGCAATAACGTTGGGTTGACATCTACTGAACTGGACTGATTTCTGCAAAATTTTGGCTGTAGTTGCAGAACTGGGTAGATAGCTGTAGAATTGAGTAAACAGCTTACAAATGGATAAGCAGATGTAGAATTTCATAGACTGCTGTCAGTTCAAGCAAATAGTTGTAGATTCATTGGTTGTAGAATGAAGCAGATTGCTGTAAAACTGAACAGACATTTGTGAAATTGCACGGATAGCTGCCCAATAGCTCCATTTTCAAATGTGGAACCTAACCTTTGACCTTGCCTGATGACCATGACCCTCGAGAGGTGTTTCATCCCTGCCTGATCCTCAACCCTTCAACGAACAAGTGGATTAAAAATGTTAAAGCTGTGGCCTTGACCTTTAACCTATTGCTTTCAAAGTAGAATAAGCTCATTCTGGGCTGGCCTTAAGCCATTTGATCAAGTCTGGTCCAAATCGAATGTAAACATTTTAAGTTAGAGAGCCGAATCTTTGAGGGTTCTCAGAACTGAATCACGTTGTCCTTTGCTGATCATAACCTTCCCACTAGGTTTGGTTTAAATCGCACCAAAACTTAAAATTGACTTTGCCCTTCACCTATGATTTTTTTTTCCCGAAATGACTTACCTCTCTTATAGTTCTTATTTATTAATATTGTTCGAAATTTAGTGCCATTCCATTCAGTAGCTGTTCATAATCGTGGCAAGAGACAGAAGGGCAGAGAGATAAACAAAGTGAACCAAACACATAACCCCCTCCCGCTATCCACGAGGGTGTAATGTGGACGAAAATGCTGAAGACTCATAACTGCTGAATTCATAATTGGCTGGATGGTTGAACAGAGAGAGAGAGAGAGAGAGAGAGAGAGGGAGAGAGAGAGAGAGAGAAAGAAAGACAGAGAGACAGATTGCATGCTTGCTTGCTTGATTGATTAATTGACTGATGTAGAGGATGAGATAGATAACAAGTAGGTAGGTAGGTAGGTTGGTAGGTATATAGGTAGGCCGAGAGACTTGTAGGTAATAGATAGATAGATAGATAGATAGATAGATAGATGGATAGATAGATGATTAGAAAATAGATAGATTATGGGCAGATAGATAGATACAGACAGATAGGGCGAATGGGTGATTGTCCCTAACATTTATGTCTCTACTGTGAGCTATAAAAGATGAATGACGAGGTAAATAGGTTAATAGATACATAGACAAACAGACAGACATATAGATAGACAGACGGGCAGAATGTGTGGTTATCGCTATCAACTGCCCTTATCAAGAACGAAAAAGATATACTATGAAACAGGTAGGTTGGTAAGTAGATAAACAGATAGATAAATACAGATAAATAGATAAAAAGAGTGATAGATAGAGATAGATACAGAGGTAGGTAGACTGCTAAACAGGGAGATAGACAGTAAAATGGAATGGATGGTTGTTTCAAGTATTGATGTCTATATTATGAGCCATAAAACATGCACTGGCTAGACAGATAGACAGATAGACACATAGAAAGGCAGACTTCTTTTAAATAACTTGGAACTGAGCAGTCTCTTTTCTTCAGCGTTGTTTTCCTTCTTTCTCATCTCCATTCTCTCTTGTCTGTCTCTTTCCTCCCGCCTCCACTATCTCTCCAGTCTCTCAGTTGTATCGCTAAAGTTGCCTCACATTTTTACTCTCAATTTCTGCCTTTCTTATTGTTCTCTCTCTCTCTCTCTCTCTCTCTCTCTCTCTCTCTCTCTCTCTCTCTCTCTCTCTCTCTCTCTCTCTCTCTCTCTCTCTCTCTCTCTCTCTCTCTCTCTCTCTCACGCTGGGTTCAAACCGCCAAAGTAAACAAAATGTGTGAACCTTTATGGAACCCCTACCACGCCTCCTCCCACGGGGTACGGCGGGTTTCGTCCACTCAGGCTTTTCGACAGTTTCCATACTAAATAATCTCGTGCTCTGTGTATCATGCTCCACCACAGTCAGCCATTAATTGACAGACTCACCTGACAAGACATCAATAGAGTTAAGATATACAAGGGTTTAGAGCACCCGAACCGAATACGGTGATGGTGGCGTATTTTCCCACGTGGCCACAGTAACAAATGTTGGGCTCACAGGCAATTGGTGCAGATGGTGAGGTGGGGAGTGCAATTTTCCCTACATGTCTGATAAATCTGTAGTCTGCCGGTAATTGCCTTAAGCCTTTGTAATGCTTGCGGTCTGTTCTGGCTGGCCAGTCACCCTCAAATACTTGCATAAGAGGACCAGTTTTACCCACTCATCTTCCCACTCCAGAGAGTGGGTAAGGCACACTCTTCTTCCAGGAAGTGGATGATGCTGATGAAGAGGAGGAAGAAGAAAAGCTTATAAGAGAAAGTGTTGCCTAGCAACGGGGAGCATTCAAAGAAATTATTCTTTTAGATCTAGCTGTGCTAATGTTACAGGAGTCATTTGGGGGCTACCGGCGCTATTATTTATGTTCGCTGTGAAACCATAGATTTCGTATAATGACCTGCTGTGATGTGAAGCTATACAGTTTTCTTGTGCTTGTTGTAATTTGGTACAATTGTGGTCATAAATATTTATTCATTTAATTATTTTAAAAATAAAAAAGAACACAGTGGTGTGATTGTCGTCCCCCATGAGTTTTCAGAATATTATTTACGAGCTTCATTGTTGTTTGACTAAAAAGTGGAACTTGCACCTGTACTTTGCGGTTATTTACTTCCAAAAGCTTGACAGTATGAGTACTGTTGATGGATGTATTGCTTATATCAGTGGGCACCCTCTTCACGGCTTGTTCCTACCTATGTGTTTTCTTGATTCTCCTTCTGGATCCAGTCCATTCCATTAACCACTTTCGTGGTCGTTTCTTCTGTAGTATGAATTCCATTGTGCACCAGATGATTTTTATTAACTACGAGTAAGCAAAGGAACCTGAGCCTGAGTTGTTGATACTGTCACTATTAAGCTTCTCGTGGTTAGACAACTCTAGTGTATATTCTATTTCAGCTAACGACAGAAGACTTTTTTCAGCCGAAACTGAGTTCAAAATCCTTTCATTGTTAATAGTACTTAATAATGAGCTTAGGACGATCCTGACTTTTTTGCTTTATTGGAGTTACCATATCCTGTTTTGCTACTGTATTAGTAATGACTCTTAAAACTGCAGCATTTAATATTCCTCTGTATCTGTATCGGTGTCAGTCTATATTAGCTCCACTGAAGGATCGGACTTTTTCCTCGGAGGGAGAGTGATAACCGGCATTAGCTTTTCCTCATGCTGGTGAAGTAGGAATAGGAAAAAGATATCTGTAGGAAGAGTGATGCATGTGAAAGTTGAAGTGTTCCATTACCTGTGTACATGTTTGTCAATGTGTTCCATCGGAAGAATTGAAAGGGTGTTAACATATGCAAGCATAGGAAAGGGTATTTTATAGGCATGCACTTAAAACGCCCGCCAAAGCGTCGACTCTAGCCCTAGACACGGAGTACACACTTCACAAGGCCAGTACACTAACCACCGAACCACTGCAGCGGCATAATGTGAGGCAACAATGAGGTAACCAATGAAAAACAAATAAGAGCACCCAGACAGTGCAACCCGCGCCCGAATATTAGTTTAAGAATCTAATAATCGGCTTTGCCCTAAGTCACTGACCTTTATCCGATTGTTTTCAGAGTCGAATTATTTCATTTTTCCTTGACGGTCAACAATTCCATTAGGTGTGATCTATCTCTGATAAAAATTGTTTGAGTTGACCTTGACCTGTGACCTCTAACTTTGGCTTAGTGTTCTCAGAATCGATTATCTTCATCCTTGGCTGACCCTCAGTCATTCCACCAAGTCTACTGTAGTCTGTATCGAATCAGCAGTGTTTGAGTTATAGAGTCGAATATTTAACCTTGGCCTTTAACGTTTAACCTTTGACGGCTTTTCCTAAATAATGAATCTCTTCGTCCTTGCCTCCCCTAATCCCTTCCACAAAGTTTGGGCTAAATTAGATTTTTAAAAAGAAAAAATGCAAAGTGACTCTGGCATCCGATCTTGACCGTTGATCCATTGTTCGCAAAAACAAAAGAGCAGTCCCTTGGCTGACCCTTAACATTTTCACAATTTTTGGTTAAAATCGGATAAAAGTGAGTTATTTTATTACACACAAGCCTTTTGACTTAGTGTTCTCAAAAACAAGAAATCAATCCCTTGGCTGATCCTCAACCATTTCACCAAATTCACTGTAAATAGAACTTTTTTTTTTTCCTATTTTGTTTACACGCATACACACAGATCGTAATTTGGCCATGTACAGTGACCTTGACCTTTGACTGATTATTCTCCAAAACTCTTCCCTTCCCTCTTTCCTTAACCTCATCCCTGCCACTATGGTTGGCCTATATCGGATCCAAACTGTTTAACTTGACTTTGCTTTATCCTTGACCTTTGACGTAGTGTTCTAAAGAAATGGAAGGCAAGCTCCTGGACTGACATTCAAGTTTTGTTAAACTCGGATCAAAGCTGTTTGTTTCATGCACAGGCAGACCGACAGACAGACTTACAAACAAGCACGCAAGCAAGCAAACACACACATAAGAACACATATGCGCGCGCGCGCAAAGCAGAAAGTTACATCCACCACGCTATGACGCAAGCAGTGTAAGTAACAATCTAATAAAGAACGGTACAATGCTGTGTTCTTATTATTAGTTCTATGTTTTATTTGTAAATTTTGTAGCTACCGTTGTTGGTGCTGCTGTTTGTCATCTTTATTGTTGGTTGCCATTCCACCCGCG
Organism: Coenobita brevimanus; assembly: GCF_032717465.1. Lineage (NCBI taxonomy): Eukaryota > Metazoa > Arthropoda > Malacostraca > Decapoda > Coenobitidae > Coenobita > Coenobita brevimanus. Next base: position 40,737,102 of record NC_137008.1, read on the forward strand.
TGGGCGATAGCAGCAGTAGTTGAAGTCTAGACTCAGGTTCGCCAGAAAAGTGAAGCCATTGAACTGAAGGCTGAAGTTTGCCTTTCTCTGGCAGTCCACCATTCTCCTTTCGGAAGATAGGGAAGGAGCTGAGGAACATGTGTGCAACTGCAGAACTACTAAGCGCTATCAGTGCCACATGCATGAAGTTGTCCCTAAGGGTGGATGATACCCTGGTGGATGTAATGTGTTGCTTGTGTGTGTGTGTGTGTGTGTGTGTGTGTGTGTGTGTGTGTGTGTGTGTGTGTGTGTGTGTGTGTGTGTGTTTCATTTTGTCTGTCTGCCTGGGAACAAACTAGCTGAATCATTTTTGGTCCGATTTTATTTATTATGGCAGAAAGTCATCCACCAGGATCATCTTTTTAAAACAAAATATTAAGATCAAGGTCACATGGCAGAAGTCAGCTGAAGCAGTTTTAATCAGATGTAGACCAAACTTGGTGGAAGAGTTGAGGTAAGGCAAACATGAAGTGATATAATTTTGAGAATCAGTCACATTTCAAGGCCACACGGCAAGGTCAAGGTTCGACTTCTCTGTGTTTGAACAAAATAACTAAAATGCTGTTAATCTAATCTGGACCAACGGAACAGTCTTCGTGGAAGTGTTGAGGGTCAGGCAAAGAGTTGATCTATTACAAGGAAACTAGGTCATTTGGCACGGTAAACATAAACAGTATTCATTCCATTTACGCTACACTAAAAGGAAGGGTTCAAGGCTAAGAAAAGATGAAAGGATTTGATATGAGAACAATCGGTCATAGGTCGAAGTCACAGGGCAAGATCAAATATTCGATCTCATAACTCAGTTTTGATTCGAATTGGCCCAAGCCTGGTTGAATGATTAAGGGTTAGCCAAGGATTAAGACGTTTCATTTTGAGAATAATAGGTGAAAGGTTAAGATCACTGGACAAGGTTAGTTTTAACAGTTGAGATCCGATTTCGACCAAAATTAGTGGAAATGTTAATGATCGAGCAAGAATGAAGTATTTTTGTAACAATTAATCATGTCAGGGTAACGGGGTAAACGTAAAAATCTCTTCATTTAGAGCATTTTGCAGGGCATTGGTGTTGCACTCTGTAAGTGTTCCATCCGTTTTATTTATGTTTTCTATGTAGGTGCCGCAATTTTATTTGTGTAACTTGATGCAGTCATGTAGTTGCAGTATTAACACCGTCATTCCGTTGACGTTTTTCCTTTTAGTTCAGCATAAGGGTGACCTCTTGTAATGAAAGGGCCAATGGAGTCTATATCTAACATGCGTTTCCAGTTACAAAAGTCTTCCAAGCTGATATTAACGTGAAGGAAATATGTTAGTAAGCAACACACACACACACACACACACACACACACACACACACACACACACACACATTTCGCTCATACCTTTAGCCTCTGTCACATCAGCATCATATTGTATCTCACCTTGCCAGCTCGTTAGGAAACTAATTATAAGAAGGGAGAATTAACGTATTTTATTATGAACTAGTTTATTATCAGTTATTTCGATAGTTTCTATTTTCATGTGTGAACCTAATAGAGTACGCTGTGCTGTATTTTCTGATATACAAGATTAAGTGTTCTGAAATACTATAATATGTATTCCACTCCATTAATCACACACACACACACACACACACACACACACACACACACACACACATATATATATATAAACATCCACTGAGTTATTTCATAAAGTAGGACGTTATTTTCAAACGCGATCTCCAGACGATTAATTTTTGTGTTAAAAACCTTTATTTTATTTTTTTACTGGAGGGCGTACACATAGCATTATTTAGCCCCTTCAATATGACCTGCCTTCTCTGTGTTAAGCAATAGCGTATAAGGATAGTAAGAATAAGATAAATATGGCGTACTCGGGTTGAAGGGTTCAAATATTATCAGATCTGTGTGAATTTCTAGTTATTTCAACAGTACCAAACACACTGAGACATGTGGAAATATAACACTCACATCAGTTTCATTCATTATTCGTTTAGTGATGTTTTTTCTTAGTTAACTGTAGACCTCATTTGTTGGTACATTCCCCTTTTCTTCTGGCCCTTAATAATTTGGTAAACAGTGTTATCCTATTACAGCCTACCACACAGCCTACGTCACAGCCTACCACACGCCCATTGCAGCCTACCACATAGCCTACAACACAGCCTACCACACATCCACCACAGACAATTACACAGCCTACCTCACAGCCTACCACATAGCCTGCTACACAGCCATCACCCTACCTCACAGCAAAGTAGATAACCTACCTCGCAGCCTACCACCACACTTTCTACCATACAACCATCACAGCCTACCATTCAGCCTACCACACCTTTAACACAGCCATCACAATGTGCCTCACAACCTATCTCACAACGTAACACAGCCTGCCACACAGCCTACCACGCAACTTATCGCTCGCCTATCACAGCCTGCCAAACAGCCTACAACGCAACAATCAAAGACTGCCTCACATTCTACCTCACAACCTACCACATATGTTTCACAGCAACTCCACAGCCTACCACACAGCCTGCCACACAGCCTCTCACACAGCCTACCACACAACTGTAACCTACCTCATAGACATCACAGCATACCACACATCCATCACAGCCTACCACACAGCTATCACAGCCTACCATGTAGCCTACCAAAGAGCTCTCCTCACAGCCTACCACAGCTTACCATACTGCCTACTACAAAGCCTACCTCACTGTCTAACCACACAGCTACCACAGCCAACCACACAGTCACTATTATAGCCTACCATACAGTAACCACATAGTCTTCCTCACAGCCTACCACACAGCCATCACAGCCTACAAAACAACCTACTGCACAACACACACCGATCAACAGCCTACCACACAACTTACCACACACCCATCAAAACCAACCACAATGCCACACCACTTGACACAGCGGTATCACGGTCTACCATACAGCCATCAGAGCCTACCACACAGTCTATCACACAGCCTACCACACAATCACTTTGCAGGCTCCATGTATCCGCCACAGCCTACCACACCTTCACAATAGCTTACGACATACCCATCACAGCCTACCATACAATCACTGCAGACCATCACACATTCGCCACACTACACAGCCTACCACACAGACGACCACACATCTGCCACAGTCTACCACACATCGACCACAGTTGCACCACAGCTTACCACACATCCACAACAGCCTGCCACACATCCGCAATACTTTCACCACAGCCTACCACACATCCACCATCTCCTACCACATATCCACACCAGCCCACCACCACACATCCACACAGCCTACCATACATCCACTACAGCCTACCAAATATCCACACCAGCCCACCACCACACATCCACACAGCCTACCATACATCCACCAGGACCCACTACACATTCACCACAGCCTACCATACATTCACTACACATTTACCACTGCCTCCCACACGTCCCCAAAATAACCATCACAGTCTACCACACATCCACCACATCCTGCCACACATCCACAGTATTCTACCACATGTACACCTCACCCAACCTAACTTTCACACAGCCCTCCACGCATGCACCACACCCTACCAGACATTCACACAGTCTACCACACCTCCACCACACCCTACCAGACATTCACACAGCCTACCACACCTCCACCACACCCTACCAGACATTCACACAGCCTCCACCACGCCCTAACAGTCAATTCACAGAGCCAACCTGACATTCACATAGCCTACCACACCTCTACCACACACTGTCGGACATTCACACAGCCTACCACGCCTCCACCACACCCTACCAGACATCCACGCAGCCCACCACACCTCTATCGAGCCTACCACAAAGCCAGGGGTTCACCCGTTGTGGCATATGTGAATTGCGTGAGAGTGGCCAGTAACTCAGAGGGGCCGCTTCGATCACATCCACGGCCACGCTGACTCACACACAGGCCTAGACGGTGTTCACTAGTGTAGGTCTACCTGGAACGGGTGTAGATTTGAGTGTAGTGTGGGTGTTAATATAAGTGTAAGTGAGGTGTGGGTGTAGGCTTTAGATTTAGTTTGCTGTACAGGGTGTAGATGTGGGTGTTGGTCTGTGTATGGTGTAGGTGTTCTTTGGGTGGAGTTGGCTAGGGTGTATTGTGGGTGTGCTGTGGGAGGGAGTGTGGATATGGGTGTCGTGTAAGTGTTGGTATAAGTGTAGGGTAGGTGTGCTGTTTGTGAGAGTGTCGGTGTGAGTGTGGTGTTGGTGATGACCTAATTGAAGTATGGGTGTTGTGGGTGAGACTGTGATTGTGGGTGTAGTGTGACTAGATAAGTGCAGCACGTATGTGCTGTGGGTGGCGATGTGGATGTGATTGTGATTTTAGTGTAGATAAGCATAAAATGGGTATGCTGTGGGAGCGTGGATGTGGGTGGTATGAGTATTGCTCAAAATACTGAATAGTAAGGGTGTGCTGTGGGTTTGGGTGCGGAAATTGGTTTATTGTGTAGGTCTAACTGTACAAAGTGTTGCCGTGGATTTTAGTGTAAACAGCTTGTGATGTGGGTGGGAATGAGGGCGTAAGTTTCACTGTATGATGAATGTGGGTGTGGTGGTAGTATTAACCTTGACATACGGGGTGTAGATGTAGGTGTTGGTCTGAGTGTAGTGTGGATGGGCTTTGTAGGAATGGGTGCTGGTAAATTAACGAATAAAGGTGTATTGTGGGTCTTGGTCTGTGTGTGGCGTGGGTGGGGGTGTGATGTGGTTATATTGTCTAAGTGAAGTATAATTGTGCTATGGGTTAGGGTTGGGGTTTCTTCGTAGATGTGGTGCGGATGTTGGTGTACGTACACGTGTGCTGTTGGTGTAGGTCTAAGCGTATCATGGGTGTGCTGTGGTTGGAAATGTAGACCTACCTGTATCGGGTGTACCTAGCTTTGTAGGTCTGAGTGCAGTGTGGGTGTGCTGAGGGTGGGGTTAGGATGTACACTAGCTCCCAAAAGTATCTTTAAAGTGTGGTGCGAAGAATGGCAAAATGAACAGAATGAAACATTATTCCCGGCCACTTGTCGCGTCTGTAAGGTTGGTACGCATGGTTAGCCATCGTAGGTGGTACTGCTATTAAGCAAATCAACGCAACTATGTGACTGCAAACTTCTTTCGACTTGTAAATGGCAACAGTTCAGTAATATTTATACCTGTGTTTTAAAGAATATAACCCATTACACACATTATATTGTGATAAACGCATCTTGGGAAACAGAGTAAGTGCGATGTGCAGAGTTACCATGTTCCAATAAATGGGCTGAGTTATCTTGTTCGAATATAAGTGAAGGAATGAATTCTCCGAGCTAGGCCTATATTAGACCATATAGCCCTGATAGGGTGATGAGAGCGCTAACTTTCAGCTGAGTAGCTTCCCGGGTGGGACGCGAACTCGCTACCTCACGTTCGTGAGCTATGCACGCCACCATTGAGTCACCCAACCCCCCTTGAATATATGTGAAATTCAGATTATTAAACAGCATGAGAAAAATACCCATCACAATTCTTTCGTTATCACAGCTACAAATAGATTAACAATGCAGAGGTTAATAATAGCCTTTAGGTTCTGCATGTCGGATAATTTTAACCACACATCATTAATTATACATTCTAGCCGTATGTGGCGATATCTCGATTTCGGAAAGTATACTGTGGTTTGGTGTTTCGATACGTGAATGGCACAGCTTCATAGTAGGTGTCGTGGCTACAGAGTCATGGTAGTATTTGTCTGTTCTGGATGCAGGCGGTGGATACATTTGTTGATAAATGAATAAAAGGAGCCCGCATAGTGTTTAACCTTACCTTGTATTTATTTTGTATACATAATGTCCAGTATAAGAATGAATCTCGCATGTCACCTCCACAATACGGCTGGTGTATCAGTGACAAATGGGTTTATACGCTACTCTGGGGATTAGTTTCAGATAAGTTCGTTTACTTTCTTTACATTTCTTTTGCCTCTACCTGCAATATTTTTGTGCCGTTCACATTATACTGTGTGTCATATGTCTCCTAGTCATAATCACAGATAATATATATAAACACTTTCTCAAAATATATCAATTCTGGGAAAGCTTGTATAATATTTATCTAGAGTGGTGATAGCCTTGTGCTGACAATCGTGAAAGCATTACAGATGAACCACAGAAAGATTAACCGTGCCTATGTTAAAACCAATTAGTCTTATGTCATCATAATAACGTCAAATATATCTATATATGACAAAGTGATTAATATCGCATGAGAAAGAAAACGATATATAAAATCCAGGTCATATACACGTGTACGGCAACTGCTCCCCAGCATGCAGAGCTACCAGTTTTCTTGCCGTTTCACGCAACACGCGTCAGATACATCGTCCACTGTGTCAGAATGTCTAGCACTTTATTTTAAAGATACTTTTGGGAGCTAGTGTACAGTAATATGGGTCTAGGTATGATATGGATGTTGATGAAAGTTTAGTGTGGGTGTACTGTGGGTGGGGGTGTGAGTCTGAGTGCTTTGTGGGTGTATGTGTGGCTCTCAGTTTAAGTATTGTGTGGCTGTACTGTGGAAGGAAGTGTGAGTCTTGGTGTAATGGGGATGTAGTAGTGATGTGGGTGTTGTGGGTGTTGGTGTGGGCGACTGTGAGTGTAATTTGGGTTTAGGTGTTGTGTGGGTGTAAATTTAGTATTGCTCGGTGTGCTGCCATGTGGGCGAAGGTGTGCTATGGCTGTGAATGTGGGAGTATCCTAGACAAAGCGCGGATGTGATGCAGTTGT
>NC_137008.1:40748935-40751435 GCF_032717465.1 Coenobita brevimanus
GCGGTGGTGGTGGTGGTGGTAGCTGTGATGAATGATGATGGTGGTGGTGGAGGTAGCTGTGGTGGTGGCGGTGGTAATGGTAGCTGTGATGATGGTGGTGGTAGCTGTGATGAATGATGATGGTGGTGGTGGAGGTAGCTGTGGTTGTGGCGGTGGTAATGGTAGCTGTGATGATGGTGGTGGTAGCTGTGATGAATGATGATGATGTTGGTAGCGGTGGTAATGGTAGCTGTGACGATGGTGGTGGTAGCTGTGATGAATGATGATGGTTGTGGTGGAGGTAGCTGTGGTTGTGGCGTTGGTAATGGTAGCTGTGATGATGGTGGTGGAAGCTGTGATGAATGATGATGGTTGTGGTGGAGGTAGCTGTGGTTGTGGCGTTGGTAATGGTAGCTGTGATGATGGTGGTGGTAGCTGTGATGAATGATGATGGTGGTGGTGGAGGTAGCGGTGGAGGTGGTGGTGGTAATGGTAGCTGTGATGATGGTGGTGGTAGATGTGGTAGTGATGGTGGTAGCTGTAATGATGGTGGTGGTGGTGGTACGAGTAACAGTGTTGATGGTGATGGTGGTGATGGTGGTGGCAGCTATGATGATTATGATGGTGGTGGTGGCGGTAACTGCTTTGATGATGATGGCGGTGATGGTGGTGGCAGCTATGATGATGATGGTGGTGGTGGTGGTGGTGGCTGCTCAGAAACGGGTATCATTTAGTCACAGGGTCGCAAGGCACTTGCTCCGAAGCGAAGCGTGTTTCAGAGACGGCTCTAACTTGGACCAATGCTGAGCGGCTCGATAAGGCCGCAGTGTTTTTCAAGCAAGTCAGTACATGATGACTACATGTTTTTACTTAAAGCACAGTCCATATACTCTTTGTGTCCAATTCATTAGATCACAGACTCGTCTAATACAATTTAGGTTAATGCAAATTTATGTCGTCGACTGTACAGTCTATCTCAGAAATTCTTGATATAGTGACTTCAACTTTCTGCCATTCAATACATAGCAGGACTGCTTAAGTAACAGTATAGTTTGACCACTATTTGTGTCAGGTCTTTCAGCTTCTTGAACAGAACATGCACCTACTGTTATATCGTAAACAGTGTGCCATCCATTGTACCATAGACTGTGAAGTCACCTGTACTTATAGCTTTGAGTGTAGGTGTAGGTGTGGATGTCAGCGTAACTTTCAGTGTGTTGATGTATGTTGTTCAAAATATTGATCTACAGTAAGTGTAACTGTGAACGTAGGTCTACTGTATTCTCAGTCCTTTCTGTTCACAACCGATTAACTCAAGAAGTCTTTTACTTTATTTGTTTTTCCCCCTGTGTCTTTTACCTCCAGTCTTTTAAAAGTAATATGTCCTGGCATCTCGGAATGGCGACTTGAGTTTGGCTGTCGTTTTCCTTTTGTTCAGCCTCATGTGGCATGGATAACTTTTGCGTGTCTTTTATATCTGATTCTTCCTTTATGTATCAGAATAAGATTAAACTGTACAATAGGTGTACATGCAGATTTAAATGGGTGTAGAAAATGTAGATATCAGTGTACAGGCATTTTTAAAGTACTCTCTGACTCCTCGCCTGATTACCTCTGGAATGGAATGATAGTTTTTTTCTTTTTTTAATCAGGAAAGGATTAATGTTTACAATCTTAACACACACACTCCTGTGACTCACTAGCACCTGAGCAAAATTGTCGGGCACGGCGGGAATAAAATATGGGAGATGAAACGACCGTGAAAGGGTGTGAGGGTTTAGCATAGGTTTAGAAGTTGAGGTTTATGACGTGATAGCTCGAAGAATGCCGAACCTTCATTAGGCTGGTACCTTCTGTTTTTTGAGCTTGATAGCGTTAGGCGATGTTATTCTGCCTATGGGAACCTGTCGTGTTGATGTTGATAAAGAACAGGTTTCACTAACCCATTACTGCGATGATGCCAGCATTTTTCATACTCGTTATCATCCGCACTTTTCATTATCTTAGGAAAACACCTCGTACGTAAAGGATTAAAGATATATCAGTTAACTAATAAAGGCGATTGAAATACTGTGAGTTAATTTCCACCAAACGAATCAGGGAAGAAGCCAGCCTCTAGAGTGTCAGTTCTCAATAGGACACGGGATTTCCTCACATGAAAAAGAAATTATATCACACACACACACACACACACACACACACACACACACACACACACACACACACACACACACACACACACACACACACACACACACACACACACACACACACACACACACACACACACACACACACACACACACACACACACACACACACACTGTAGCACCACTCAAGCAGGGCGGTACTCCCAAGGTGGATGGAAAGCTGATGATAGGGAGAGCTGGAGCTCCCATGTCATCAGCCCTCCGGACTATGGTCCATCCATCCTGACCATCCCCCTTTGCTGAACGTTTCCAGTGTTTCAGTAACACAGAGCGCAGGCCAGCATGCTCTCCAACACAAGTTTCTCTAACTG
>NC_137008.1:40756435-40778935 GCF_032717465.1 Coenobita brevimanus
TAGCAAGGTAACATACCTTGATCACTGGGTTGGGGAGTCTACCTGAATGGCGATGGATTTCGCCCTCTTACATCATCAGAAACTTGTACCATACTGGTATGTTCTATATTCTGTTTCTCTTTTCAGGTTACCAAACTGTAATAAGAAAAAAAATCCCCTCTCTCTGATTCTAGTGTCAGCTGAGGATGAACTTTCATCTTGACTGGAATTATTTATTCTCAGCAGAGTCCTTCTGTATTATTACTTTCTGAATATAAACTACCGTATAAGAGTACGAGACTAATTAAGCCAGAGAATGGTCTGCTTCCGTCTTGGTCACCATGGCTCATTTGTGGCCATCACGTCATAAGTTTACCACAGAGTGTCTCAGGTCAGACTCCACCTACACCAAGGGAACCGCATGAGCTCTCAGGAGGTATGAAAAATGATCGAAGAAAATTTTTTATCTGGCCAGTTTACTCTGTCATGTTTTCGTTTGTCGTTTCTTTAGAGAGCACCGTGTATTCAAATAATTTCTACTAATTTTTAGAATAACGTACATAGTTAATTATCGATGTACTCGAGCAGCTGTATGCTGTGCTTCAGGAAGAAAAATGATTTGATTTGATTGTCGTCAAACGTCTGGTATGCTGAATCATTTCACCCGATATTTTTTCACATTAACTGAAATGGACGTTGCTGCTTACCATTCGATTGTGATTCCCTTTTCGGTGAGTATGAAGACAAAGCTCCATCAACCTCACCTTCTGTACCGTTGGCAGATCTCACTGACCTTTTGTCTAATGATAAGTAACGTATTGGTACAGCTAGTTGTATGATGATGTATACGCCGTAATGTAAAACTGTTGTATGATACAGTTGTAGGAATGCACAGCGTACTTTGTGAGAGCCTTTTGTGAGCAGATCACAGTGTTTGCAAGTGCAGTAACACATAAGCAAAACGTGAACATCACATGAGCACCGTGCTACCTGCTCTCATGCTCTCAAGGCAGGGCAGAGATCAGTAACAGAGAGATTGCCCCACCGGTAACACGTGTAGCAGTTTTCTTCAGTTAAGCAATAAGCCATCGTGATGAAGTTTCTTAACCTACATCTGCTGTGTTTACCCACTTCTGTTGTACAACTCCTGTCACACCTACTTGACCCAAAGTCCTAGTCCCCAAGCACTGTTATAGATACTCAAAGAACTGTTTTATGAAATGATACTGGAAACAATATCTGCTCCGTATGATGTTGACCTTAAGGTATGTAACAGTGCAACAAGGAAGGAGTTAACAGGATTCAGTACCACTTACATAATGTTAGCTGGATATTCAGTTGCACATGCGCGTCTGCTTATTAGAGATTTCCCCGTGCATTGACAACATTTCCTCTAGGTACCTGCGGCAGGCCTCACATTGATTATTGCTCGTGTTTAGGCTACAGAGAGAGAAAGCTCCACAGTCATTTTAAGCAGTTTAAGCATTTATATTAGTGTCTTAACGTTTTTACTTTGTTATCATTCAGTTAAACATGCTCGTCCTTAATCAAGTAAACAGTTTTATAATTCTCTTGTACTGTTTTAAAATGCCTCTTGATTTGTACTTTTTTGCAAGCATTCTGACTGTCATGAAGCAAGTAAGTCTTGAACTCCGTATTGTCTCTGTTCTGATTTTCAAATTGATTTTCCTAATCATCAAGCAGTATAACAGCGGTTCCAGTAAACTAAAGAAGTGCTAACAGTCACAAAGTTTAGATACTGACAGACAAAGTTTTGAACATATATTAGAATCCGGTTATATTATCTGTAGTTGCAAATAAAAATAGAAAAGGGATGTCATACCCCACCAAGGTCTAGATAGGCCCAAGACGCTAGGACATCACCGGAATACACTTTTTCTGGGCACGGGAAGTCAACAGTGACAAAAAGGCACAAATTAATTCAATTTGCTATTTCGTACCTGAGTTTTTACCCATTTTCCTGTGCTTGCCGACTTGACTTACATTGAGCTCAGTTATCTGGATGAAATGAGTCCGACATAGGCATTCTTCTTTTGCAAAGTAACCATACAATAGAGAGAAATGATGTCTTTGGAATACGAAAATTTACATTGCATCGGGTGGTAAGCGGGGGCTCTTACCATCCACTCACTCAATGTACTGCTGCTCTCGGGTAACTGCCCTTTCCTCTCTTCCTTTTTTCAGTCCTTCCTTCCTCTTCTGTCTTTCTTTCACTCTTTCTTTCCTCTTCCTTCTGTCTATGGGTGACTGTACACCGAGTGACAAGCCAAATGGTTTCCTGTACACCAGGAAACATTTATTACGGTGATTGGTAACCATATAAGCAAACTATGGCTCCTTGTGCTTTAGTAGGTACTTAAGGCTCTCCAGCCGGATTGAGCCTGTGTAGATTTATATCCAAGGGGTGGTTAGGGTTTATGGCTCACGTTATGCCACTCAGGGATGTGAGGCTGGTCACTCTCATCTTAAATGTCAGGACCTACTTGTCCAGCCCCAAGCTTCTACGCTCCTCATGGGGCAACACAGGATTAGATTATGTAAGTATGCACAATGCATCTGTGTGTGTGTGTGTGTGTGTGTGTGTGTGTGTGTGTGTGTGTGTGTGTGTGTGTGTGTGTGTGTGTGTGTGTGTGTGTGTGTGTGTGTGTGATGGAGAGAGACGCATATTTAAGACATGGAGAGAGGAAGAGACTGAGAGACAAACCAGTTGCTTGTAGATTACTCAGTTTTTTTTTTCAAGACTCAAAAGGTAGAATTTAACAGCAGAATTTTCAGTATTTATAATTTTTTTTCCATCTGACTTCGGCCATTCGCTACACAATACGTTGCTGAGGTTCAGAAGTTTCCCTAGGCGCAGTAGACGGTGCCGTACCTCACATTTCACTTTAGTCACGGTTTTCCACCCTTAACTATATTCGTGCTAGGACTGTTTCGTTCAAGATTGTTAAGGAAGGAAACTGAGCATGGAGGTAAGAGAGAGAGAGAGAGAGAGAGAGAGAGAGAGAGAGAGAGAGAGAGAGAGAGAAGAAGAAGAAGAAGAAGAAGAAAACGGCAGGTGATGCCAAAGACTGAGTGTAGGTTAAGTGTATTAGAAGATTTGGAGAAAGTGAAAAGGTTTAGTTGCTAGTGAGTGGACTTAGCAGCAGATGGGAGTCAGGGACTTTTAATAAACCACAGAGGAGAGACGGGCAAATGTATTAGGAGCATAGAGGAACTAAAAACAGGTATAAAAGAGAGTAATGCTACTATGTTGTATGGATGTGACTCAAGGGCCCGAAATGCTTCTGTATGTCAAAGAATACATACGGGTGGAGTTGATGTAAATGAAATGCTCAGTTCCTGCTGTGCGATGACCTATTCTGTATTATATTAGCACTCTCTAGACTAAACTCATATTCAGCTTAGAATAGACATTTCGAATTAGAAGCGTTAGATACAGGCATCATTAATCCCCTCACTGCTATAGATCCTCCACAAGTGGAATAAAACTGTCTGATGGTGGTCTGGCGCGTGAAAAATATGTCATCAGATGGAGCGGAACTGTTTGAAGGGTGAGACAGTTTTATGGAGTGACAGATGACAGAATATATGAGACGTGATGCATTGTAATTAGAAGTGTTAACCAGGCTGCTTTGATACAGGTGGTATACCCATGTGGAGATACTATAGTTGTTGATGAAGGAATGTTAAAAGAGGATAAGAAAAATTAATTGTGGAAGGAGCAGGAGAGAAGGGGAGGTCAGTAGGCAGGCGAGGGTATGGTGTGAGGGGGGGGCTTTTACTACAGAGGGTAAGGGGCGTGTATGAAACAGTACAAACTGAATTAGGCCTGTAAATGAGAGATTACTCACTGCTAATGATTAATAACAAATGGGTCGTGAAGAAATGTGAGTGGGACATCACAGAGTGATCAACTGGACCTGACTGTGGAATACTAAATTTACTGTCATCTGCAGACGTAATAGTCAATGATGTTTTACCCTGCATTTGAGCGCCACGTAGTACAGGTGGGTAGAACCAAGTATGGAATGTATCTGTCGATCTATCTATATATTCATATATAATACACACACACACACACACACACATATACAGTATATCTATCTATCTATCTATCTATCTATCTATAGATAGATAGATAAATAGATAGATAGATATAGATATGAGCGTATGATTTGGGACAAACATGCTGGAAGACTTAAGCGTTACTCAAAAGTTTAATCTGTTGTATTTAAGAACAATAGGTGAAAAGTCTTCACATGACAAAGTCAGCTTAAACGGTTTTTATCTAATGTAGGCTAACCGTTGTGGAAGAGTTCAGATTAAAACAAGGAAAAAGAGATTCAATTTTAAGAGCAATCAAAGTTCAAGGTCACAAAAAATGATCAAATGACAATGGCCAAGCTAGCTCAACAATTTTGATCCAACTTGAACAAAAGTTGGTGGATGAGTTAAGGGTTAAAATGAATGAATTCAGTTGTGAGAACAATCTGTCCAAGGACAATGTTGCAGGGGAAAGGCAAATATTCAGCCATTAGACCATTACCTGGGAGAGGACGGTGCATTCTCTGAAGCCCCTGTCACACATACGCGACTCAAGGGCCAACCGTGGCGCAGTTCAAGTGGTGTCCTAGTTGGCTCCCACGCCTCCCGACTGGCCCCAAGTCTGCTCTGCCCACGACTGCCTCACAACTGGTCGAAACGTCCTCAAGAACGCAACAAGACCACGAGGTAACCGTGAGGCAATAGAGCTACGAGTCTTCAGATTTGAAATTTAACGGATTTTTGTCAGCCACGAACCGTGACACGACCGCCCACGAACGCAACACGACTGCATGATGCGTTTCGGGAATGCACCATGACCCCCCCACGACCCCCCCTACGACCAACCCATGGAAGATGAATGCCAGGTGGGATGGGGCATCACACCTGGACCACCACTGACACCCAACGTTTTTTTGTCGGCGACTGCATTACGACACGCTACGACCGCATCACGACGCATCTGATTGAGCTAATACTGCTTCACAACCAATCTACGACGCTCCCGACTGTGACGCAACTGTGACATGATTTTTTGCAAGTCGTGAGGCAACCAAAATTTTATAACGCATGTTAAAAAATCGTGAGGCGCGACGAGTCGTCCCAGCGGCTCACGAGCACCCTAAGGAGTCCGGGCTTTGTCGGCGAATCAAGGGACAATCGATGAATAAATGCGTTACGACCTTGAGTCGCACCGCAGTCGGCCCTTGAGTCGCGTATGTGTGACAGGGGCTTGAGTGTTCTTTCTTGATTTTGCATTTTCGTACCTCTTTCAGTATTTTTTTTTTCTAATTTGCTTACACTGTTGTTATTCTTTTAGTTCATGATTTTATCTTATTGCTTTTTTCTTTATAATCTATGCACGTGTTTCAAAGCCTCGATATATTCCCTCCTATAGTTTGAGCCACTTTCTTACATCCACCTTATCTGTTTCTTTTTTCTACTGGTGTTTTATCAGCATTCCCGCCCGATAAAGCGTTACTTTTCTTACTTGATGCTACCTTCGCAACACACACACACACACATATATATATATATATATATATATATATATATATATATATATACTGAACACTACCTGTATGCACAGCACACGTTTCTAAATCCATGTGCTCTCAACTATCTGTATGTGTGTGTGTGTGTGTGTGTGTGTATATATATATATATATATATATATATATATATATATATATATATATATATATATATATATATATATATATATATATCCATCCATCATCCAATCCTACATTGTCCCAGGAGGAGCATGGAAGCCCGTGGCTAGGCAGTTGGTCCCGACATTTAAGATGAGAGTGACCAGCCTCACTCATCGCAGAGTGGCATTACATGAGCAATCAACCCCAACCACCCCTTGCATATAAACTTTCACCTGTTCAATCCGATTGGAGCGCAATAATTACCCACTAAACCACCTGGCGCCAAAATGTGGTTGTGTGGTTACCACCCAGCGTAGTAAATGGTTTCCTGCCGTATAGGAAACCATTTGGCTTGTTACTCAGTGTAGAGGCACCCACAGGCAGAAGGAAGAGGAAAGAATGAAGGAAAGAAAGACAGAAGAGGGAGTGTAAAGTTAACCGTAGGCAGAAGGACAAGGAAAGAATGAAGGAAAGAAAGACAGAAGAGGATGGAAGGAAAGAAGGATGGAGGAGAGGAAAGAGCAGACACCCGACAGCAGCATTACATCGAGTGAGTGGATAGTGAGCGCCCCCACCTACCACTATATATATATATATATATATATATATATATATATATATATATATATATATATATATATATATATATATATATATATATATATATATATATTTATATTTATATATATATATATATATATATATATATATATATATATATATATATATATATATATATATATATATATATATATATAAGCAGAACAGAGGAAGGAAAATAAATTAAATCAAAAAGATTAATGATGAGGATGAAATAATGTTTCTGTAAATTTTGTATGCGCATTGTATATTTGTGTTTGTGTGAGCTTTGTTACCATGTATGATGAGGGATTGTATATGTGTGTATATCTGTATGCGTATGTATGTGTATCCGACTGTACGTATGTGTGTTTTGTCGTGCAGGTGTCCTAAGCCACACCTGCATCACACACACACACACACACACACACACACACACACACACACACACACACACACACACACACACACACACACACACACACATACACACACACACACACACAAATCTGTTTCAGCTCTTTGTACAAGCTGTTCATTATGCTGAACACATTAAGTACAGTAACCTTGGCTATTGTGTTATATGTGTTTTGCCGTGTCACGAACGTCCTTTGATCTGTAAGCGCATTTTCTTCCTAGTCTAATCATCCTTTCTTTATCGTTATATATATATATATATATATATATATATATATATCCAGCAAATTTATTATGCAGCATGGATACTCCTTTGCTTTATTACCTACGTAAGTGTTTTCCTTGTTTGTTTTACAGACTGCACTCCACTGCATTCTTTTTTCCTGTTATTTAGCATCGTGAGTCTCACTGTACATAGTGTATTTTTCCCAGTGATGATGTAAATATTCACAGGTGTTCAGTTCGTTGGTGTGTGTTTGTGTGTATGTAAATCGTGGTACTTAACAGGCACGAATATCAAAAAGTCAGAATAAAAAATATTTGCAACATAAAAATGTGGTTCATGGAAGGTCAAAGTGTGTGCCGGCAGCGAGATCTTTCTGCGTCATGTGAGTCTTGTTTTGATGCGGTGGGTTGTCATGGCTAAACTACAACACTAAGGATGCAATTATTCACTCACAGCTGAATAAAATCATCCGAAATTGGCTGGAATAGAACTCTAGGGTTGTTCTGACCATGAAGGGATGGAATTACGGGAGACATAAATAATAATAATAATAATAATAATAATAATAAAGCACTATGATCTTTGTTTTGACACAGTTTATAGAGACAACTGGAGGGGCACTCAGTGGAGCGCATCTCTTTGACAAGGGCAACGTAATCTCCATTCCACTCTTCATAATGGGTTAGGTTTCCTCATCATTTATTAGCATTTCACAAAAAAATGTTTTCCAGATCCAGAATCTGTAATTCGATCCAGATCGGTCCCAAAAATTAATCAATTGTTCCCTGGGACATGGGCTATCTACCCACCAAATTTGATTCAAACCTAAGTTTTTAAGTATTGCTGATAACAAACAAAGAAACAAACATGGGTGAAAACATACTCTTCTTGTCGGCGAGCATAAGAATTAGGAAGATGGGTATAGGTAATTAAAATATAAAGGAGTCACATGGCCCTTATACTTATGCGGTATGTAGATTCTTAGTTAATAGCCCAGTAAAATGTTAGACAGTGTGTTTCGCTTATGACTGAAATTTTACTGCTGTTTCTGATACTATGGCATTTTGATCCGGAGTTAACAGCGTGCCACTCTAGCACTATTAGGGAAATTATTTTAATCGCACAAAAACAACGGCCACCTGTCGATAAAAAATCATTCATTGCTTATTACCTCCGCCAACGAAGTTGGAGGAGATTATGTATTCACCTATGTTTGTCTGTTTGTTTGTCCAGACGACATCTAAAGTTCTCAATGAATTTCAATGAAATTTTGTGGAAGGTTGGGCCATGGGTCAAGAAAATATTTATTAAATTTGGGGGCGGTTCTGGATCTGGATCCGGATCCTGCAATGGCATTGACGGAGGTGTGCGCTCTGTGAGTGCTTTCTGGTTTATTAATTGTGATAGTAAGTCGATCTTGGTGTCTACTTATATTTTCGGGGAGTCAGTAAATGTTTTTTTGCGATTAATTTATATTTTTATAAAATGATGATGGAACCCAAATAATTTATGAGCCACAGTAAATTTAGATAAGTAGTTATTCAAAATAACACCACGTATTTCATGTTTATACCGACAGCAGCCGGATTATTTCATCCTAGAGCAGTGATTCATAAATTAATCTAAAGCATCTCAGTGATATTAAAATGTTACTCGACAAAGCGTTAAGTTTCTAGTTTTGCAGTAAACAACAAACAGAACAGTGAATGCCTCCGCAAATCATTTAACCTGTTCAGGGCAACATATGGTTAAACAGCTAATACATACAGATTTAGTAAAGATGGAAAAAAATAAAATGTACCACTGATTTAGCAACCCACATTTCTAAAAATTAGAATACTTATTACTTTCTACTGAAATGTCCTTTCCGTGTAACCTGTCTGTAACAAAACAGCTCTGGTGAGGTATTTTTTTATGGAAGGAAGACGGAACCAAAAGCCAGGAGCCAGCAAGAGTGTTCCCTCCAAGGAAAAAAAAAAGAAAAAAAACAGAGAGCCAAATTCAAAATCCGTTCGTTTCGAGATGCCTGGACACACTGCATTTAAAAGACTGGGGGCCATAGGCAGTAGGAAATACTGAGGAAGACAGTTCCAGAGCTAATCTGTTGCATGCATGAAAGACTGGGAGTGATAGTTAACTCTTGCATTAGAGAGTTCCACAGAAGAGGGATGAGTGTTTGTTGCTTGACGGGTGATACTCGCCCGCCGTAATGGTGGAGGGTTGCAAGCAGACAGTTCAGAGGAGCAGTGACTATTGAAGTAGCGATAAAAAAGAGTTAAAAATGCAATAGTGTGGCAAAGAGACAGAGGTTGAAGGGAGCCAGTAAGAAGAGGAGTGTTAGTGAGACGAAAAGCCTTTAACTCCACCTTGTTGAGAAGAGCTTTATGTGGGGGAATCTTCTCGCACATGAGAGTTGTACTTTACACAGGGGCGAATAAAACCCCTGTTTAAAGTCGACAACCGTGCAAGGGGTAAAGAAGGCAAGGAGTCGGCTTAGCGCACCTAGCCTCTTGGAGGCAGATTTTACGTGAGGTAATATGATCTTCCCAAGATAAATCCAGAGAGAATGAAACCTCAGCATGTTGTTACATTCCACCCTAGCGTGACAACTTCAGAACGAGGAAAAGGACAACTGAGCAACTACTGAGCACATCCGCATTTCATTATATTCAGTATGCTAATGGCACCATTACTGGGAAAACCCAGCTATCTTCGTTACTAGTTCATGCATAATGTAGTGGGTTAGCATTTAGTGGTTCGTTTGACAGTGTCAGTTTCCACATTAACGTTAGATAATGTATAAGATACGCGTGCTCTATGAAGGCATTTGGAGTAGGAGGCAGTGACTACAACGTCGGGGCACATGTTACCTTTGGACTCGTCATTTTACTCGACCAAAGACGATACCGTGCATCAGACACACTGCCTTCAGTTGTCGATCCATAACGGTCTGCTACAAATCGTGTTGCCTCGCACATCACCCTTCCATACTGACTTCTTCCCCACCTAGCATCCTAATTGACTTTCCGCTTTGGAGTACTTTCAGAGAGATGATCTTGCCAGTTCCATACAGGTATGAGGCAGTGTCAGAGCCAGTTACTGCATGCATCCCTAGAAGGAAGTCTGTGATGTTCCTGTGTTTGTGTGCTGTGTCTTTGGTGTCGATAACACTTATACCTGTGACAAAACTATCCATTATCACAGCACAAGTAATCATCTGGTTGGAGTAAAAATACACAAGCAGCAGCAGTACACATGTGTCACCACGCAGTACAGTATACGGATGTTCAAAGTGCCGTGTGTTGCTAATGCTGCTAGCCGATTAACGATGAACACATCAGCCTCTTCATGTGTTATTCGCAGATCCTCCTTTGAAGTAAATTTTCCATCCTTGACAGATATGGGGACAAGATGGTCTGTGGTGATGACTTGTTCATTATTGTTGTACTGCAAATGCTGTACAGGTAATGGTTAAGAAAACTGATGAGCTGGGTCTTGATGTATATAATATTCAGAACTAATTTCTTGGGCATGAAGGCGGGTATGAAAAGTCAGCTGGTGCTTTCGATTCGAATATGGTCTGGTCACAGCAAACTCTGCACACTGTTCATTGAGGGACTTGTCCTTCATTAGGGTTCCAAGAGCTATCTGCACTGTAGTTTTTCGGTTGGTGATAACACTGGTGATAATTCTAGCAGAGGTTGTTTTATCAAGTTTGGGTGACAGCGCAGCAAGCAATTTGAGAAGCAGTGGACTACATGTTTCAATAGCATCATCAATTGATGGACTGGTTTCATAAGTGTATCTCCTGGATCCTCCCTGTATACCGTCATTCACGATAGTTTTAGTGATGCAAGCCTTATCACCATCATCGTAAACAAATGTGAGAAACTGAGGGGTGTTGTCACGAAAAACCAACAAGGCTAGCAACACCGTACCCAAATAACACAAGCAAGTCCACCACCGTGCTTCACGTGTGTGTTTATGATCTTCATGAGTTCCATAGACACATTAAATCACAAGACAGTTAAATATTCGGTATTTGTTCTTGCCAGTTTCATTAACAACGTACTCAGCCGCGAAATCAGTCACTTTCTTGGGACTCACCCTTCTCCTTGTTGGCCAAATTTTTGTGGTTCATGAAGTATTTGTAGCAATCATAATGGTACTGACCATCTGCAGCATGCAAACCTGAGGCTGCCTTGAGTACCCTCGTTCTCATCAGCCAGGAGATCATTGCGTAAGTCACGTATGTAGTGCCGTATCCTCTGCTTAAAGCCACCTGTATGGTACAGAACCACCTTCCTCCACCTATCTGAGTGACGAGAATCTGTCAGTAACCACGGTTGCCTTCAGAGTATGCAGTGTTCTTTGAAGCTTAAGTCGGGTGTAGCTGACCTTTTCTATGTTGGAACTGTAGTATCTTCTGATGATTTATTCTTATTGGATAAATAGCAATTGATGTGGTGCTCAGATGTAATATGCTGACACAATTCGTATAACATTGCCTTGACACACGTCTTAAAAGTTTATGAGATATACCACTTCTCATTTCACTGCATTTTCAAGCATTGCCTATTCTAGAAGGGCCTCAGTTTACTAGTTGAGAACAGGCATTATTACAACTAAAGAAGAGGCCATTTCCATCTGTGTCTGGCATAGTCATGCTGTTATTTCAACCTAAAACAAAAGGATTAGGTTAATGTTAAGAGAGTCATCACGACATGCAACAGTCAGTATCGATTTTTAGATAAGAAGTCAGTGTAACAGTCCCTTACATAATGGTACACATACGTTTACCTGTATAGGAAAAAATATATATACTTTCATAAGTAAAGAGCCATCAGCATACTACAAAATGCAGCAATCTGTATGAGAGAAAATATATTGAAACTTTGAGGTAATATGTGGGACAACCATAACCACGGGTGTAATCATGCTACGGTCTCTGGTAAGAAAGAAATGACTCTCAAGAAAAACATTACTACACCTGAGGCTAAGATATCATGTTCCAAACTACATGTCTTAACACATAAAAACTGAATAGAGAACATGCACATTCAGCAGTTGAAGATATACATAATACCAAAAATAAATAATGCATTTATTCCTAGAGAGCGATTCCATTTCAGAAATGAAAATTGAAAGCTTGACATAGGAAAATGTTCACGTATATACATTTAAAAAATATAATCATCTGTGTATTTCCCGACTCCAAAACACATAAACAAACAAAAAGATCGACTTTCTGTCACCATCAACAATGAAATTATGAATTATTTTCTATCGGCAGGAAGCCTTTTTTTTTTTTTTTTTTTTTTTTTTTTTTCAGGGGCGGGGGATGGCATCAGGCTAATGCCAGATCGGACATGCCGTAGTGCCAGAAGCAGCAATAAAGCTTCATTCCTACGGTAAAACGAGGTTCGGCCTCCTAAGCCCTTTTGGCCACTGAGTTATAAGGTAAAGGATATACGATGAAAATACAGGGTGATTTGGTCGTTTGCCTTGACTGAGTTCTTAGACGTTACGGTAAATATGGTTATACTGATAAAAGTTCATTTACAATAATCACTGAGCGTAAGGGTAATTGGACGAACTACACTAAGCCAAGCAAGGAAAAATGTCTAAAAGCGCATATAAAGAACCCTGTCAAACAAAATTTTCTAAATTTTCTATGTTACCATGATGCATTTTCTCTTCCATTTTTACCGGTTCTGAACGATTTTAATTATGTACAAGAAAGACTAATCGAAATGGAAGGGCTTTTCTGTAGATTCCCTTTGCCTCATCACTACTGGGACGTTTTCCTAAGATGAATATAATAGTCTGGTAGCAGCATGAATAAGAAAAACATATATATATCATCATAGCGAAGAAGTCAGTCCCCCTCAGTGCGAGAAGTCTCAAGTAGCTGAATTAAATCAACTTTTGAATATAAGAGAAGTAAAAAACAGTGGCATTGAAGGTATTGACAGGGAGATGTCACTGAGAAGTAGTAGAGTGAAGGACTGTAAGCAGGGAGGTGTTACAGTAAAAAGCAGTAAGCAGGGAGGTGGAACAATGAAGAACCGTAAACAGGGAGGTATGACACCGAAGAACAATAAGCACTGGGGAGTAACAGCGAAGAGCAGAAAGTAGGGAGGTTTTTCCGTAACGAACAGCAAGCGGAGAGGTACCGTAGTGAAAACAGTAAGTAGGGAGGTATAGCGGTGAAAAACAGTAAGCAGAGAAGTGTTACAGTGAAAAACAGTAAATAGGGAAGTGGCAAAGAAGAGCAACGCAGGAGACCGTGCAGAACATAAGCGCGAAAAAAGAGCGTGGAAGAAAAAGGTCAAAGGAGGAGAATTAGTAAGAAAAACTGTTATTTCATCTCGTCTGCATGATCACGTGTGTGTGTGTGTGTGTGTGTGTGTGTGTGTGTGTGTGTGTGTGTGTGTGTGTGTGTGTGTGTGTGTGTGTGTGTGTGTGTGTGCATTCATGTATATGCGTTTGCTTGTGTATATTTTGAGTTTGTGTTTGTGGTTGGGGATGTATGTTTATATAGATAGATAGATAGATAAATAGGTAGATAGATAGATAGATAGATAGATAGATACACACACAGGTATATATGTGTGTGTGTGTGTGTGTGTGTGTGTGTGTGTGTGTGTGTGTGTGTGTGTGTGTGTACGTGCTAACGGCCGTTGCATATAACCGCATACAACCTCTGATCATATGGGAGCAATGCTCTCATGCAAAAAAAAAAAGTGTTCAGGAAAAAATGTAGACAGCAGAGGAGGTGGAAGTTTTTAGGACTGATTTATCTTGTAGTAGTGAGAGGGGAGAGGAAGAGAACATGTCAACCCCTTCACTACGGTAATGTTTTTATTTATTTATGCAGTTTAATCCCTTCACTAAGGTGGTATGTTTTCCATTTTATTCTTTAACTTTCCAGACGATTTTAATCAGCTTCGGGTACACCTTCTGCAGTGAAGGGGTTTGTGAAGGCTGTCTCTAATTCCTCCAGTTTGAAACACGCCAGAATTTATTAAAATTGTTTGAAAGTAGGAAGGATGGTCTTAAATAAACATGAGTTAACAGATCGAGAAAGCCACTTTCACTAACCTTACTGGCAAACGCCTGCATTCACGTCAGGTGGGACATCTTGTAACAATGGGTGGAAATAAAATCTTAAATTCTATTAGTTGAAGGAAGAGACGAATATATCCAGGTTAGGAAAAAACTTTAGTCATGAAAGGGTTAATGAAGGCTTTGTTTAACACGCAGTTCATTCTTTCTTTTCTAAGTTTCATAAACTTTCCTGTTGGCAAGAAGAATAAGATATAAACGCGTCACGGGGTTCAAGGAGTTTAAAGCACTGGAAACACGGTGGGTTTTTTTATATACTGGGCTGCAATCCCTTCAGTTTAGTGAGGCCTATTTTATATTCAAATCTTGCTTCAGTCACATGTTTTCCTCAGTTCAGGTGACTGGCATTGTAGTGGAGGGATTAATGGCGTCTGTATTTAACGCCTCTAGTAAAAAATAAATAAATAAATATCACAAACTGAATAAAATGGCCAGGAGAAATCAAGACTACAAATGTTGTCACCGTAACGAAGGGGTTAAGGACATTGCACACAGACTGGTTTGTCGTTATAATGAGGGGAAAGGAAAGTCCTGGTGAGAAAATCCCCAAGCACAGTCCCAGCATGAGGTTGGCGTTCTGGCTTGTGGTTGCTGGTGCGGTGTTCCAAGGGTTCACGACTCACCCAGGGAACCTACCCAGACTGTAGAAATATCACCGGTATAGTTCTTTATATCCACCGAAGAGATTAAGCACACACACACACACGCACACACACACACCTGTATGTGAGTGTGTGAAACATGAGAAAACAATGAGGCTGAAAAGACAGACTGGGGTTGTTGACCTATGCGTATTATATATATGCATAAATATCCACGTGTATCTATCTATCTATCTATCTATATCTATCTATTTACCTATCTTTATATGTACGGTATATGTATATTGTGAAATAACGAAGTTTGTTGCTCAGAGACAGAAGTAAAAATGTGCGAGTGTGCAATGATGGTATGGTTCTGCAAAGAGATTGGATCTGACTGGGGTAAAGAAAGAGATACAGTGAGTGAACATTAGTTTATGAGGAGGTATAGGTTAAGTAGATGCCTACATATGGTTCACGAAAATGTAAGAAACAGTAATCTGGTCGATGAGAAAACAAAGGAACTGACGAGGGATATAAATATGTAGATGAAGTCTGTAACTATGTAAGATGCAAATGATAAAAGTTACGTTACGAAATTTTTTTTTAAAGTCACTAACCGAAAGACTGACTCTGCCCCATAGTTGCTGGAGAAACTAAATCGAGTGTAATACTTCACATCTGACAATACCGCCTCTGAAGTGGATCCAAGATGGTGAAAACGATGATGGTGGTGATAATAATTCTGTCTCACTTTTTTTTCCATCTTGATTGATAATTCTAAAAAAATAAATAAATAAATAAAGGCAAATAACCCCATAAAGATTTATAATGGAAGTACTGCATATGTAGACGTGTACTAGTTAGTATCAGTACGTCCACTTCTTCTATACCTTGTTTTAGGATTGCTTTCACCACTCGAGCAGCTCCAAAGGAGACAAATTCTTTTTCATGTCAGGTGATCTCATCTTGAATTATGATGCTATCTAGGTTACTTGAAGAATAACTTTATCCCTGAAGAATAAATACCAGCAATTTTCTCATTATCAGCAATGAAGTAATGCTGCAAAAATTTGCTCTGTTATTTGGAGATGATAATAAAGATAACATCTTAATTACGGATGACTGAGGTAAATGACCAGGGGCGTATTTATAAAGGCTCCTAACCAATTTGTAGGATTAGCAAGACTCTATAAGTTATGTATTATCATAAATCGTATTTTTTATTGTAATTAGCCAATTTGTATCCACTCTCATTTGATTGGAAAACTGTTTGATGGTCGTATGAATGAAAAGAAATGTTTATACCCACAAATTTATACACAGCTTGAGTTATTGCCTTAATAGTTTTTGTATTAGGTAAACACATGGTCTTTGCGCCTAGTGCTTCTCCTTCGTCAACTCATTGTTATCCTTTGGTTTTGTCTTTCCCTTCTAGTTCTTCAGTTTCTTTCTCCTCTTTCTCATGGATATTTACTTATATTATTTCCTCCTTATTCTCTGTTTCACCTTCGTCCTCCTCCTCCCAGTATCTCTCCCTACTTTCCTTCCCAACTCCCCTTCGTTTTCCCTATTCAACACTGTCTCCTTTTCCTTATCTCCCAAATTCCCCTTCTTTTGCACCTCCTTCCTCCTCTTCAGTCTACTCGTCCTGGTTTATATACTCCTGCTCCTGCTCCTTCGTCTCCTCCTCCTTCTCATATCTTGTATCTTCTTCCTACTTCTTTCCCCCTGTATTCCTCCTCCTCCTCCTCCTCCTCCTCCCCCCTGTATCTTCTTCCTCCTTCTGCTTTCCCCCTGTATTCCTCCTCCTCCTCCTCCTCCTCCTCCTTCTACTCATCTTCCTTCTTCTGTTCTGAATCTTGACATATCTCTTCCGTTTTCACTTTATTTCCTTTTTCTCATTCTCCTGCATTTCATCTATTCCTTCTGTTTCCTTCTCATCCTCCTTATCCTTCAGCAAGTAGAATTAAATCTCGTAGTCATAGTCCACTCTGTAACAAGCAGCCTCGAAAGGACCATAAGGTCTGTTGGTGTTTGTTTTCCTTTATATTCCTTTGTAAATACTGTTACATCCCTTCCTCCTTTTCTTCCTCGACCTCCTCCTCCTCGTTCTCGTCCTCCTCCTTCTCGTCCTCCTCCTCCTCTCCCTAACACGTTGCAGTGGTAACAGTTACAAAATGACCTTAATACATTGGCAAGCTGGGCAGAAAAAATGGCAAATGAATTTCAACATAGGAAATGCAAACTACTTCGTATTGTAAATAACACCGTCCATGAGAATTATAAAATGAACAATATCCAGTTATCAAGTACAGACAATGAAAAGGATCTTGGTGTGACTATATCAAACGACCGAGTAAGCATTTTACCGAAGTAAGCATTTTACCGATGTGGTTAAATTTGCAAACAAGTTGGTGGGTTTTATTGGAAGAACTATCGAGTTTAAATTGGAAAAAGTCATACTTGCCTTGTACAACTCGCTATTGCGCCCCGATCTCGAGTAGGCCTACTATGTGCAATTCTGGTCTCCATCCTACAGAGGGAACACAGAAGAAAATAGGGAAAATACAGCGAAGAATCACAAAAATGATACCACGACTGAGAAACAAACAATATGAGGAACGCCATGAAGAACTTAAATTATTCAGCCTAACGAAACGCAGGTTAAGAGGTGACCTTATTGAAGTATTCAGAATAATAAAGGGATATGACAACTTAGAAATGAATAAATATTTTGAAATAGACCGATCTAGTCAAACCAGGAGTAATGGCTGCAAAATTATTGGAAGGCGTTTCCAGTCCCATGAAGCAAAATACTTCTTCTTCAACAGGGTCGTAAATATTTAGAACAGATGACCCCCAGATACCGTGAACAGTATCACAGTTAAGACATTCAAAAACAGAATAGATAAGTGCTTGCACGAGAGTCCTCAGCTGACTGTTTCTGTCCGAATAACTTACCTTTACCAGCTACGCGTAAATTTATTTCCCTTCTGTCTTCTTAACGTACCCATACATAGCGTCATGACACGTCATTATATATTTACATGTTTATTAAATGCAAATAAAGCAGTATAAACACAAACTAGGATCTGCACAGATAGCCCTGAGTTAACGGTCACTACTCTTACTTTCGACTTGTTATGGGCTGTGGATCACTGAGGGTCCCTGTTGGTTATATGACCACTATCGGGATTTTTTTGATGTACCAGAGGCCACTGCTTGAGGAGGTAATTTGTGTACTTGTCCCGCATGGGAAAATTCCTTGTCACAGTGGAGTGAACGGAGCTGGTGCCTGATTGACTGCTGCCTACCTTAAAAGCACCAGGCAAGGCTGCCGCACCACCCCTGTCCATCCACACTGTGCGCTGTGCCGTTTCCAAGCTACGTCTTCAGACGTCCCGTTTACTCACCGTACCCGTACATAATGTCATGCCATATTTATTTATTTATTTGATTATTCATTTTACTTTATTACATTCTCTTACATGTAGCTTATAGATAAAGTTTTATAGAATGTAACTTTTCCTTTTCAGACTTTCCTATAAAATTTCTATGTTTTTCCATGCTGCATGGTGGTCTTTCTCACTTTTTCCTGCCAGTTTTGGCTGGAGGGTTTGGAGGCGGGGGGAGCCTTCTTGCATTACTATCCTTATCCTTCGGCATGTAGAATTAGATCATGCTATCATAGTCTACTCTGTAACAAGCATTGTCGAAGGGACCATTAGGTCTGTTGGTGTTTGTTTTCCTTTGTATTTCTTTGTATTCCTCCTCCTCCTCCTCCTCCTCCTCCTCCTCCTGATATAAACTTACTCAAGGAGACAGGTACACAAACAACTTAGTAGATAGATAAACAACTTACCTACGATAGACAGAGACCAGGGCTAGTCAGAGGGGTAGGGGGTGAGGGGGGAGCCAATTTGCATACTGGGATGGCTGAGGATATTGGATCTTGATGTTGGGGGCCGTAAGAGCGGAAATTGGGAATGTAGGAGACAGTGGGATACGACTATTGGAAGGTGGAGAGGGAGAGTGGGAGGACTGGGGGGAGAAGAGGGAGAGGAGGGCAGGGAAAATGGAGAGAGAGAGAGAGAGAGAGAGAGAGAGGGATGAAGGGAGGGAGGGAGGGAAGGGAGGAGTGAGGTAGAGAGGGAGGATGATCGAGGGAAGGAGAGAGGGAGAGAGAGGAAGGGGGGAGACACACTTACTCACAATCCTTCGCTCATATTTCAAAATGGTGAGGGTCTGGGCGATTTGGTGTTATTGGGAACGCTGCATCAGATGTGTTGCTGCTCCTTGGTAATATTTTCCACACCCCCTCCCCTCCCTTACCCTCCCCTACCCACTTTCCTCTTTTCCTTCCCTCCCCCTCCCTCCCCCTCCTACGTACGCGGTGATAGATAGACAGATAGATTGGTATTGAATTTAGTGGTGTGGGTACGTCTGGGTATGAGTTATTCAAATATGTATATGTGTGTGTGTGTGTGCATATATATATATATATATATATATATATATATATATATATAGATAGATAGATAGATAGATATCATTATCATCATCATCAGCCGTTGAGGTCCACTGCAGGACCGGCCTATCCCTACCGAAGCAGGGACGATACAGCCAATATATCTCTACCCAGTGGCTTAGGCTGTCTGGTAGAGACTGTATGTAGGGTGAGAAGTGCTTGTGAGTGTGACTGTAGTGTTGTAGTGGCTTTGGATGTGTATGTATTCTGTGAACCAAGTGTAATCGGGCTTAAGCCGACTGGGTGCAAGCATTCTAGTATGCGACACTGGTTCAACCACAGCATCCCTTGTGTCCGCCAAAGTAGCAAGTGGCTTGGTGAACGCTTTCCCAAAGTTTTTACAACTCTGGCGGGAGGCGACCCAGCGCTCACCAGCCTGCGAAACGCCACTCTTCCACTGTACCACAGAGGCTCCATATATATATATATATATATATATATATATATATATATATATATATATATATATATATATATCTGTGTGCAGGTTCGGTTTTAGCTCAACGTAGTCAGTTTTGGGAATGACTCCCAAGTGTGGATAAAACCTTACAGGGAAACTGATGCTAATTTACTGGAACATCAGTTGCTGTAAAAAGCGCACAGTATATTTAATTTTCATATGAAATATGTATTATGAGCGGATGTGTTATTGTTTAAGAGCAGCACAATAAAGTCATATTTTTTCTTTGCTGTATGGAACGTGGTGTTCGTTTTGCTATTCGATCTTATGCAAGTACAGAAACTTCAGGCGTGGGCAAAGTATAAATTACTTTATTTCTCACTGAACTGTTAACATATGCTGTTCATTTTAGGTAATGTATGACGATTTTATTCTGCTTAAAGAAGGCACGAACACTGGCAGGTGGCTTACAGAATTTCTAAGTTCTCTGGGAAGCGAAAATATTTTTGCTGGATATGTAAAATACAAACTAAGCAACTTCTGCCTTTCAGGTGTGTGTGTGTGTGTGTGTGTGTGTGTGTGTGTGTGTTTCAAATATCTGATATTCACTTTCATTATGGTGTGTACATCAAGCATGGGCAATTGATATCACTTAGTATTAAGAATTATTGTACCTTACAGTTAACAGTATTAAACAGGGTACCTTCATTCTTAATCACCAGACTGAAGTAATACCCTCAACAAGACACAACTGACCAGGAAATGCTGCTACCCTGTACTGCATACTCACATGTACTCTACTCGGCTTTCAATTAAACATTTGCGTCTAGAACATGACAAGGTGTGTGTACCCGACCTCAAGAAGACAGGGTCACCTTCATTCAAAGAGCTCTTAAATATTACTCAGCTTTCATTTTTTTTCCCAAGATTTACTAACCTCAGACAAAAGTATAAGTAAATGGAATGATATATATATTTTTTATCACGAGAGTAAAATGAATGTGTATTTTGATTTTAATACTGTATTAAAGGTTGCTATATCCTTACAAAATATATTAGCAATTTTTATATTTTATTCATTATTTTTAACATAACGTTACATTTTAAATTAACTGAAAAAAGTCGAGCATGTTAGTTATTTTAAATATTCAGTATATACATTTTACAATATTAATTTTGGTAGTATATTTTTCACTTTCCAAATAATAAGACAAATAAAATAATTGAAATCTGTTGAGAAACATGTATGCTTTCAAGCTTCTTAATTATGTATGAGCTTCAAAAATATAATTTAAGAAAATGCAAGAAATAGTTCTAGATCATTTTAGCCATATTAAGCTTCCTCATAGAGAAATTTATGCCAAGTATGAAATTTTCAACGATAATAGCAAAATATGCAGCTTTTCAGATGTCCCTCTTTGACCCAAGAAGTAAAAAATATATGACAATAAAGGCAAATGTTATTAGATGTCTTGATACTAAAAATTAGCCATAACAGTGCATAAGAACTATAACACGCAGTACTCACCATATATCATGTGTGTCTATGTGTGCGTGTGTGTTCGTGTGTCTTTCTGTCTGTTTCTGTCTGTCTGCTAGTATGCTTGTCTGTATGCCTGTCTGTCTGAGTGTGAGTCTCAAATACCCACACTCGACAACCAAGCCCAAATTGTCGTACCATGTGCATGTTCGTATGTCAGTGATAAAATGCATTGGAAGGATAAGTATAAACGCATGGCAGCACTCAGCTGACAGCATATACATACCTTTAAACTAGTGTAGGGGATTAGAAACGGCAGGAGCCGTAAATACACACACTTCTGGCACTCATCAAATACCCCCACGTATCCTGGGAGCCAGTTTGAAAAATGGTGAACCCGACCATTTCCTTATATCAGTCTCGACCTTGTCACATAAATGATCCCCGATCCATAAGGAGCCTGCGAGAGAGCAGTTTATATTGCAGGAGATAGTTTACGACAGACCGACAAGTTGTTATCGCTGTACTCAAATACAACCCATGCAGAACTACGAAATGGTAGATATTTCAGCGGTTCTGGTTCTGGAATAATTACTTACAGAATTATGTACCTGTTTATCACACACACACACACACACACACACACACACACATATTTATATATATATATATATATATATATATATATATATATATATATATATATATATATATATATATATATATACTCTGAACTGATATAATAGACCTAGACACAATTAGTTTCCAAAGAATAACATTCATCCTTCACATTGCGTTAAAGTACAACTATTTCAGAACATAATGGGAAAATTTCCTGTCAAGGGACAGATTCACATACAGACTATGAATGACAAAATTTCTTGTACCTTAGGTAAATCATTGGGTTGAGCCTGAGCTACGGTACGTGTGTCCCCAGAGACATGGTAATTCACGAGATACTGAAGTCCACTTAAAATTATCAGCTATTAACACGGGTACAGCAGTTAAGTGAGTAATTCACGCAGTAAGTTTGGACCTGTGGCCTGAAGTGCTAGCTATGTGGAAGTGGATTATACTTACTTTTTTCTTGTTTTTATTTTGTTCTTGGAGAAAGTTTTGAATGAAACCACCCATCACCATCTCTTCCCGCCCACTCTGTCCGCCCACGTCAGCCATCTTTTATAACACTCTTTCCCACACAATAAACTTCAAAGAGTAATTTGTTCCCACCACCAACACTTTCCCCTCACATAAAACCCATCTTCACAAGGTGTAGGCTTCCCGCCTGGCCCCGCCATCCATTACCATCTTAAAACATCCCACTCACCTCTTGCATCACCCATTTTCCCCTCACCTTTGACTTGCACATAACTAGCCTACTTGCACTTGCAGCATCTGTCTTCACAACCTGAACTTTACCCGGGATATCCTTTCACCCACCACCAGCCCGGCCCATGCC
>NC_137008.1:40783935-40946435 GCF_032717465.1 Coenobita brevimanus
TGTATTTATAAAGATGTAAGCCTATATCTTGATGAGAGAAAAGAATAGATAATTTGTCTGATGCTGCAGTTTTAGCTGATGAGTATGTTCTCACTCACAAGAGATATTCTAGAGAAAAAGGGAAAGCTGAGAGTAAGTACGTTGCCTCTACTCAGAGTACAGGTAACAGGAAAGAGAATAAAGATGATGTTTCTCAGGAAGTAAATACCAGCTTCACCTCTAGATTTCAGAAAAGTAAATGTACTTATTGTAGTAAGCTTGGTCATACTACGGAGAGATGTTTCAGGAGACAGCGTGATGTGAACAAAAAGGAGTCTTTAAATATTCAGTCAATTGGTCTAGTGTCCACTCTTGAGAGTTCCCAGAATTCTTTAACTGAGTTAACTGAACCTGCTTTGAGGGGTAACTTAAATTCTCATGATGGAGCTCCTCTTTGAGCAGTAACGTGGGTGACACTCTCAAGAGTTCATGTGCTAATTTCTGTCTGATGGTTTTGTCAGTCCTCTGGACAGTAATGACAGGAAATCAGTTCAAATATATCGTGATACAGGTGCTTGCCAATCCCTTATGCTGACCAGTGTTCTAGGCTCTAATTTTAATTCCTCTGATGAAACTGTAATCTTACAAGGTGTAGGGAATAATTACTTCTCTGTTCCTCTGTGCAGAGTGAATTTAGAGTCTGGTTTTGTTAATGGTTCTGTTATGGTTGGGTTGGTTGAGACACTCCCAATGTCAGGTGTAACTTTCTTACTTGGAAATGATATTGGTGGAAGTCAAGTGTGTCCAGCTCCTCAGTTGTCTAGTGAGCCAGTGGCTGTGTCCCGGGATTGTGATGTCCCTGATGTGTTCCCTGCATGTGCTGTCACTAGGGCTAAGTCTAAAGTTACTGGTGATTTAGAGGATAATGATGATGATGATGTTATCCTAGCTGACACTTTTCTTGCTAATTTGGACCACTCACCAGATGAGGCAGTACCCGGTAGTGTTGATAATTTGTCTCGTCAAGAGTTGGTTGAGTTGCAGGTTGCTGACCCTGAGTTGAAAGGTCTAGCTCACTCTGCTTACAGTGAAGAAGAGTCAGCCGGTGCTTCTACTTGTTATTATGTAAAGTCAGGAGTACTTATGAGGAAGTGGAGACCCCCAACAGCATCAGCCGACTGTGAATGGGAGGTTGTACATCAAGTTGTCATCCCTCGTGTTTGTAGGCAGGATATCATTCGAGTGGCTCATGATTCCAGTTTGGCAGGACACCTTGGAGTGAGGAAGACTGTGGCACGCATTTTGAAACACTTCTACTGGGCAGGTATCTTCAGGGATGTTTCCTGGTATTGTAAGTCTTGTCACACCTGTCAAGTTGTGGGAAAGTGTAATCAGACCGAAAAGGTTGCACCTCTAGTTCCCATTCCTCCTTTTGAGGCGCCTTTCACCCGTGTGTTGGTGGATATTGTGGGCCCTCTTCCTAAGACTTCTTCAGGATTTTCTTATGTGTTGACCATGATTGATATGGCTACTCGTTATCCTGAAGCCATTCCACTTAGAAACATCTCAGCAAAGAACGTGGTTAAGGAAATGCTAGGGTTCTTCACAAAGTTTGGTCTGCCCAAGGAGGTACAGTCCGACCGGGGAAGTAATTTCGTGTCAAATGTTTTCAAGCAGTCTCTGAAAGAGTTGGGCATCTCCCAGATCACGTCTTCAGCTTACCATCCCCAGACCCAAGGAGCGTTGGAGAGATACCATCAAACACTCAAATCGATGCTCAAGAAATACTGTTTGGAACATCAGAAAGACTGGGATAAAGGTCCTCCATTCGTTGTGTTTGCTGCAAGAGAATCTCCAAATGAATCACTGGGCTTCTCACCTTTTGAACTACTGTTTGGCCATGAAGTAAGAGGACCCCTTAAGCTACTCAAGGAATGCTGGCTGTCGGAGGAAGATGACGTCAACCTGCTGGAGTATGTGATGAATTTCAAAGAACGGCTGTCCACTGCTTTACAGCTGGCGAGAGAGAATTTAGGAGCTGCTCAGGAGAAGATGAAGACTTGGTATGATAAGAAGTCCAGGTTACGCCACTTTCAGCCAGGAGATCAGGTTTTGATTCTGTTACCAGTTCATGGGCAACCTCTTCAAGCCAAGTTTAGTGGCCCTTATTTCGTGGAGAAGAAACTCAGTGATGTCAACTATGTCATCGCCACACCAGATCTTAGAAAGAGCAAGCAACTATGTCACATCAACATGCTAAAGTTATATCACAGGCGGGACGAAAATAATCCAGTCTGCACTGTAGCTGTTCCACCCGAGTCTGCAAGTGAAGCTCTCCCATGCAGTATGAGCCTGAGTGATAGTTTGGGGAAGAATCCTGATATCATGAATGATCTCCAGACTAAGCTTTCTCATCTACCACCCCAGGAAAGGCAGGAGTTTTCGGCATTACTGCAGGAGTACCCGCAAGTGTTCCGTGCCACTCCAGGAAGAACCACTGTGTTGATGCATGATGTCGATGTTGGAGACGCAAAGCCAATTAAATTGCCTCCTTACCGTGTGAACCCAGTGAAAGTTCCTCTCATCCAGAAGGAGCTTGGCTACCTGTTGGACCACAAGATGATTGAGCCCTGTCAGAGCGAGTGGAGTTCTCCTGTCACTCTAGTCCCTAAGCCAGGTGGGTCACAGAGGCTTTGCATCGACTACAGACGTGTTAATCAGATAACCAAAATAGACACTTACCCTCTCCCTCGTGTGGAAGATTGCATAGACAAGATCGGAAAGGCTAGGTACATAAGTAAGTTTGATTTGTTAAAGGGATACTGGCAAGTACCTATGACTGAACGTGCTAGGGAGATCTCATGTTTTGTAACATTAGGAAAGGCTTTTGCATGTTCAGTAATGCCGTATGGTATGAAGAATGCACCAGCCACATTTCAGAAGCTCATGAATGTTGTAACAGAGGGTTTGGCAGGGTGTGTTGTTTATATTGATGATGTATTAATCTTCAGTGACAACTGGAAAGATCACCTATGCCATGTCAGTAAATTTCTTGACCGTTTAGTTCATGCTAATCTTGTAGCTAATTTATCAAAGTGTGAGTTTGGTCAAGCTAAAGTTCAGTACCTTGGGTATGTAATTGGTGATGGACATGTTGCACCACCAGGAGCTAAGGTTCAGGTTATAAGTGATCTTCCCAGACCTAAAAGTAGGAAAGAGCTACAAAGATTTTTGGGAAGGGTAGGTTATTACAGGAGATTTGTTCTTAACTTTTCTATTCTTGTATCACCACTTACAGACCTACTGAAAAAGGGAGTTAAATTTGTCTGGACCGATAACTGTGAATCCTCTTTCAACAAACTTAAAGCTATTCTATTAAGTCAGCCAGTGCTCGCTACTCCAAATTTTGCTAAGCCTTTTAAGATGGCTGTTGATGCAAGTGATGCAGGAGCTGGGGCTGTTTTGCTGCAAGAGGTTGATCAGGGTATTGAACATCCTGTATCTTATTACAGTAAGAAGTTCACTCCACCTCAAAAGAACTACTCAACTATTGAGAAAGAGCTTTTGGCCTTGATTTTGGGTTTACAGCATTTTTCATTTTATTTGTGTTCTAGTTTTGACCCCATAGTCATTTATACCGATCATAACCCACTGAAATTCCTTAGTAAGTTTAAAGATAAAAATCAGAGATTGACAAGATGGAGTCTACTTCTTCAGGAGTATTCATTAGACATACAACATGTCAAGGGGAAAGAAAATGTTATTGCAGATTGCTTATCCAGACTTTAGACAGATTGTTTTAGAGTAATAAGAAATTTCCTTTGTAAATTTCTTTTTCTTTGTGGGGAGGTGTTACATAGCCTATGATTTCATCATCCTTTGTGTAATTTTAACGCACAGTTGCTGCATGTTTGATCACGAGCGTGTTCTGCCTCAGTCCCCCCCCTTCTACCGTTATAGTAGAGTAAGTCGTCATTTCTGTTGTTTCAGTGCGGGATTTTCAGCTCTCTGTCCCCATGGCTTCATTTGCGCGTCCCTCTTACAAGTTGTATCAGGCTCTGCTGGCCCCTATATAATGAGCTTAATCTCTGCATCATTGCCACTTAGATCTGCTCCTTATTTTGTTCACATCTCTGTCCTCCCCTGTACAGATATTATTATTGTGAGTGCTCAAGAAGTCTCCAACCATCTAGCAGCTGTGTGTAATTTGAGTATAACTGTTGTTGCATTTTTTCTTGTACTGTATAGCATAAGTTTAATTTGTAGGCCTAGTGAAGTTTTTGTAATTCGTGTGGGGTTCTTTATGTCAGTCATTTTTGATAATAGTTTGCATCTGTAATTATTTATCTGGCATTCACTGAGTATTATCTGGTATCTCATTTTATCAGGGCTGACTTAGATAAAATTTACTCTTGCTAATTTCGTGTTAATAGAGGCTATTGCAGTTAACCATATATTTAACCTGTTTTTGCCATTACATTATCCTTATGAGTCCTGAATGTTTTGTTGTTAATTTAAGCATTAAACTTTAACTTGTAATTTTACCTAACTCTTTTGTTTTGAACCTGGAACTTTACGGGACAGTAGTGACTCTTCGTATTCTCACTTAAAGTGTACATTATCTTTCTCTGTTCCGTAAAAATATATATATATATATATATATATATATCATCATCAGCCGTTTGAGTATCCACTGCAGGATCGGCCTATCCCGACTGAAGTCGGGACAATACAGCCAATGTATCTCTACCAAGTGGCTTAGGCTGTCTAGTAGAGATTGTATGTAGGGTGAGAAGTGCTTGTTAGTGTAATTGTAGTGTTGGAGTGGCTTTGGATGTGTGTGTAGTCTGTGAACCAAGTGTAATCGGCCCGCGCAAGCCGACTGGGTGCAAACATACTTTACAGTAAGCGACACTGGTTCAACCACAGCACCCCTGGTGTCCGCCAATGCAGTACGTGGCCGGGTGAACACTCCAAAAGTTTATTACCCTGGCGGGGCGCGAACTCTGGTCCACCCGTGTACGAAACGCACACGCACACTCTACCACTGAGGCTCCATATATATATATATATATATATATATATATAGATATATATATATACTGGTCCACCCGTGTACGAAACGCACACTCTACCACTGTACCACAGAGGCTCCATATATATATATATATATATATATATCCTCAGTGGTAAAGTGTGCATTTTCGTACGTGGAAGAATGAGGGTTCGCGCCCCGCCAGGGTAATAAACTTTGCGAGCGTTCTTCCAGCCACATTGAACCAGTGTCGCATACAATAAAGTATGCTTGCACCCAGTCGGCTTGTGTGGGCCGATTACACTTGGTTCACAGCCTACACACACATCCAAAGCCACTCCAACACTACAGTCACACTTACAAGCACTTCTCACCCTACATACAATCTCTTCCAGACAGCCTAAGCTACCAGGCAGAGATACATAGACTGTATCGTCCGCACTTCGGTCGGGATAGGCCGGTCCTGCAGTGGACACGTAAACGGCCGATGATGATGATGATTATATATATATATATATATATATATATATATATATATATATATATATATCATCATCAGCCGTTTGAGTATCCACTGCAGGATCGGCCTATCCCGACTGAAGTCGGGACAATACAGCCAATGTATCTCTACCATATATATATATATATATATATATATATATATATATATATATATATATATATATATATATATATATATATATGTGTGTGTGTGTGTGTGTGTGTGTGTGTGTGTGTGTGTGAGTGTGTGTGTTTTTGTGTTCCTTATTTAAGAACAGATTTCAGGTCTAGGTAATGCTGAATGTGACACTGATGAGCTGAATGACAGACTAACAAAAGTGCTAAGAGAATCAGCGGAGGCAGTAGGAAAACCTAATACAACTAAAACCAAGAAGTATTCGGAAACGACACTCGAGCTTGTGAAAAAAGAAAGAAAATGAAAGTAAAAACAAAGAAAGATTAAACAGAACAAGCGGGATTAAATAAGCTTATCAACAGGAGACAAAGAGAAGAAAAGGGAAAGAAAAATATGGATCAGATCAAAGAAACCATTAAAAAAAGGAAAAAGTCTGCAACAGGTCCGACGTAGAACGGCACTAGGAAAGCAACAACTTATATCACTGAAAGACATAAACGGTGAGGCCATTAAATGCGGAGATAAGATGGTGAAGAGAGTTGAAAGATTTTACGAAGAACAGTATGCATCAAAGACAAAGTACCTATAGCTAACTTTTCAGTTGACTCAAGTGAAATACCTGAGGTAAAACCAGACGAAGTAAATATTTCTGTTAAAAATATGAAAAGAGGGAAGGCTCAGGGAGCATATGGAGTAGTAGCAGATTTACTGTTGGATGCAGGAGTAGAAGTACAAAACAGGCTTGTTCATTAATTTACTCAATGCATAAAAAGGATGGAAATTCCCAAAACATGGTGCAATGAAATAGTTATTTTAATTTTCAAAAAAGGTGACTCAAAAGAGCTTAGCACCTATCGACCGATTAGCTTATTATCAGTCATCTACAGACTCTTCACTAAAGTCCTTTCGAACAGAATAACAACAAATTTGGAGGAAATCCAACCTCATGAACAGGCAGGATTCCGAAGGGGGTATTCGACTACAAATCATCTACACACAATGAATCAGCTAACTGAGAAAACTACAGAATATAATAAGCCACCATGCATAGGTGTTGTTCATGACGAAAAGGCTTTTGACTCATATGGAGCACATAGCAATTGTAAATTCAATGCGAGAACAAGGAGTAAATGAAAACACTGTAAACCTGCTCGAAAACATATATAAAGAGGGAACTGCTACAGTTAAATTACATACGGACTCGGAAAAAATTAAGATTGAGAAGGGCTTACGTCAGGGAGATACAATTTCACCAAAATTATTTACGGCATTCCTAGAAAGTATTTTCAGAAGGCTAGACTGGGAAAACAAAGGAGTGAACATAGATGGAGAAAAGCTAAACAATTTGAGATTTGCATATGACATTGTCCTAATCTCAGAAACAGCCACATTGCAAGAAATGTTAAATGACCTGAACAGAGAAAGTCTCAAGGTAAGGCTAAAGATGAACCGGAGTAAAACTAAAGTAGTATATAATCCACAAACACCAAAGAGCGTCATCAGAATAAGCGAAGAATTTCTTGAAGTCGAGGAGTACAATTACTTGGAGCAAATACTAAAATTAATGAAAGATCATGATAGCGAAATAAATAGACGCATCACAATTGGACGGAAAGCTTTCGATAAACATAAGACATTATGAAAAGTAGCTTGCCAGTTTGTATGAAACGAAAAGTATATAACGAATGTATAATTCCAGCTCTGACATATGGTTGTGAGATCTGGAAACTGACAATCGATGGCAAATAAATTAATCCGTTCTCAGAGAGCAAGGGAAAGGTCAATGTTGGGATTATCTTTAAGAGACAGGAAAAGATCAACTTGGGTGAGACAGCAGACTAAAGTCAGAGATATTATAGAAGTTATAAAAGAACAGAAATGGAGGTGGGCAGGCCATGTAGCAAGAATAAGGGATAACCGATGGATCAAGAGGCTGACTGATTAGACACCGAGAGATTGTAAGCGTAGCAGAAAAAGGCCAGACAGGAGGTGGGGAGATGAGATAGAGAAATTTGCTGGGAAAACGTGGCAAGGATTGACTCAGCCAAGGAATTCATGGAAATGGTCGGGGGAGGCGTTTGGTCAGCAGTGGACTAGTACTGATAGATAGATAAACAGACGTGTGTGTGCTGAGAGAGAGAGAGAGAGAGAGAGAGAGATAAGGAAGGAAAGAGGTAGAAAGAAGGGTGGAGACAGAAGAGAGGGAGGGGAGTCGGAATGCTTTGAAATATATCGTATGTTTTGTATCACACACACACACACACACACACACACACACACACACACACACACACACACACACACACACACCGCATGTCCATCTCCCTCTTATTTTTTCCGCGGTGTGACAGTGAAGCGGTACAGCCCTGGTAAACAGCTGTGCAGACCCAAACATCTGTATTGCTTATGCTCTCCAAACCTTTGTGGCACCATATAATTTGTACTCTGCCGACCTGTCTCTGTTTCTCTCTCTCTCTCTCTCTCTCTCTCTCTCTCTCTCTCTCTCTCTCTCTCTCTCTCTCTCTCTCTCTCTCTCTCTCTCTCTCTCTATCTATCTATCTATCTATCTATCTATCTATCTGTTTATCTGACTATCTGAGTCTCTTTGTCTGACTATCTATGTGTCTATTTGACTGTGTGTCTGTCTGCCCGCTTTTCTGCTTCCTTGTTTATTTGTCTTCCTACTTGTCTGCCTGTCTTCCTTTCTCTCGGCCAGTCCTTGTCTGTCTGCCCGTGTATATATTTCTTTGCTTATGTAATATTTTCTAAAACTTTCCACGTGTTGGGGTTTGAAATTCTTTGTCAGTGAGTTACCAACGAACCGAGTACTTTACATCAGTCAGCCCGGCACCGGCGCCACATGCCAGCCTGTTGTTGGGAGCTACCATGGACCTCATTCTCTGTCATGATTTAGTTTAGGTAAGTTATGAGTTTTTAGGGAAGTTGGTGTTTAACTTTTGGAATTTATAGATGAGGTTGGAATCTGATGGGCTGGCTTTGGAAGAAGGTTGACATTTCTAATTATTTTATAAAGATGCACAGGTTTTGGTGCTTTTTTTTTTTTTTTTACAGTACGTTAGGTCAGTTTTGAAATTTTGAGATTTTGATACTTACTCCTTGGGAATGTATGGGGGTGTTTGAAATCTGAGGTAACTGTTTCGGAAGATCAGTGCCTCTCAGGTTTGCTCTAGGATGCACGGTTTTCGAGATGCTTTGAGTTTCTCTAATATTTTAGCTTTGTTAAGTTTTGGTTTGTTTAAATAAGCTTTGATAGGACTGGGTTTGAGTTCTGGTGTGATAGATCTGTCGTGAGTTTGTAGGTAAATAAAATAGTGCATGCCAAAACTTGCCGTTTTGAAATTAGCCCTTTACGGCCTAAGGATCGTTTGGGGTCCTAAACTCTGGTCCTCTTGGCGCTAGTATATTGGCGTCCATGAAGCGCGTGCCCTGGAACATATGTTGGTAACACAGCTGGCAACATGTTCGGGTACATGTATGCAGCAGTATTTGGACAGATGTATGCAAACATGTTTCAGTGCAGCTTCGAACACTGGCAGCAAAGGGGATGGGATAGGTGTGTCCATACGAGGCAGCTGAGACTTCAACATGATGTTGCCAACATGATCTGGACGCTGTTGTTCCCAACATGTTTGCAGCGTGTTCGTTACTGTGTTGCTTTTTTTTTTTTTTTTTCGTAAAAAACGTGATTGGTCAAATTGTAGTTACGTTACTAATCAGAAGTGTAATGATTTCCATCTTTCATTAAGGCTATATAGATGCACTGATTAACCCTTTAATACCACAATTGTTTGCTAATATCTGATGTGCTGTTTATCATGGTAAGGTTTATGGTTGCTTGAAATCTTGCATGTGTAACTGGATATTGTGGTCAATAAATACTTACTTACTTACTTCGAGCACACTTGTGGAAGCCCACTTAGGGTACACTTAGTCATCCACTCATAATGGCAACGTCGGATCGAGTTCAGCGAGATATGATTCACTTGCGAATAGATAAAACACTTCGGCTGATCAGACGAAAAAATACAAAAGCCGTGTTTTGACATGAAACCAACCAGTACCTAACCAGCTTAGGGCTGACCACGCGTTAATCTACTTCGTCTTATTTTGTTTGGGAAGATGGCGATGGTGAGACGATGCCGAGTCTTTTCTCGAGGACTCGAGCCGACGTTGCCAGTATGACTGGATAACCAATTATACCCGAAACACACACACACACAAAATAAATAAATAAATAAAAATAAAAATAAAAATTGGATACAGGAATTCTGTCGCAGGACGCAGGGAGATGTCAAGTGCCACCAGGTTATCCATTCTTTCGGAAGTCTGTAGGTAAACTAAAATACTTTTTGTTAGACCCTCGTGTTCTTAAATTTGCCCTTTTTTTCCAAGGATCCAGCAGGAAACAGCTTGGCTGCTCTAGTTGTTTGATTAAGCTCCTATGATGGAATATACAGGCGGCAGTAGGAACACACTCTTGACACTCAGGTCTGGCATATACATTTGCCCGGTGTATACATTTTCTCCTTTTCCATGACATTCTGGAGAATGCCCCCTAGCCCATGGTCAGTATATAGAAAGGAACAACTTATTACGTTCGAGTGAGCGCAGCGATGTTTACATTCAGCTAAGAATTGAACCGCCCAACACGACAAGGCCCGACACGACACGGCCCAACCGCGATGGTTTTCAGAGGATAATAACTTTTCTACAATGTGAGACAGAGAAGAGATTCTTTCAGTAGGTAGTAGATCCATTCAGTAACTTGTTTTTAGCTATATATTTACTCATGACACCAGAGAAACCCCTTGGAATCCCAGCTTTCCTAAGGTACTGAGGGCTTTAAATGACATGCTCCACTATGAACTCGAATTAAAAGCCATCCAGCTGTAACACTATGTTTTCTTGCATGAATTCGAACAATTAAATGTCGGATATACGCTCATAATTTTACATGAACGTTTTTTCTATGTTTAGGGGGTGAAATCAGCATGGGTAATCGCCCCGTTTCTGGGTTTTATCATTCAGTCAATAGCTGAGCTTTTTCCGACTCAGTTTGTTGACACAGCAAGTCAGGAGCAGAGACCTGTTGAACACTGCACGTGTGATAAATGCTACGGCGCCTCGCTATATCCATATCCAGAGAGAAAACGTGACAAAACAAATAATTTAGCCCAATAATTATTCTTCAGTTATTGTTCAACTACCTCGCCAGAAATGGTGAAAGTCTACACCAAGATGAAATTGTGATCA
Source organism: Coenobita brevimanus (assembly GCF_032717465.1). Lineage (NCBI taxonomy): Eukaryota > Metazoa > Arthropoda > Malacostraca > Decapoda > Coenobitidae > Coenobita > Coenobita brevimanus. Next base: position 40,794,861 of record NC_137008.1, read on the forward strand.
TAGGTGTATGTACTGTACAAACGCTCGCTAGCTCGTCACGAGCTTACAAAGCGCACTTTTCTGGTATTGTCAGAAAAGAACTTCCCAACGATTTTAAAAATCGTGTTATTTTACTGACGAATAAGGAAATTATATATATATATATATATATCATCATCAGCCGGTGAGGTCCACTGCAGGATCGGCCTATCTCTACCGAAGCAGGGACGATACAGCTCATTGTTCCTCTACCCAGTGGCTTAGGCTGTCTGGTGGAGACTGTATGTAGGGTGAGAAGTGCTTGTGAGTGTGATTGTAGTGGCTTTGGATGTGTGTGTAGTCTGCGAACCAAGTGTAATCGGCTCGCCTGAAGCCGATTAGGTGCAAGCATACTAGTATGCGACACTGGTTCAACCACAGCACCCCTTGTGTCCACCAAAGTAGCAAGTGGCTTGGTGAACGCTTCCCAAAGTTTTTACAACTCTGGCGAGAGGCGAACCCGCGCTCACCAGCGTGCGAAACGCACACTCTACCACTGTACCACAGAGGCTCCATATATATATATATATATATATATATATATATATATATATATATATATATATATGTGTGTGTGTGTGTGTGTGTGTGTGTGTATACACACATTAGTGAGCGTTTTTGGTGGTAAGAAAAAAGGGATACTGAGGCTCTTTTTAAGTACTGGTACAGCGAGAATGAACTTACGATCATTTTTTTAATGTATAAGACTTTGAGGCTCCTAGGACGCTCTTTTAGATAAAAAACATCATATCACGTTAGCGACGATAAAGTACTAAATATGCCCCGTTTATGAGAGGGTTACCTTAGAATGAAGGGATGAGCCTACACTTTGACTTACAGTAGGAATGCAGTAATGATTATGCAATATACATTTGACGCAGAAAGAATGCAGGAATTATTATGATGCTTTTTATAAGTAGTCAACATAGTGGGACTGAAAATATTAACGTGATCTTTATATTTTATTCTCTCCTTTCATCCCACTTCCCTTCCATCCTTCCCTCCTACCTACTTTCTCCCACTGTGTACCTTTGCCTCCCTTAAGTTCACCGCCCCTCCTTTTATTTATTTATTTTTTTTTTAAATGCAAGGAAGAAGGAACCAACGACCTTGCCTCCACTCTTCTCTCGCTTTTCTCTACCACCCCTTCTGTCATCCCACTTTCCTTCAATCCTTTCCTCCCGTTCTCCTTACCCTATACTCTCCCTTCCACTCTTTTCTCCCTCTACAAACTGCCCTTCCCCTCTCCCTGTCCCTCTGTCTTTCCTCTTCCTTCCCTTCCTTCCTCCGTCCTCTGTATTAATCCCTTTTCCCTTTTCTCCTCTCTCCCTTTCCTTACATTTTACCTCCTTCCCTCCCTCCCTCCTTTCTTTTTTTTATGTATCTCACTCACTGTCCCTTCGTTTCTATATCTCTTCCACTCTCCCTCTTTTTATCTCCCTCCCACTCTCTCTCTCTTTTCTCATGTCCCTCCCACTCTCCCTCCCTCCTTCGCTCTTTCTCTGTACCTTTCCCTTTTTCTCTCCCTCCCTCTTTCCATGTATTCTTCCATTTCTCCTTCTCTTTTTTTTTTTTTTATATTCTTCCCTACCCCCTCCCTTCCTCCCTCCTTCTATAATATTCTTCCCTCTTTACTCCTCTTCCCTCCTTCCATATACTCGTATTTCTCTTTCTCCGTCCCTCCATATGCTCCTGCCTCCCTCCCTTCCTTCCTCCCCCCTCTCTCTGCATCCATATGTTCTCCCCTTCCTCCATATATTCCTGTCTCACTCCTTCCATGTAATCCTAGCTCCCTCTCTATCTTTCTCTCTCCTCCCTCCATATATTCCTCCCTTCCCCCTTCTCTTTCCTCTTCCACATTCCCTCCCTGTCTCCCTCCCTCCATATAATCCTAGCTCTTTCCTCCCCTCCCTCTCTGTCTCCTCCCTCCACATATTCCTCCCTCCCTCCCTCCCTCCCTCCCTAGCGACGGTGCGGCAGGGAGACATCTCATAAGATGCAATCCTCTTCCTCCCTGGGTATTGTGTGATGCCCTAGTTATAACCTGCTCTCTCTACCTCCCTCTCTTCCTACCTCCCTCGTTCCCTCCCTCCACGCTCTCCTGTTCCTTCCCTCCCTGCCTCCCTCCCATCTTACACCTCCCTCCCTCCCATCTTCCTCTTTCCCTATATTCCATCTTATACCCTCTCTCCCTTCGCTCTTCCATTTTCCCTCCCTCTCTTCTTACACCCTCCCTCCCTCCCCTCTTTCACCTTCCCTTTCATCTTTCTTCCACTTTCGGCCTCCTTCTCTCGTTCCTTACTTATCACTTTTCTGACTTCTTCTTTCCTCCGAATAAGACCCTTTTCCCTCGGTCTTTCATTTTTTCCATCCCTTCTCTCTTCCACTTTCTCTTCTTTTCCTCTTCCACCTTTCCTCCCCCACTTCCCCCCTATACCCACTTCCTTATCCACTTTTTTCAACTCTCCCTTCCTGCTTTTTCCCCTGTTCACTTCACCTCTGCCTCCAGTCTTGTCTTCCTTCTCCCTCCCCGTCTTCCTTGTTCCCATCCTACTTTCCCTTTCCCACCCACCTTCCTTCCTCTTCCCTGCCATCCTTCTTCCTCCTTATATTTCTTTCTCCTTCCCTGCCTCCCTCCTTCTTTAGCCATGTTTTTTTTACTCTCCCCTCCTCCAGTTTTCCCTGTTTACGTTTCTCTTTCTGCGTCCCTCCCTACTGTCTCCCTCCCGCCTTACATACTCTTTTCTATCCCTACTTTAATCCCTCCTTCCTTACATTCCTTCCTCCCCTCCTACCTTCCTTCCTCACTCTCACCTTACCTTCCTTCCTTTCTTCCTAACTTCCTTTCTCCATCACTACCTTCCTTCCTTTCTTCCTACCTTCCTTTCTCCATCACCACCTTCCTTCCTCCTTCCCTCCATTCCTGCCTTCATTCTTCAGTCACTGTCTTCCTTCCTCCCTCCCTTCATTCCTACTTTCATTCTTCCATTACTATCTTCCTTCCTTCCGCCCTGCCTTCTTTCCTCCCTCCCTCCCCTTCCCGTCCCTTCCTCTGTCCCTCCTTTCTTCTCCAACTCACTCTCTCCCTGCGCTCTTCTCTACCTCTCCTTCCTTCCCTGCCTGACTTTCAACCTCCCTTCTCCTTTCCTTCCTTCCTGCAGACTCCTTCACTTATTCCTTCTCTCACTCCCTTGAATTTGTCTTTCCGTCTCTACCATTTCCTTTTCCAAACCCTCCCTCCTCCATGTCACCATCCCTGAATCTCCCTCCATACCCATTCTATCTTTCTCTTCTCCCTCTCCCTTCTCTTCTTTTTTCTCCTCCCCCTTCCCCTTCTCTCCTTTCGTTCTTCTCTCCCTCCTTTCATTTTTTGACTTTCCTCCCTTTTTTCTTCCCCTCACTTCTATCCCTAAACCTGGTGTTGGCTGGCTCCCTCCCTCCCACTCTCTCTCTCTCTCTCTCTCTCTCTCTCTCTCTCTCTCTCTCTCTCTCTCTCTCTCTCTCTCTCTCTCTCTCTCTCTCGCACCCCCGTCGTCTCTCCCCAACTCTGTCTTCGTCTCCCTCTCTTTCCTTTGAAGGGTCGATGCCAATACTGTTATTAATTACGTTCCTTTTTTGTCATAGGTAGAGAGACAGGTAGACAGTAGATAAAGGCAGAAATGTAGGTAGGTAGGTAGGTAGGGAGGTAGGGAGGTAATTAGGTAGGCTGATATATATAAAGGTAGTTGGGTATGTTGGTAGGCAAACTGGTAGGTTGATAGACAAGTAGGTAGGTAGGTAGACATGTAGGCAAGTAGGTAAGTAGGTAGGTAGACTGACAGGAGAGTGACTGGCTGGTAGGTGGGTGAACAGGCAGGTAAGTAGAGGAAGATCGATAAATATAATGGTAAATAGATACAGTAGGCAGGAGTGGGAGGAAGGCAGGTGGGGAAGGGGGAGGTGGGGAGGATTAAGGGAGGGAGAATAGGGAGGCAGGGGAGGGAAGGAGATGGAAGAGAGGGAGAAAAGTCAGGAGGAAGGAAAGGCAGTGGGAGGAAGATGGCCGGGGGGGAGGGAGAGTACAAACGGAGGTGGGTTAAGGAAATATGGAGAGAGAGAGAGAGAGAGAGAGAGAGAGAGAGAGAGAGAGAGAGGAGGGATACGCCTCTTTGCCTACTAATAATCTCTAATATGGGGAAATTGAAGGAAGGGAAGGATTTGGGCCCCTCAATATGTGGGTGAAGGAAGAAAGCAAGGAGGGAAGGAATTAAGCCGCGGGGAGGGAAAGAAGGAAGGAGGGAAGAGAGAAGAGCAGGAAGGAAGGACGGAGAGAGGGAGAAGGCGAAGGAATAAGAAAATGGGTAAATACTGTAAATGAAGTGAAAGCAAAGTGTAAAAGGCTGAATGAAGAGGAAAAAGAATGAAAGAGGGATGGATGGTGAATGGTGAATCGCTAGACAGTGAAAGTAGTTGTGAGAAGGATTGAAGGAGTATGGTAAATGAAGGAGGAGCAGAAGCTAAAGGTTGAAGGAAATATGAAGTAAAAAGAAGGAGGGAAGAAAGAGACGCAGGAGGAATGGATGGAAAGAGGTAAAGGGCAAGTGTGTGAAGGAGTTAGTCATCAGAAAGAATGTAGGAAAACTGTAGGTTAAATGAACTGGGAGGGGAAAAAGTTGACAGAAAAGGGAATGGGGATAGTCTAAATCTGTAACTATATCATTTGGTTATTAAGTCCACTGCGAAGGGAGAGTGATGGCCAGAGGTAGTCCTTCCTCATACTGCAAAATATGAATGGGGAATGGGTTTCTGTACAAAGAGTGAATTTCGAAGTCTGGCATTGACTATGTCTGCGTCAGAGTCCGTGTGTACAATCGGTAGAACGGACAAGATTAGAATATAATATTATGAACCACATGTTTGGAAGTACTACCAGCAACCACTTTGGAAACAAAGTAAAAAAACAAAAAAACAAACAAACAAAGGGAAGTACTGTAATTTTGGTTGTAAACAAAGGAGAGCCAATTCGTCACCTAGAGAGGGAGAGTGTGGGTGATGGTTGCCAGCGGAGGACAAGCGTGACTAAGGCAGTATTGTTAACCCCTTACACTCAATGATGTACACCCCCTCTCCCCTCAGTTCCGCGTTTACTGGCAGGCTTAAGTACGGAACACTGTAGTAGCGCCGTGTTTGCATGCCGTATATTTGACCTGGTGAGTCTTTTTGTGGGTGACATGCTAGAGAATATTGGTAATAATGAAATTATTGAACAAAGTTTCTGAACTGAAAGATATTTCTTGAAACATGCAGCCTATCTAGAAATCCAAAACTGGGAATGGGAGGGAGGGGACCGTGCAATTAACCCCTTCACTCCAATGGCGTACTCTTAATTATTCGACCGCGAAAGCTAGCTAACCCAGCAAGAACCCTTTTTTTTTTTTTTTTTTTTTTTCAGAAAATGAACAGAAAGGAAAAACAATTTAATGAAAAGAATAATTCCATGCACCAGATTACAGGTGCCCTTCATTCATTAAAAAAAAAAAAAAAAAAATCTGTAACAACTGTAGATTGAAGTTTGGGAGTATCTGGGGAAGCGAATTCCAAGGATAAGCAGATCGGGGAATACAGGACCTCTGATAGGAGGAAGTTCTGCTATATGACACTGTGACAGTCCAATCATGAGCACTAGCAGGTGCCTCTGTAGCACGAGAGAAGGTGTGGAGAGGTGGCACAATAGATGCAATTTCCTCTGAGTTTTGCCATCTGTAAAGTATCTGTAAAATAATGCAAGGGAGGCAACATTCTGTCTTACCTGTAGGGGAGGTACGGTAGTTCGTTTGTAACTGCTTAGTTATTAATTATTCATATAGCTTTGTTTTTGTTTAGTTGTGTTAGTGCAATCTCTCCACATCCACTCCACAAGGGTGAGCAATATTCGAGCTGAAAGCGCACATGACTTGTAAATTATAGCAAACTGCTCGTCAGTGAAGAAGTTAATGATTCTGTACAATAACCCAAGTTCTTTTGAGGCGTCTTTAGCAGGTGATCCAACTGAGAGTACTGTTAAGCAAAACACCGAGAATTTCAATACTTTATGAGACAGGAATACTGGTCCATTAAAGGTAATGTAGGAATCAGGCAATACCTGTGTATTGGTAAACTGGATATATATGATTTTCCTAGCATTAAATGAGACAATGTTATTATGTCCCCATTCAATGATCTTAGATAAGTCTTGAGTTATGGAGATTGCTGTGTTGAGTTGGGAATTAGAGATATCAAACTTTGCCAATGGATGATTAAGTATGAGGGAACTGTGAAGCATTGTGATCTACATATGAGTGAATGGGATTATGGGTGACAGACAATAGATTATTAATATGAATGAAGAACGGGACTGGAGCCAGGACTGATCCACGTGGCACGCCGGCATTACTTGAGTGGAAATTGGAATATGCATCATCTGCCTTTACTCTTAGCCTTTTGTTGCTGATATATGAAGCAATCAGTAGGTTAGAAGATAAATAGGCCGTAGCAAGGAAGTTTGATTAACAGGGCTTTGTGCCATACTCTGCCAAAAGCTTTAGAAATATCAAGGGCTACTGCATGGGTTACTCCATGTTGGTCAGTTGACTGACAGATGATATGAGTCAAGAGACTGAGTATATGGAAAGTGAATCTTTCATGGTGAAAGCCGTATTGTCTGTCATGAATTAAGTTGTTGGAGTCAAGATATTTAACAATGTGCAGATGTTACCGAAAGCAGATGTGATAGCTACTGGTCTGTAATCGGAGGGATCAGAGGAACTTCCTCTCTTTCGAACTGGGTGGGTACTGGCCTCGTTCCAACAATTAGCAAATGAGAAAATACATAGGAATGGTCCGAATAATTTAGCGAGAACAAAAGCAATTTCTGGGGAACACTTTTTCAAAATTATTGGAGGAATTCCAGTTGGACCAGCTTTCTTGGTTAGTAAATTGTCTAGGATAGATTTTACTCATCAAGTTCATAATTAGTGAAGGAATTTCGGGAAAGTCAAGTTCCCACGCCAGTGGTAGAGTGGAGGTGTAAATCGGGGCAGCTTGTAATTTAATATTTTCGTGGAAATATTGAACCTACAGTGGTACATTGTACCCATTTGGTGTCATAATGAATGATATGAACCATCTCAAAATTCACCATTTTTTAATATAAAATTCCAAAAATGTTTTTAAACTGTCATAGCGTTGAACTTGTGTTTTTGTTAATTTTTTTTTTTGGTTGTTCGTTTGATTGGGTATCCTCAAAAAGATAGGATTTATCTCTTACATGATGAAAACTGATTCAGAAATGATGATATTTTGAGAGATTATATGTAGCCTAGTTTATTTCATGATGTACGATACCGCTCTCACCATACGCAATGTGCGCAAAATACAGCCTCGGCATGAGTCACAGTTCACGACTTTCTTATTTGAATATGTGGAAACAAACAGCAAAACGAAAGTCACTTCAGCCAAGCAAAATATGAAACTACAGGGGAAAGCGGTGAATCTGGAAAACATTTGTGTGTGCTAAGTATATTTTTCATCAAGCGCTGTTCAGTTCAGACACGTTCCGCTAAATTCCAGTGAGTTCCATACCTTCATGTGGATCCCTACTGCCTAGTCTGCGCTCACACACACACACACACACACACACACACACACACACACACACACACACACACACACACACACACACACACACACAGAGCTATACAAAACCCCTGCAGCTGTTCCTCTGGAGGGAGTGTAATTACGTATATTCCATTAATGACTACAAAAATTAGGGTACTGCTAGCACCCTTGTGCACTCAGTTTTGATAGTGCGGTTGTAAACTCAAAAGCAGCTTCAGTGGTTGGGTGATTAGTGTATTCACCTTGTGGTTCGTGAGCTTCCATTCTAGGGTTCAAGCACACAGCACGGCGTGCTTTTGAGGTGGGTACTGGCAGGCTGTGCGTGGCATATGCTTCCATGTGTCCGTACCCTTTAGGTCCCACCGATGACATATAAAGACTCTGACACATTAATATAACCACCACCACCACCTTCACGCCTTCCATCTTCACATGCATCACTATCGCCAGAAATTACTCTTCCCTTATCATGTTTCGCGTGGATGGGGAAAGGTTTAAGTCTGGCTATCTGTCCTCTCCATGACGGTCTGGTTCTTCAGCAGACCTACTATGGCTGACACAGATATACATACATATTCTCAAACAGCACAGGAGGTGGTGGAGTGAACGGGTCTGAGGGAGGTATGCCATTTATTCCGAAAACAAAACTACGAAACGTACCAGACGAGAATGACTTTGCGTGTGTTCTCTACCAATGAAGTGTCTGTTGAGTCATCCAAGTACTCCGACCGCAACCGAAAGGTCTCGGGTTTTGCTTTTGGGCGGATCACGAGGCCTTTAGGCAGTGATATATTTACCCGGCGTGTTCGTATCTAAAACTGAAATAGGGACGTGAAATGTAAACTCGACTGCTGAGCGTCGTATTCCAGAAGATTATGACTTAGCAAAAAACGGAATTGATTCCTTCCTTCCATCCATCCTTCTCCATTTCCTACCCTCCTTCCTCCATTCTATTCATCCTTCTCTCCTTCCTTCCTTCCTCTTATCTTTCTATCTTGCCTTAAACACTTCAATCCGATGATGAATTTTTGTTTTAATCTGGCCGTTTCCAGACGAATCTCTTCACATTGGGAAACCGCCGCTGTACTGAAAGGATAAATGAAGGATATATCTTCCCTCTCAAGTTCGAGCAATAGTTCCTAAAGTGAATTAAATCATTTGCGAGTATCAAGACTAGTGTGAAAAAAGTATCCTCGGACAGAAGAGAAAATTCAATTCTTCCCCCTTCCTTCATTGCAGGCTTCCCCCTCTCCTTTCATTCCTTTGTGTTTCCTTCTTTCTCTCCTTTCCATCCTACCTTCTCTTTCCATTGTCCTTCCATCTTTCCTTTTATCCTCCTTCCATCCTTCCTTCCTTCCTTCTCCCCATTTGTCCTTCAGTCCATCTTTCCTTCCATTTCTCCCTCCTTCCCTCCTCCTTCCATTCCTTCCCCACAAATAATTTTCGTCATTGTTTGAGAGATGAGCGTCTGTCCGCGAATCTCCTGGCCTTGGTTGGACCCTGTTCACTCATTACAGGTAGTGGCGGTCATTGTGCAGAGTGGCTGGGTGGTGATGGTGGTGGCGGTGATGGTGAAAAGTGGTGGTGATTGTGTTGGTGAAGATTATGTTAGGGGATTAGGTGATGATGATGATGATGATGATGATGATGATGGGAGTGACCGTGTGGTGGTGCTGGTGGTAGTGGCAGAAGTGATGATAGTGACAGTGATGATTATGGAAGGGGGATGAGGATGACAGGAGTGGCCGATTGCCGGTGCCTGTGGTAGTAGGAGTGATGGTGGTGACAACTAGTGATGAGTTATGGTGGTGACGGTTATTGTTGGGGGAGTAATGATGATGATAATGATGATGGTAGAGGCTCTTTGATTGGAATTACAGTGCTAAATGATCTGTGTGATTGTGTTACATGTGGTGGTGGTGGTGGCGGAGATGATAATTGGTGGTTGAAGGTAAAACTGATGGAGACGAAATTCATGGTAGTGTTGTTGGTGGTGGTGGTGGTAGCAGTGGTAGTGGAGGTGATTAAATGAAACTGGTGGCGGAAGCTATGTTAATGAAAGTAAAATTCATGTGGTGACGGTGGTGGTGGTATGTGGTGGTGGAAGTTAAATCTGATGGTGATGAAAACAAACTAAGCGGCGGTGGTGGTAACGATCACTGCTGATGGTGGTGGTTATTAATGGTGAGGGTAATTACTGAGATTTACTTTGTGGTGGTAATTACTGTGAGATATTATAGTGACGATGGCGAGTATGGAAAGTGTAAATGGTGTTGGTGATGAAAATTGATGGTGAGTAGTGGTGATCGTTGTTGAGAGTGAGAGTTTGGTGATGATACCGGTAATAATGAGGATGATAGTGAGAGAGAAAGTAATGATGGTAATGGCGACTCTGGGTGGTGGTGTGAGCGGCAGTGGTGGTGATAATGGTAGTGTTGAAGGCGTATGGTATGGCCAGAGGTAGAAGTGTCTGTGTAATGGTGATGGTGAAATTGATGGTGGTGTTAGTGATGTTTGGTGCTGATGGGTAGCACTAGTCAGAGATGTGTGTGACTGTATGATGACGGTGATGATGACAATACTAGTAGTGCATCCCGGTGTTGATCGTGGTTACAGTGACAGTGGTGCTGGTGATATAGGTTGTGATGATAATAATAATGAGAGTGGTAGTGGTGATGATGATGGTGTTAGTGACTGTGATGGACATAAAAAATTGCCGATGGGCTCAAAGGAGATCCGAGTCGAGTCACAGGTGGTTCTGGACATACCTTTGTCTTAATTTTCGGAGTTAACCAAAAATTAAGCCTAGTTTCTATAACACCACCACTAAGCCAGGAACATCAGGTATGATCAGCAACCCTCCTCCAAACCACATCTCGGATCATGACGCCCTTCGAAGGTCCTGACTCCATCAGCACATCAGCTCTTCCTCCTGTTCCTTCATGCCATCGTTCAGTGAAGTTACAGACAGGGATGTGGTCGTGGAGGACTGCAGCGACTCGGGAAACATGACTACTCGCAAAATAATGATAAACAAGTATTGCCAGGCACAACAAACCTCTCCCGACAGCAGTTACTTTATTGCTGTTAAATACTGACTCGGTACTGCCATTTATTATCGGTGAACTATTAAGGTACTGGCGCAACAGTTTTCAAGTTATAGCCCTCTGAAAATCCGTGGACTTGCGTTTGACTTGTCAAGGTCACTCAAGGTCTTGATGCCAAATGAAAACCCATATGAGACTTCATACGTCTTGATAATAGTAACTACTGTATATTTTCAACCAGTTTCGAATTATAGCCCCCTGAATATCCGTGTCCTTAAGTTTGACCTTTCAAGGTCAAAGACCTTGGCACCAAATGAAAGCTCATATGGATTTTCCTGTATGTCCATATTAGTAAACATCTCCATCTTCAGTTTCAAGTTATAGCCCTCTGAAAATCCGTGACCTTGATTTTGACCTTTCAAGATCACTCGATTACTAAAATTTAATCACTTCCTTTTGGGAGCAGTGCCCACATATCCTGAAAGTTTCATATAATTTCGTTCAGCCGGTTTTCTGTAATGTTGCTAACAAACAAAGAAACAAAGAAACTCGACCAAAAACAATACCTCGCCGGACACCGTCCTGGACGACGTTATTATCCCGTTAGATGCTTATTATTTTAAACGAACAAAGATCCCTCTTACACCAAGGTCACCTCACATACACAGCTAAAGCAAGATTGCCCTCCAGCAGAACTCCAGGGCTTCAACCTCATATTTTCCAGGGTCCTCAAAATCATTGATCATAGAACTGCTTTAGTCCTTTGGACAACCGAGGATCTGCTCCACTGGACGAGGTAATTCGCAGTTCTTTAAACTGATGCATAGAGCTGCAACCTATCTGACAGTGAAGATCATGCAGTTCATGCCACCACCCTTTGCCCAGATACTCCTGCCTACTTTTAGTCGGTGCAGTAATGTATGAGTATGAATCCCTGGCACATAAATGTGGTTTACAACCTGATAAACCTCCCCTGACTCTACTACCATCTTCCCAAAGTCGTTGTTCCTCAAGTACGGGATTAAATTCATTACGAATCTCTTACTCAAATGAGCCAGACCGTACAGGTGGACACTAACATTCCAGAGCATAACTTTCCCATCAGAAACATAACCTTCAACTTATACACACTGTGCAATCGCTTCCACATTCTTCCACCTCACACATCCACCCACAGTTTACCAGCCCTTAGGGATTAGTTCATCGAAAACTAATTGCCTTTCCTGGCTTTATCTCATTCTGCACATACTAGTCTCATTTATGTTTGGAGTTCAGAAAGCCCAATGATCTCTAAGTCAGGTAACATTCCCACTTGGAAAGGCTATGTATAACTACAGAAGAACTCTGATCATACTCTGTACTACCCTTCATTGAATGGGTTTCACATATACTGTGTAAAGAATAAAATCTTACTGTATCCCCCGGCGTCAGTAACCACCATCTCTTAATACTTCAGCGAAAGTTATGATGGTTTTGCTTGACGGTGGCCGTTATTGTCGGTGACTGTTTTGTAGTGTAGTGGCTGTAATAATAGTTCCGGTAGTGATGCAGTCTGTTATCGAATATTCTTTTCTTCATGTGCTCCTTTTGTTATGTCCATGCCAAAAATTATTTCTCCCTGTTGCTGTTCATACCACGTTCCTGATTTCTGTGACCTCCCGGTATCTGCTGCTTCTCTCATTTCTTTGCATCCCACTTCCACAGCCATGCTTTTTTTGGTTCCTGTGCTATATTAGAGAGAGAGAGAGAGAGAGAGAGAGAGAGAGAGAGAGATTTGACATTGTTGCATGCATATATACACCCACAAATCCTTCAAACCGTATATATACCTAATAAACCCTCACCCCCACACCGCCGAACACCCTCGTCCTTTGTATTACTTACGCACACTTTTGCCTTCTAGTCATCTGCGTACCACATACCCAAGAAATATTTATGTAGAAACCGAAGGAGACAAATCTGTACTCGTGTGTGTGTGTGTGTGTGTGTGTGTGTGTGTGTGTGTGTGTGTGTGTGTGTGTGTGTGTGTGTGTGTGTGTGTGTGTGTGTGTGTGTGTGTGTGTGTGTGTGTGTGTGTGTGTGTGTGTGTGTGTGTGTGTGTGTGTGTGTGTGTGTGTGTGTTTAATGTTTGTTTCTCTGTATGGAGGACAATCTTATTTTTTAGTGCTTTAGTATGTATGTATGTATGGTACATCTCTCTCTCTCTCTCTCTGTATGTATGTATGCGCTGTAACTGTTTGTGTATGTTTTGTGCTTCTGTTTTTTTCTGTTATTGTGTTTATATATATATATATATATATATATATATATATATATATATATATATATATATATATATATATATATATATATATATATATATCCATCATCCAGTCCTACGGTGTCCCATGAGGAGCGGAGGAGCCTGGGGCTAGGCAAGTTGGTCCTGACATTTAAGATGAGAGGAACCAGCCTCACTCATCCCTGAGTGACATTACGTGAGCAATAAACCCCAACAATCTCTTGGATATAAACCATCACCAGCTCAGCCCGATTGGAGCGCCTTAATTACCCACTATACCACCACAGGCGCCATAATTTGGCTCTATGGTTACCAGCCAACATAGTAAATGGATTCCTGATGTACTTACAGGAAACCATTTGGCTTGTCACTCAGTGCAGTCACAGACAGGCAGAGAGAAGAGGAAAGAATGAAGGAAAGAAAGGCAGAAGAGGGACTGTAAAGTCAACCGTAGGCAGAAGGACGAGGAAAGAATGAAGGAAAGAACGACAGAGGAGGATGGAAGGAAAGAAAGATGGAGGAGAGGAAAGGCAGACACCTGAGGGCAGTACTACAGCAAGTGAGTGGATGGTGAGCGCCCCCACCTACCACAAATATAGATCTCTCTCTCTCTCTCTCTCTCTCTCTCTCTCTCTCTGTATATATATATATATATATATATATATATATATATATATATAAGTAAATATATATATATATATATATATATATATATATATATATATATATATATATATATATATATATATGAGTAATTCGATGTTTAACCCTTAGGTTGTAAATTACCTAATTTGCATTTTGTTTCATCAGTGATATAACTGTAATCACATTAAAACTAAAGTACCAAAATGTTAAAAATAAATATTGATATTACCTTTTCCGTAAAATGCAAAGAATTTTGCATTTTCTTCCATCATATGACGGACGATTCTCTTCCACTCATGGAAACTCTTCTCAGACGAACGGTTAAGTGGTCAAGAGTAAAATCTCTTATATTTTGTGATTATACCAGACACCATTTTCTCAGAATTCCATACTGCACCAGTTATGAGGAAATCCTACTGAGTCCAATGTGGCGACTTAGCATGCACACAAGCCGTTTAACCCCTTCAGTTCTATGAGATGTGTTGTAGATTGTTCTTGCAACACCGGAGAATATAATTCAGAGATTTTTATTCACTTTGTGTTCGATAGGAACTGATTAAGGCTGTATCTATTCCTCTTCAATTCGAAAAGTTTCTCCTACGCTGAATTAAATCATCTGGATAGCAAGGTTAAAACAAAATGCTTCATCGTAGTGAGGAGTTAGTCACCCACCGCTGCTAGGCGGGAATCGGAAAGAAAGTATCAGGAAAAAAAGTAACAGTCAAAAAGTAACAACTTTTCCTAGGTTAGGTCAGGTTAGATTAGGTCAGGTTAGGTTAGGTTAGGTTAGATTAGGTCAGGTTAGGTTAGGTTTGATTAGGTTAGGTTAGGTTAGATTAGCTCTTTCCCTTACGTTTTTTACTGTTACTTTTTTTCCTGATACTTTCTTTCCGGGAATCCTGCTAGGCCCGTCTTGGTGGAAAGGAAAAGAACAAACCCCTGAAGCGTATCCGCATCATCAAAGCAGCAAACCTGTGAAACTTCCTGGACGTTCTATTCGAATTCACACCCAGTCCGATCAGCTTTTCGGATCAGGGATGGTTTGATTTCAGAGGTTCGAGATATCGAGTCAGCAGCTTTGAGACTGTGCTGTAGAGGGAAGGGGGATAGTTGTATGATTGGTGTTTGTGTGTGTGGTTGGTTGTGCTCGTGTTTTCCGACTGTTCTTTTTTATCTTACGACGGATTCTGAGCTGTATTACCAAATGGTCGTGGTGTCGCGTGTGTGTATTGCTATTTATTGTACTGGATGTTGACTGATCACCGATTATGGATATCATGGTGTGATTTCTGAGGCATCTCCTCTCCCCCTCTCCAATGCGGTGTCGTGCCTTCTTGCAGTGCTCCATACTCTACCCTTTTCCTGCCTTGCCCTGCCCTGCCCTGCTCTGCCCTGCTCTGCCGTGTCCTGTCCTATCCTGCTCTTATCTTCCGACCGATCCTCATTGCCCTGCTTTGTCCTGCCCACCTTGGAACTGGCTTCATGCCTGCTTGCTTTCCTGCCTGCCTTTCTCCTTGCCTGCCTTGTCCCGCCTTGCTTTGCCTACTATCCCTACCGTACCCTACCCTACCTCCCTGCCTAGTCTTGCCCTGCCTTACTCTGTACCCTTTACTAACTTGCCCGGCAACCCTACCCTACTCTGCCCTGCAATCCTGCCTTGCCCTGTGCTGCAACCCTGCCCGGCCTGCCCTACAACCCTGCCTGGTCCTGCCTTTCCCTGTCCTGCCTTGCAACCCTGCCCGGTCCTGCCCTGCCCTGCCTTCCCCTGCCACCCTGCCCGGTCCTGCCCTGCCCTGCCTTCCCCTGCCACCCTGCCCGGTCCTGCCCTGCCTTGCCCTGCCTTGCCGTGCCTTGCCTAGCTTGTGCGCCCTGATTCGCTATGCCTCCTTGCTCTACCCTGCCCCACCCTACCGCATCCTGTCCTGCGCCATTCTGTCTCTGCCTGAGAAAGTGATCCCACCGTAAAGGTAAGCTAGTTTTCTCCGTATTACCCTATTCAACCAGAGGATTTATTTATACTGTATCCTAGCAGCAGTTCTCTTACCATTATAAGTTCTCTTTAAATTAATCCCTTCAACTCGACAACACACACACACACACACACACACACACACACACACACACACATATATATATATATATATATATATATATATATATATATATATATATATATATATATATACAGACTCATTGACTGTTTTTTCAGTGTAATTGTGCAATCTCCACGCGATTTTTATTCAGCTTATGAGAGATTTTCTCGGAATTATTTCATTAGATTCAGTTTTCAGCAACACATTAAATACTAGAGGGGATTCCTAAGCTGAATACAATTGTTTGGAGAGGCAAGAATAACAAAAATCCGTCTTAGCGTAGAGGTTAATTACTGTTTTCAGTACAATTAATTTTTACGTGTGACGTCAGGCTATTATACAAAGATGAGGAAGCATCTCTTGTGGTAAATGAATTGCTGCAATTCCCCTCTGTAAGACATTAGTTTTTATGCAAAATTACCGGACGATGTTATGCAGCGTAAGGGCAATAGTTTGTTAATTCTTTTAGGTTGATGATACCTATTTTTTTCTTCGTGATACAGTATTATGATACCGTCCAACAGATCTGTGATCTCTTCCTCCCTCCCATTCTCCCTCCATTTTTCCCCATTTCACTACTTTCACATTCCAACAGGTTGACTCGCATTTCCATTTCATTGTTTTTCTTTTTTGTTTTCTTTTTTTCTGTTTCGTTCTGCATGATAAAAAATAATAACATGTCTCAGATTCCTTTTTATTTATTTTATTTTTTTCATTTCCTAAGGCAATTGCCTGTGCATCTTATTTTGACAGTTTCCCTGATCTTCAAAAATCCTCCCCACTTAATGACAGTTTTCGATTCTTGGACTGTTAGTTGGGTATATCTTACACACCTGAAAATTACACAGCAGTATACTAATGGCCACTGTAGATGTATGCTTCTAATAAATGAAGAAAGAAGTATAGAAAGAAAAAAATTGAACAAAATAGTGAAGTTGCAAAGCAAATTAGAATTTTCTCAGTCTTCATGAACACCTTCGGTAAATCATTTTTTATGTATGCTTGTTGTTACCGGATGAATTTAATCATCTTCAGGGAAACGTAGGGTGATGGTGATGGTAAAGCTGAGGTGACTTGCTGTTCCCTTATTCATCTTGTGGAGCGTGTGCCCTAAGTAGTTTAGAGTTCGAGCCCACACAGTGGAAGACATGTGAAGTGGGTTATGCTGCCATGTCCCTTCACATGCTGGCACGTGTTCCCACCCTGTCAGCCCTTCGGATGGTATATACGTTCACACAGCAAAAAAACTATCGTTACAGGGGGGTCCGATGTGTTTCATACTGAACAACCTGGCTGTCTCCCTAGCGTTGGTAAGCCTGTCAGTGGGTGAGTTGCCAAATAGGACGAGGTAGAAATATGCATGGGAGAAGCAATGGACATAGCTTATAATAAATATGCAACAAACACACGCAGGGATACCAATGGAAGAGGCTGTTATCAAAAACCTTCATTCGTGTGTCATTTTATATCGCGCAGAAGGTGTAACGATAGTTTTTTTGTTGTGTGTACATAACCAAAACAACAGTTTGACTTTCATGTGCGTCTCTCGTCTTACAGACCCCCCCCCCCCTCCTCAGTCGCGTTTTGCCAGCATGGGAATGAGATACTTCTGGGCGTTACTATCCCTCCGAGGAAAAGATCCTGTCTTACATTGGGTGTAATACGAACTGCAACAGAAACAGTAGTGATTGTAATGGTGATCAGATTTTATCAGATATTACACTTTATAAACTGTGATAAGGTTGCAACAGATAACTGCTGGGTTTGTTACCGATACATTTGTTAACGAGATGAAAATTAGCATTGCGCATGTCGGTGTGCGGTTTCCACGATACCACCTTGTGTTAACCCTTGAGCTGCAAAATGCCAACTTCATATTTTATTCCGACTAACGCCTGACGATTTTTATTGCGTTCGATACTCGAGAGAGACTTAGGACAAAAGAACTTATATGTATTTATATATCTATATATATCTCTATATATATATATATATATATATATATATATATATATATATATAGAGAGAGAGAGAGAGAGAGAGAGAGAGAGAGAGAGAGAGAGAGATATATATATATATATATATATATATATATATATATATATATATATATATATATGGAGACTGTGGTAGAGTGTGCGTTTTGCACGCTGCTGAGCGCGGGTTCGCCTCCCTCCAGGGTTGTAAAAACTTTGGGAAACGTTCTCCAAGCCACTTGCTACTTTGGCGGACACAAGGGGTGCTGTGGTTGAACAAGTGTCTTATACTAGTATGCTTGCACCCAATCGGCTTAAGGCGGGCCGATTACACTTAGTTCACAGACTACACACACATATACAAAGTCACTGCAACACTACAGTCACACTCACAAGCACTTCTCACCCTACATACAGTCTCTACCAGACAGCCTAAACCACTGGGTAGAGATACATTGGCTGTATCGTCCCTGCTTCGGTAGGGATAGGCCGGTCCTGCAGTGGACCTCAACTGGGTGACCACAAACAAATCGCCTCCACGTCGCCCTGTCCCCCGCCATTTCACTGCCCTGCTCCCAACTCACACCCCCCTATCTCATATACCTCTCCACCCCATCCCTCCATCTCATCCTCGGTCTCCCCCTCGCTCTCCCCCCCTCCACCTCACTCACATACACTTTCCTTGTCAGTCTCTCACCCTCCATCCTCTCCACATAGCCAAACCACCTCAGTGTGTTCCTCCTAATGCTTCCTATCACATCCACACCACAACGCTCCTTTATATCCTCATTTGTCAGCCTGTCTCACCATGTGACTTCACAGGCTCCTCTTAAATAACTCATTTCCACTGCTCTCACTCTTGACTTGTGTCCTTCCAACAACGTCCAAGCTTCACTTCCATACGTTAGAGTTGGTATCACAATACTGTCATGTAGTAACTTTTTCACGTCCATGCTCACTTCCCTGTTTGTTATCACTGCTTTCAAGGAACCAGCAACCTTTCTTCCCTGCTGTACCCTTTCAAGCACTTCACCCTCCAAACCTCCATCCTTACTCATCACACTACCCAAGTACTTAAACGTATAGGGAGAGAGAGAGATTTATATATATATATATATATATATATATATATGTATATACAGTATATACATACATATATATATAGATAGATAGATAGATAATATTTATACATATACATACATATATATATATATATATATATATATATATAGTCGCCCTCATAAAGAGACTGCCTAAGTCATTTTTCGGCGATTTCTGGATTTTTGCATAAATCAATTCTTCATCACGTGGAGCACCTACTGGTATAGCTGCCTTTGCCAGGTGTAGGGTGTGAGTGGTCTAAAATGCGCCTTAAATTTCTGCCTATGTCATTGAAAATTAAGAAAATGAGTTTTTTTTTTTTATTTCCCGAAATGTAGAGAAAATGACCTAGGCAGTTTCTTTATGAGGGTGATTATAGATAGATAAATAGATAGATAGATATAGATATATAAATATATAGATATATAGGCCTATATATGTATATGTATATCATCATCATCATCATCAGCCATTACAAGTCCACTGCTGAACAAAGGCCTCCCCCAACCTTCTCCACGAATTCCTTGACTGAGCCAATCTTTGCCACGTTTTCCCTGCAAATTTCTCTATCTCATCTCTCCACCTCCTGTCTGGCCTTTTTCTGCTACGCTTACCATCTCTTGGTGTCCAGTCAGTCAACCTCTTGCTCCATCGATTATCCCTTGTTCTTGCTACATGGCCTGCCCACCTCCATTTCTGTTCTTTTATAACTTCTATAATATCTTTGACTTTAGTCTGCTGTCTCACCCAAGTTGATCTTTTCCTGTCTCTTAAAGATATTCTAACATTGACCTTTCCATTGCTCTCTGAGAACGAATTAATTCATTTTCCATCGATTTTGTCAGTTTCCAAGTCTCACAACCATACGTCATAGTTGGAATTATACATTCGTTATATAATTTTAGTTTCATACAAACTGGCAAGCTATTTTTCATAATGTCTCTATGTTTACCGAAAGCTTTCCATCCAATTGTAGTGCGTCTTTTAATTTCGCTATCATTATCTTTCGTTAATTTTAGTATTTGTCCCAGGTAATTGTACTCCTCAACTTCTTCAAGAATTTCTCCACTTATTCTTATGATGCTCTTTAGTGTTTGAGGATTAAACATTACTTTAGTTTTACTCTGGTTCATCTTTAGCCCTACGGTACATTGAGACTTTCTCTGTTCAGGTCATTTAACATTTCTTACAATGTCTCTGCTTTTTCTGAGATTAGGACAATGTCATCTGCAAATCTTAAATAGTTTAACTTTTCTCCATCTATGTTTACTCCTTTGTTTTCCCAGTCTAGCTTTCTGAAAATACTTTCTAGGCATGCTGTAAATAACTTTGGTGAAATTGTATCTCCCTGACGCACGCCCTTCTCAATCTTGATTTTCTCTGAGTCCTTATGTAGTTTAACTGTAGCAGTTCCCTATTTATATATGTTTTCGAGCTGTTTTACAATGTTCTCATTCACTCCTTGTTCTCACAATGAATTTATAATTGCTATGTGCTCCACTGAGTCGAAAGCCTTTTTGTAATCAACAAAACCTAAGCACAGTGATTTATTATATTCTGTAGTTTTCTCAAATAGCTGATTCATTGTGTGCAGATGATCAGCAGTCGAGTACCCTCTTCGGAATCCTGCCTGTTCACGAGGTTGGTTTTCCTCCAAATTTGTAGCTATTCTGTTTGTAAGGACTTTCGTGAAAAGTTTGTAAATGACTGATAGCAAGCTAATGGGTCTATAGTTACTAAGGTCTTTTGAGTCGCCTGTTTTAAAAAGTAGAATAACAATTGCATTACACCATGTTTTGGGAATTTTCTTCTGTTTTATACATTGGGTAAATAAGTGAGCAAGCCTATTTTGTACTTCTGCTCCTGCATCCAACAGTAAAACTGCTACTATTCCATCTTCTCCCGGAGCCTTCCCTCTTTTCATATTTTTAACCCGCCCCGTCCCGTCGACGTATGGGTACGTTGCAACGATTTGCATTTGCCAGTCCCGGCGACGTACCGGTACGTCGTGCAATTGCAAGGTCCCTAATTTGCACAATTTTCAATTTTCACGCCTGATTTTTCGTATGTATACACGGGACACCTTCCTCGATTCCTCTACAAGATGCCAAACAGGGACAATGCCTTACACCGCATAACCTCCCCCCTCCCCCCCTCACGCCATTGTCTCAGCAATTCACCTGTTACCAGTGACCTGGCTAGTAAAGATATTCAGGGCCAGAGTGATTCCCCAATCGATGACAATGTGGAGGACAATGTTTACATAGTGTTAGAAGAAGAAACAGCCAGAAATAATGATCAAGTAATGTGGCAAAAAAAGGTCAGGTATGGTGATTAGTTAGTGAGTGAAACAATGCTTATAATGCCTTTATTACTGCTTGAAAACCAACATACTCTCATACTATATATACATTCGTACCAAGTAAATAAATAAATACCGTTTATGAGTGGATAAAAATAGTTACCCTCCCATAGAACTCGTTTTCTTTGGTGCCAGCATGTTAGAAAACCCAGTCAGGTAAGGAGGAACTCCTACCTGGATTGGGTATTTTAAACCTCAGGTGAGCGATTTCTCTGAATTTTCGATGTTTCTCACCAAAAGCGAAGATTTTAGCCAAAAAAAAATTTTTCGAAAATACCTCAGGACTGGGGGATGTCGGAGGTGCGGAAAACCTCGGGACGTGACGGGTTAAGAGAAATATTTACTTCGTCTGGTGTTACCTCAAGTATATCACTTGTGTCAACAGAAAAGTTACCTATTGGCACTACTGTCTCTGATGTATACAGTTCTTTGTAAAATTCTTCAACTCTCTTCACCATCATGTCTCTGCATTTAATGGCTTCACCGTTTTTGTCATTTAGTGATGTAATTTGTTGCTTTCCAAGTGCCATTTTATTTCGGACCTGTTACAGACTTTTTCCTTTTTTGATGTTTTTTTTAATTTGATCCATGTTTCTCTTCTTCTCTTTGTCTTTTGTTGATAAGCTTGTTTAATTCCACTCGTTCTACTTCATCTTTCTTTGTTTTTACTTTCATTACCTTTCTTTTTTTCATAAGCTCAAGTGTCTTCTCTGAATACTTCCCGGCTTTGGTTGTATTAGGTTTTCCTACTACCTCCGCTGATTCTTTTAGGACTTTTGTTAGTCTGTCATTCAGCTCATCAATGTCACATTCAGCATTACTGAGAGACTGAAATCTGTTCCTTATTTCCAACTGAAAAGCTGCTTTGTTTTCGCAGACTTTTATTGGGCATATATTTTTGTCTTTAATCATCTTCTTTCTTTCACTTTTGAAACTGAATCTTGCTGTGCAACCCACCATTCTATGGTCACTTCCAATATTTACTTTGTTGACAACTGTGACATTTGTGATTGTGTTATTCTTATTTGCTATAATGAAGTCGATTTCATTCTTTATTTCTCCATTTGGGCTTCTCCAGGTCCACTTTCTCCCTGTTTTTTGATGAAAGAATGTGTTCATTATTCTCATATTAAACATTTCTGCAAAGTTTACCAACATTTCTCTTCTTTCGCTCCTTTCTCCCACTCCAAATTTTCCCATACATGCTTCTCCATTTTTTGATTTTCCAACTTTTGCATTGAAGTCTCCCATGAGTATAGTATAGGTGGTATATGTATATATATGTATCTGTCTATCTATCTATCTATCTTTCTATATATATATATATATATATATATATATATATATATATATATATATATATATAATAATCACAATTGACGTTTTGACAGATTATACAAAGCTTTGTATTTTATTCCAGTTTACGACGGACGATTTTATTTATCTAATACAAAGGGTAGCAGTGATACAGAATAATTACATGACCGTACTGACAGGGTTGATGGAGGCTGTTTATCCCCTTCAACATAAAAGGTTTCTCTAAATCTGAAGCAAATTGTTTGAGGAGGCAAAAATAAAATAAGACGTCACCGCACCACCGAGGTTAGAGTATATCCTTGTGACTGTTATGGTCTCTCAGGGTCGCGTTATGATGCCGTTTCATTAATCCTCCATGAGGTCCCCAGGAGCTGGTTATGTCCGGATCATGGGCCAAGATTTAATACATGATGTATGTTGTGATTCATCTCCGAAGTAACCTTTGCAACCAGAGTGGCAGGTGTTTTGGATGCCCTAATCTGAACTAGAGCTGAAGAGGACTATAAGGTGATTTTAGTCAAATTGGAATTAGTTTTCACAGCCACAGTTTACATTCATCACAACAGAACATATTCATTTGAATTTGAAAAGTCAGGTTTATCACTGTTGCTGCTTATTATTATTATTATTATTATTATTATTATTATTATTATTATTTTGTGGTAGGTGGGGGCGCTCACCATCCACTCACTCAATGTAGTGCTGCTCTCGGATGTCTGCCCTGTCCTCTCCTCCACCCTTCTTTCCTTCCATCTTCTGTCTTTCTTTTCTTCATTCTTTCCTCGTCTGCGGGTGACTTTACACTCCCTCTTCTGTCTTTCATTCCTTCATTCTTTCATCTTTCTTCTGCCCGTGGGTGACTCTACACTGAGTAACAAGCCAAATGGTTTCCTGTACACCAGGAAACCATATAACCAAATTTTGGCGCCTGGTGGTTTAGCGGGTAATTATTGTGCTCCAATCGGATTGAACTGGGGTGGTTGGGGTTTATTGCTCACATAATGCCACTCAGGGATGAGTGAGGTTGGTCACTCTCATCTTAAATGTCAGGACCAACTGCCTAGCCCCGGCCTCCTACGCTCCTCATGGGGCAACGTAGGATTGGATGATGGATGGATTATTATTATTATTATTATTATTATTATTATTATTATTTTCGAACTACAGTGGAAGAAGCAAGTTGTGTCTAATGATCCAGTTAATTTCAGAAAAAAATTTAGGGTTTCGTGCCATATGAATTAAATATCACAGTAAAGCTACGAATTCCATGCCATATGTATTTAACACAACTATAGCTCCTCAAGGATTTCTTTGTCTAAGTAATTCAACGGCGACTACAAGTAGTTAGAGTAACATTTAAATGCAACTGCGATCACTGATATAATGTAATTCTAATTGATATTTCCTCAGCAAAATTTGCTTCAGCTGTTGACTTAACAGTTCATGCTCAAACGAGACCAGAGATATGATTTGCCAAAAACGTATAATCATTTACCTCTAGAAGCCGCAGCTTATGCAGGAACGACAAGGACTTCCCATGTATTTTGTTATTCCTGCAAAAACAAGTATTAGTTGCCTGAGAAAAGTTATCAGCGATATTTTTTATTACATCCGTAATGAAGTAGGACGGAGATTATGTATTCACCCGTGTGGCTGTCTGTTTCGTTATGTACAAGATATTTCAAAACGCTGCTATCTGATTTCAATGAGTTTGGCAGTTACGGTAGGTGGTCAATGGGTCAAGGAAGAATTATTAGATTTTAAGGTGAATCCGGAGCCAGATGCAGGAGTAAATCATAAATATTAGTTTGCGTTGGCTAAAGTACCTTATGCGGTCTCCGATTGTAAGTAACTTGGCGGACTAAGACCGTAGAATTAACTGACTTTGTGAAACCGTAAAATAATTCGTCTGGTAGGAAAGCGGACCTACAGCAGATTTTTTTTTTTTTTTTTTACGTGGTGGAGATACGCTGTGTGGGTAGTTTCCCCTTTATTTATTTATTTATTTATTATTTAATAATTTTTTTACATTTGCCAGGAGTGCAGAAACTTCCAAAGTCTTGTTCTTCCTGCAAAAATAAATCAAATTACAAATAGGAGTTGGCTGTTAGCATGTTAGTGAATCCGAGCACAGGAATATTGCTGGCTAACAAGACACAGGCCAAGACAAATAAACTTAATCACCACCATCACCATTGCGCAAATTTCCGAGCAGGAGTCATTTCGAGCACTTCTTGGGAGGATCTTTATTAGATTAGATTACATTAGGTTAGATGAGGTGAAGTTAGGTTGGGTGTACATAAAGGGAACTACGACTGCGCATGTGTAGGCCCGTTTTTACAGCATTTCTTTTAAAGTTGCCAGGAGAATATGAACTACCAGTAAACTGATGATGTGATGCCACCTTGGGGGAATCGGTCACAAGACTGCATAGCTTAGGAGTAGTTAAGAAAAGGGAGGGGTGGTGAATCGCCATTTATATATTTATTTAGTTGTTTGTTAGTTTGTTAGGCTACTCATTTTGTCAGTAAAATATTTTACTGGTTAAGAAAATGAAAATGTATTCTCTTGTTCTTACGGTATGCTGAGCATACTTCTGAGTACGACTGTTGTGCTACGACGTTCGATACTTGAACTCAAAATCTTGCAAATATACAGATTTAGAAATGAGTTCTCCGTATTATGTGGTATGCAGGTGGCGACATATTGAAGAATTGTGAACATACATGCCTGTGTGTGCATGTGTCGGTGTTCGTGTGTTTATGTTTTTGTTCTTCACATATACAAAAAAGAATGAACGAAATGATGGCAGTCTTTAAAAATCGTCTCTTCCGATTTTTTTTTTTTCTTAGTGCTTGGACAGGTTGCCTTCTTACCTAACGTCCATACTTTTGCCTGTATTTGTCATTGTGCTTGTGAATGTGCATGTCTTTGCACTTGTTTTTCGTGTACCGATGGCTGTATTTGTTGTTCATGTGTTTGTACTCATAATGGTGATTGCACTTGCTTGTACTTAAGTTTTTCTTTGTACTGGCAATTGTGTTTGAACTTGTATTTGTGTGTGCGGTCTTTCTCATGTGACATTTTTTTTTTTTTTCACTTCCGTTTTACACTTTTCCCTTTTTCCTCTTCGCACTGAGGAAATTACACTGCCCCACCACGTCCAATCTCTCTCCATTCTACAGAACATCCAACTGTGGGTTACCTTCTCTCTCAGTGATCATTGTGTTACTTTTGAATAAACTTGTGGACCGTGATATCAGTTCACTTCGCATTCAGATAATTATGAAACTTTTACACACTATTCTGGTAAGTTAGTAGAGCTCTGAAGATAGCATCACTGGCTTTCTAAAGTCTTTGTTTGCTGCCCTGCTGTTTATCAGAAAGAAATAGATCGATATATATTTTCACAGCTATACATTCACTTTTCAGACATAACTGCTCAGAAACTTTAACAAAACAATCCATTCTACAGAGGTTGCAGTCACAGTGAGCCAGCAGCAAGGAATCATACAGATATACTAGTTATCAGGCTAATGTCATCATACCTCACCACTTCGGTATCACTCGCTCTGATATACTGACGCACAATGGGAACATCACACACCCAGATCGCACTGCAAAACTAATAATGAGACTAGACAAATGAGTTTTGAGATTTTGTAACACTCACTTCCTAGCGATTTCCTTTTTTTTTTTTTTTTTTTTTGTGTGTGTGACCGACTCTGGGCATAGGCTTCACAGCCTGATTTCAAGGCCCAGTAGTCCTCCTACGTACCGCACACCTCCTTTACGCTTAACACCTTAATTTTCCCTTGTCTTGTATGTTACTGATGCAAGCTCTGTACTCGTATCTGAGAAAACAATTTAAATAGTATAAACAGGAAAGTGGGATGTAATTTGCTAAATAAATCGCTAAGGTACAGTTGCTACGAAGTCTCCCATGTCACCTAAAATACGACCTTTCGTCACTTGCTCAAACATCCATCAGCTTAACACAGTATAGCAATTGTAGCACTAAGCTTTTCTTCCCACACTTCCCATACGCTAAATTAAACTTCAATGGTTCTGTCATCTAAGGCACGAGACGGGTGTTGTGCACATTCTCGAATTCCAAAGAAGTGAGTTGGCTAGCATTCTTTTACTATTTTTTTACCACGCAGTGCCACCAGTGGTGTAGTTGGTAGCCTACTCGTAGAGTTTTTGAGGCACAGTAAATTTGTCCCGTGTTCATACAACATCGAGTTATGTATGTGTGAGTGCCTGTTGCATTCTGTTTGCTTTTATCGCCTCTAGCCGTACTGCAATTACTCATTATTCACATTTCTTGCCACTCCATTAATCATCCTGTTCTTTACTCACCTGGTCATCTAATAGGCCAGATCTTTTCCACTGTGATGACTTTTTTTTTTTTACATTATGGCTGTTATATTCAGCTTAGAGATTTTTCGAACTGGGGGAGCTAGATAATTACAAGAGAATTTTCATAGGATGAATGAAAACGTCTGAGCAAACTTAAAAAAAAAAAAAAAATAGCTCTGGGTTAAGGAGGTTAATTTTCTGGTCGCCGTTCTTCCATATACCCAACTTGCAACACTCAACAAATATAGTCGACGATGTGTTCATAGTCACTGTTGTCATTTTCACTTTCTCGCAAGGATGGAATCACGGTCATGTTTTATTCCGCCAGTACAGTCTAGGCTTTCCTTGAATTATCTCGTAAACAGCTCACTGCATTTTATCCACAGCGGTTTATCGTTGCTGTTGACCTCTTATAATTCTATCTCCATCCTTTCTTTCACTCTCCTCGATTTTTTACCCCATCCTTCATTCTCCCCTCCCCCCCTCACTTTTTCTCCTCCATTTTCTCATCGCCAACATTTCCTCTTTATCCTTACTTCCATCCTTCAGTTTACTTTCTTCCCCTTCTTTCTTTTACCCATCATCCAGTTTCTCCCCCTCTCATTTCATCTTCCACTCATCTCTTCTTTGTCTCACCTTCCAGTTTTTCCTCTCTCTTTTCCCTCCGCCTTCTCTCTCCGTCAGTTCTTTCTCTCTACTTTTTATCTTCTTTCTATCTCTCTTCCTCTTCACAGCGCAAGGATAAGAAAGAACGGGGCATAGGAGAATGGAGAGGCGGAGAGGCAATAGATGGAAGGGTAGAGTATAGAGTAAAGGGGAGTGTGCGGAATGGGGAGGTAGGATGAAGGAAAGTAGGGGAGGGAAAGGAAGATAGAGAGAGGAGGATAATGGAAGGGGGGAGGAGGAGGGGGGGGATTCACTGGGGTTGTTGTGGAGTGAGGTCAGATGAGGGTAAGAGGGAGAATGAGAGAAGGCCTACTGTACGATAATTCATGATATCTCGTAGGTCTCTCAAAATTTGCCTATGTGTCATCCATTTAGTTTAATCTCGAGTGTTTTCCTTCTTGAAATACAAGTGGATACAAAAGAGGAATGTATTGTTTTTTATCTATGCACATTTAATCAACACATTCAATGCTAATGAGAATTTCGCCAGAACATGATATGAAATGTAATCCTCACGTTTGGCAACTAGTTGGCAACTTCACCATGTAAACAGGGCCGCGAGGGAGAAAGAAATTTAACCTTTATTTTATGGCGGTTCTTAGGTACATATTCCCATGCCTCGCTGCTGGATAATGCCTGGACGGTCGTTAGTGAGGGGGGAGGGGGACTATCGAACCATGGGCTGTTGTTATGTGCGAAAAACAGCCAAGTTCTGCGAAAATGTCGGTTGTGGAAATTTGACGATTCTGCGAAAAAATATTGCTGTGTTGGTCAGGCACGCCTTATATGCATTATTATGAATATGATTAATAATATCTGAGTTATTACGGTATTTTATGCCTCTCCTTATTATTGCATACAAACATTACAGTAAGTTGTACTTCTCAGTGTCACATTTATTGTCAAACAGAATTTTATTGTATTTCACATTAGGTTGTAATGGCATTTGATTCTACTTTTCTATCTATCTATCCATCTGTCTGTATATATATGTATATGTGTGTGTGTGTGTGTGTGTGTGTGTGTGTGTGTGTGTGTGTGTGTGTAAATAAAACTATGTATCTCGAGTTGCAGTGAACCTCCCCAATCAGCGAAAACATGAAGGACCAAAGAGAAAATGCAATACTTGCCCCTATCCTATGACCCTGACCTCTGACCAACTGTTTTTAAACTGGCAATATACCATGCCTGCCGGACTCTTAGGCTTCCGTCAACATTGTTTCAAATTTTATCTAAGTATTTTCTTTGACTTTGACGTGTGAACTTGTCCTTTGAGCTATTGTTCTTAAAGCAGTAAATTTCATCTTTAGCTAACCGTAAACTCCTCCACCAAGTTTGCTCCAAATCGAATAAAAATTATTTGAGTTAAAGGACAGAACTTTTGGCTTTGCCGTACGACCTTCACCTTTAACGCAATGTTCTGAACGTTGAATCGATCCATCCTTCTCAGACCCTCAATCATTCCATCAACTATGATCTGAATCGGATCAAAGCTGGCTGAGTTGACCTACCCCTTGACATTTGTCTTATGATCTTTTTCAAAATTTAATAACTTGTTTCTTTGACCGTTCTCATTAATTGTTCTTCCATTTTGTGTGCAAATTATTTCAATAATAACAAACACAGACATACGGACAGACAGAAGGTCAGACAAACAAATAATCCAAACATAGCATGCAATCCTCTTCCTTTGCACTCTCTGGTGTAACAGTACTTATTGACACAGTAACGATTTGTACATGCTGTTCTTTCTCCCCACTAATCAAAATATATAATATGTAATTCATATAATATATAAAAACTCACTGCCTGCAGGGAGGTCAGTCTGTGTGGGCCTCAGGTGTGGGCAGAATGAGAGAAAAAGAGCAGCTTAGCCTTTTGTTTATCCTTCCAAGCTGTTAATCCGGTCCTTCATCCTTCCATCCAAATCCTCAATCATTCCATCGTAATCACAGATCCAGCTCTTCATCCATTCTAATCCAGCCCTCAGTCCTTCCACAGTATCTACTAATCCTGCCCTTGATCCTTCACTCTTAATTCAACCCTCAGATTTTCCACCGTACATGCTAATCCAGGCCTCCATCCATCCATCTTATTTACTGATCCAACTCTTCATCTTATATCCTTATCCACTTCTCATTTTTTTTTTTTTTTTTAGTTTATGAATCCAGTCTTTTATTTTCCTTTCCTAGTACAGCCCTCAACCCTTCCATCCTGTTTACTGCTCCAATCTCAGCTTTCCATCCTACATGTTAATATACCCCTCCATCCTTCCGTATGAAACATCATTTCTTCATTCTGTTCGGATGATTTTCGAGTCCTTCAGCCTTTCATTGTTAATTTAACCTTTCATTTCCCTATTCGCTTTTCTTTTAACGTTTTTGATCCTTTCAGTCTGTTGACGCAAATTTTATTTTATTATCGATGACTCCAGATAACTGCTTAGGTTAACAGAGACTATAATTAACTCCTTCCTAATACTCCTTCCTGCCTCCTAACCTAGCCTCCATCCTTGCATCCCATTATTCATCAAGCGTGTCGTCCTTCCATCCTTCCTGCTAAACCAGTTCTCTCATCACTGTGTAGCCTATACCTAGCTAGTTTTTATCCACTGCTCTTTCCCCCAGTCCATTTCTCAGTCAGTCTGTTCCTTCTGTTAATCCATATCTCCACAATATCCTGCCAGTTTTTCCATGATTATTTCGTCCATGACATTCTTCCTTGACACATGATTATAAACAGTGCATTGTATAGTACATGGCAGCAACAAAGTAAGATTTTTTTTTTTGTACATATATTTGCTCGGATTCATTTTACTCAATCTGCTGTGAAAACCGTGTTTAAAAGGCAGGGCTGTGAATGAGAGGGGAACTGATGGGTAATGTCAGTGTCTTCACCAGTGATGCCTTGACGAGGGTTAGGTAAGGTTAGGTCAGATCAGGTCAGGTCGGCTAACTTGAATTAGGGTTAAGTTAGGTTAGCTTTCGTTAGGTTGTTAGTTTAGGTTAGATCAGGTCAGTCAGGTTATAGGTAAGTTCAGGTCAAGGCCGTCAAGTTACTTTACGTTAGGTCAGGAAAGGTAAAAATCAACGGAGGTTTGTAACTAAATAACCCACCCTACCTTCCAGTCTGCTAACCAAGTTCATTGTCAGTCCTCCCTGTCTACTAATCCAACCTTCCATTCTATACTAATCAGACCCTCCACTCTTTCAAATATCTGGTTGCTTTGGAGTCCGGTTTCTTTGGCGTCCGGCCGTTTGGGGTCAGATTTTTTGGGATCAGATTGGAATCAGGCTGTTTGGAGTCCGGCTGTAAAGATTTTATATTCAAAGGAATCTATTCTACATTAGAAATAGTATAGATTGTAAGAGGTGTAAAATCTATTGTCTAGATTGTAAGTGGTCTAGATTCAAAAGAAAGTACATTCTACAGCTCTAGATGCTGAGGGTTCTTGTTTCTTAGGTGTCTATATTCTAGCAGATCTTGATGCTAAATGGCTGCATGTGTTGGTAAATAAACTTGCCTAACTTCAATTTAGTATCGGTATTTCTTTTTCTTCTTCTTTCTTTTCTTTAAAACAGTATCATGTTCATTGCAGCAATACTGACTAAATAACACCTGCGCTTAACTCTTTCAGTTCGGTGACACTATACTGTATATTATTTTGTAGTAGCTGCCATCAAACAATGTTATTAACTTTACTAGCAACTCTGAACTGAAATCATTCTTTTCCTAATGAAGTACTGTATTACCGTACCCCAAGGTGAGTACACTCGTCAGTTCGGTAACCACATTATAAGAAATAACAAAAATCACAGTACTTGGGCCAATATCATTGTTGTAACTATGACCGTTATATATATTTACATGCAGTAGCATCTCTAAGAGCAGTCCGATCAGTCAAGTCACACTTTAAGGATTTTCACTCGTGACAAGTCCTGTATTGTGCTAAACAATGGCTACCGTACCTAAGGAATTTTACACGCTAGGTGAATTTGGTCTAGAGAATCCTCATAGCCTTCTGCATCTGACTTGTCCGTTGAACGTGTTCTTGATGCTTGGGTTGGTAGAGTTGGTGAAGGATGGCCAAGAGTGGAGTACTTCACGACTATCTGCTGGTGATGGTGTGCTGCTTGCTGTTAGATAGCAGAATCCTTTGAGTCTGGGTCAAGCGGCGTGGCTTAAAATAGCTTTAAATAAGAGGAAAGTGATAGTTATGTAGTGAGGTGACATTATTATTATTATTATTATTACGGTATTATTATTATTATTAGTAGTAGTAGTAGTAGTATTATTACTACTACTACAACTACTACTACTACTGCTGTTACTACTACTACTGCTGCTGTTACTACTACTACTGCTGTTACTACTACTACCACCACTACTACTACTACTACTCCTACTTTTTATTTTTTTTATCACCTCCATCATTGGGAAATTATATCGTGAAGATCACAACCAGCTTTCCTAATACAGTTCACCATTTGGAGCTGTAATGTGAAGGTTAACACTAGCACTCATAGTACAATCCGTTGGCCCCAAGCACGCCAACGGCTGTGGTTACCAACCATCTACTATTACTGTTA
Source organism: Coenobita brevimanus (assembly GCF_032717465.1). Taxonomy (NCBI): domain Eukaryota; kingdom Metazoa; phylum Arthropoda; class Malacostraca; order Decapoda; family Coenobitidae; genus Coenobita; species Coenobita brevimanus. Next base: position 40,826,953 of record NC_137008.1, read on the forward strand.
ATATTTTATTTTATATTTATTGATATTACAGTGTAAATAAAGACATTAAACTATTGGAGTTGCTGGTCTATGCGACTCTCGACCACTGTAGCTGCGTAATTCATACCCGCCAGAGAGACAGGCCTGAGGGCTGATGATCTTGTGCCCCTGAGACAGACTACTACTACGACTACTACTACTACTACGACTACGACTACTACTACTACTATTATGGTTGTTATTAATTCCGGTATTAGTAGTAGTAGTAGTTATTGTTGTAGTAGTAGTAGTACCGCTATTATTGTTATTATTATTATTATTATTATTATTATTATATTATTATTATTATACATACTGTACATACATATACAGTATACATACATCATCTAAACCTGTGTTGCCCTATGAGGAGCGTAGGAGCCTGGGGCTAAGCAAGTTGGTCTCGACATTTAAAACGAATGTGACCAGCCTCACTCATCCCTGAGTGGCATTACGTGAGCAATATACCCAACCATCCCTTGGATATGAACCGACACAGGCTCAATCCGGTTGGAGCGCCTTAAAAGCCCACTAAGCCACAATGCGCCAGTTTGATTATATGGTTACCACCCAGCGTAGTAAATGGTTCCCTGGTGTACAGGAAACCATTTGGCTTGTCACTCAGGGTAGAGTCACCCGTAGACAGAAGGAAGAGGAAGAATGAAGGAAAGAACGACATTAGGGGAAAGAAGGAAAGAAAGAAGAGAGGAACGGGCAACCATCCGAGAGCAGCACTACATCGAGTGAGCGGATGATGAGCGCCCCCACCTACCACCAGTTATTATTATTATTATTATTATTATTATTATTGCAGTTGTAGCAAACTCTGTTCATGTTCGTCAGCAGAGAAGCGTGGGTTTGGCCATATGTTTCACTAATATCAGTGGTCTTACTACCAGTTTGAACTCCGTTCACTCTCTCCTCCAATCAGTAGCCCCTCTAGCCCTGTTCCTCATAGAAACTCAATCTCTCCCTGTACTGATATACTGTATCCCCATTTTTTTCCCTGGTTACCATCTCCTCACAAACTTCCGTATCAAGGGTGGCACCTGTTGTTATATCAAAACTGAATTTGCAACTGGCACTTTTTTGAACTTCACCTAACTTTGATTAATCATTATAGAAACTACATTATTTAAATATTACCAAATATACCTGTATAGTTTATCGCTTCCCCAATGCTTCTTCAGAACCCAGTGTATCTGACTCCATAGCCACACTTTTGACCAACTTTAACCTGAGCCTTACTTCTGAAATTACCGTTTGGGGTGATTTTAACGTCCATAATGTAGAATGGTAATTGCATTGTGCCAGGACTAACTATACTGGACTAGAATGTGAGCTGTTTGCAGAATCGTTTAATCTCACGCAATTGGCAAAACAGCCAACCAGAGTACCAGATAACCCTGACCGTAACGTTTATCTCTTGGACCTATTCCTGACCAAATAACCCAGATCAATACAGGATAGAGGTACTGTCACCACTTGGATCCTCCTACCACAGACTCATCAAAGCCTCATTAGTCACTTGCCCCAGACCTCCCCGTTCTGAACCTGTCGGGGTGACCAGATGGCACTTTGATGGGCAGACTGGTATGGATTAAGAAATTATCTTGTTGATATTCCATGGCAGTCTTTCGTCTCCAGAGGCATCAAATCTACCCAGTCCCACATTAATGACTTAATACAAGCTGGTATGGAATTGTTCATACCCAGTCAGTAATTCACTAAAAGATCGGACTCCCCAAAATGGTTTGATAGCAATTGTGCTAGAGCAACGACCACAATATCCTTAGCATACAACTTTTACTTAAAATAAAAACATCTGAATTCCTGCCAATTCAAGATTGCTAGAAACATCGCAAAAGAAGTAATAAATTTCGCTAAATCAAATTTTCTTCACAACCAAGTATCCAAACTTTTAAATAATTCTGATGACAATAGAATATGCTGGTCAGCTCTCATTTTTTTCAGTAATAACTTTAAAAAGTAATCACCCACTCGCCCACTAAAATATTCAGATGGTAACACTATAATTGACCAGCATGGTAAAGTGAACATCTTTGCCAGTACATTTGCCAGAAATTCTACCTCAGAGGATATCGGCCAGAACGTCCCTGTAATAGAACTTGACCCTCTCGAAATTGCTCGCCTTATGATACATAAGACTAGATACGTAAAATCCATCCTAGATAATTTACCAACCAACAAAGCTCCAGGTCCAGATGGAATTCCCCCATTTGTTTTGAAAAAGTGTTCCCCAGAACTTGCCCCTGTTCTAGCTGAATTATTCAGGCTATGCATACGTACTGTACTTCTTCATTTCCTGATTCTTGGGAAGAAGCCAATATCCATCCACTTCCAAAGAAAGGAAGTTCCTCTGACCCCTCTGATTACAGACCAATAGCTACCACATCTTCTCTCCTTAAAATATTTGACATTGCAATTAATAAGTACATTGTTAAACATCTTAAAACCAACAACTTATTTAGTGACAGGCAGATAGTTTTTGCCACGAAAGATCCACTGTTGATATACTTAGTCTCTTGACTCATACCATCCATAGGTCAATTGACCGACATGGAGAAGCTCATGCAGAAGCCCTTGATATTTCTAAAGCTTTTGAGTGTGGCAGTGTTCTTTGCTATCCAAACTCCCTTGCTATGGCCTATCATCTTTTGTTCCTCTGACTTCCTGATTTCAGCGACAGAAAGATAAATGTAAACGATGTACATTCCAAAATCCACTCGGTTAATGCCGGCATGCCACCATGATCAGTTCTGGCTCCAATCCTATTCCTAATTCATATTAAAGATCTCTTATCCGTCACCCATAATCCCATTCATTCATAGGCAGATGACTCAACACTTCACAGTTCATTTATATTTAAACACCCATTCACTAAGTTTAATATCTCTAACTCACAACTCAGTACAGCAATCTTCATAAATCAAAACTTTCCTAAGATCACTGAATCGGGACAAAATAACTTTGTCTCATTTAATGCTAGTAAAACCAAATATATACAGTTTGCTAATAGAGATTTTGCCTGATTCCTAAATTTCCTTCAATGCTACTAACATTCTTATCTCTAAAAGTATTGAAAATTTTGGTGTGCCATTTAGTAATGCCCTCAGCTGGATCTCTCATGTTAAATCTCTTGCCAAACCGCTTTAAAGAGACTTAGATTATTGTACAGAGTCCGCAACTTCTTCACCAAGAAGCAGTTAGCTATGATTTACAAGACTCATGTGTGCACTCAGTTGGAATATTACTCACCCTTGTAGAATGGATGTGGAGAGGTTGCACTAAAACAACTGGACAAAATTCAGAACAAAGGGGTTAGAATTGTTAAAAACCCGATTATTACAAATGAACTACCTTCCGTACAAGTAAGAAGGACTTGCGTTATTTTACAGATACTTTTATGGCAAATGCTCAGAGGAAGTTGCATGCATTGTGCCACCTCTCCACGCTTTCCCCAGTGCTACACGGGCATCTGTTAGCATTCGTGAATGGCCTGTCACACTGCCATATTGCAGAACTTCTGCCTATAAAAATTCTTTTATTCCCCAAACTGCAACTCATTGGAACGCGCTTCCCCAGAGTGGTTACCCCCAAATTTTAACATGCGCCTGTTCAAGTCTAACTGTTAGATGTTTTATGAATGGAGGACGCCTGTAATCTGGTATATGGATTATGTTTTTTTAATTCATTTGTTTTTCTTCTGTTATTGTAAAAAATTATTATTATTATTATTATTATTATTATTATTATTATTATTAATATTATTATTATTATTATTAATTGTAGGAGTAGTGGTAGTAGTAGTAGCAGCAGTGGTAGTAGGCGGTGGCGACCATCATCCACTCACTTCATGTAGTGCTGCCTACTTCTTCCTTTACCTTTATCATTCTTTGTGTGTGTGTGTGTGTGTGTGTGTGTGTGTGTGTGTGTGTGTGTGTGTGTGTGTGTGTGTGTGTGTGTGTGTGTGTGTGTGTGTGTGTGTGTGTGTGTGTGTGTGTGTGTAGTTGTGTGTGTGTGTGTGTGTGTGTGTGTGTGTGTGTGTGTGTGTGTGTGTGTGTGTGTGTGTGTGTCTTTCCTCCTCTTTCCAAATTTCTTCCATTCTTCTTGTCTCCTTTTATTCTTCTTCTTTCCTTTTCAGATGGCTTCACATTGAGTAAGAAGCCTAATGGTTTCCTTTAAGCCTGGAAACCATTTACAGGGCTGGGTGGTAACTATATAACCAACCTATATGTGTTCCCTACTTGTCAACAAGTGGGTTGGTGGAGGGTTAGTACCCCTTTTCGTAAAACAACTAATTCAAAGACAAACGGCCACCCTTTACTGGATTACGAGGTCTGACTGTAGATAGATAGATAGACAGTTGTAGTAGTAGCAGTAGCAGTAGTAGTCGTAGTAGTAGTAGTAGTAATTGTTGTTTTTGTAGTAGTAGTAGTAGTAGTAGTGCTAGTAGTAGTAGCAGCAGCAGTAGTAGCAGTAGTAGTAGTAGTATTGTTTTTGTTATTATACTTATCATAATTATTGTTCCTACAATTTTCGTTATCATTACTGGAGTGTATTGGTGTTCTGTTGAGGGGAGGCAGACTAAGTTGGTCTGGGCATGTAGAGAGAGTGGAGGATGACAATTATGTGCGAAAGGGAGAAATGTGATCGTTGGGGATAGGGTTGCAAGACCCGAGACGAGGTCATAGAGTGTGACCTCATGGATAAGGACTGAATAGGATGGCTGCCAGAGATAGAGCAGTGTGGAGAGCTGCCAATAGGTGGCCAAGGCCGAAGCATGCAACCCTGTTGGAGCCTTTATAAACAATAGTTTCTTTTATTATTAGTATTAATATTAGTAATATTAATGATAGTATTAGTATTTGTATTATTATGTTTATTGTTATTATTATTATTATTATTATTATTATTATTATTATTATTATCATTATTATTATTATTATTATTATTATTTATTACTGTATTATTATTATTACTTCCTGGTGGTCCCATCATCAGTGTGGACTAAGTGAAGGAAAACTGGTCTGTACTTCCCTATGGTCAATACTAATGTAGTTAGCGATTCTCTCTCTCTCTCTCTCTCTCTCTCTCTCTCTCTCTCTCTCTCTCTCTCTCTCTCTCTCTCTCTCTCTCTCTCTCTCTCTCTCTCTCTCTCTCTCTCTCTCTCTCATTACCTTTTTCAGCTTCAAGTGTTCTCTCTGTCATTCATTTCATTCCCGGCCATACTTTGCTCATCCATTATATTCGTTCTTTCTAGTCCTCTCTCTCTCCTCCTTGTTTCCACTTCCTTACCTTCCTGCCCCTCATCTTTAGCTTTCTGTTTTTCCCCCTCTTCCTTTCCTCTAGCTCTCTCCTTTTTCCCACTATTTTTGTTTGTCCCCACTCCTCATATCCAATTCTCTCTCTTCCCTTCTCCTGTCTTCAGCTCCCTGTTTTCCCTTTCGTCTCTCCATCGTCTTCCGCTCCACTCCTCTCTCTTTCTCCCTCTTCCCCCTTTCCATTTGTATCCCTTCCTCCCCTCTCTTCCATCTCTCCACTTCTCTCCCTTCCTCCCCCTTATCTTCAGCTCCCTCTTCTCCTTGTTTCCCTGCCTCCCTGGAGACAGAGGAGGCAGGGGGAGTAGGCCTACAAGAACTGATTCTTCCTTCTTCACACTGGAGGGATCCATGGAGGCATGGATGTATGGGTACATTATGCGGAAAAACTTTTGAATTACATGAAAATCAGGTGGATGAATGAATAAATGGATGGACAGATATACTTATGAATAGTCTTCAGAATGAACAGAAAGTTAAATAAATGGGTGAGCGAAAAATGAGTGAATGAATGATGGGAAGATACAGAGTACTTTTCCTGGAACTGAAATTCAAGTGATTGTACGGTTAAATTGACAAATTTGTGAGTGCATGAACTGATGGATTGATGTTTTGCTGGCAAATGTGTTCAGCCAAATGAAGCAATGCTTCATGAATAATCTGCCGAGCAGTTTGGTAGACAGTTATACAATAGCAACATTTAAAAATCGTCTGAATCAAGTACTTCGCTTTTAATCCCCACCTACACATTAACGTTCCAATAGTAGAAATATTTTTCTGTACTTGATATACCTTCATCCAAATCACAGAGGACACAGGAACAATGCAGCTTCCTTACGGATTTAGTGTTTTATTCCTCGTCCAGATTAAGATAGTGTAGAATTATTTTTCCATTTATTCTCTCCCTTCTTTACTTCATGGTGGTCCTTCTACCCATTTCATTCCGGTTTAGGATGGAGGGATTGATGAGTAGATAAACTTTCTTGCTTTCCCATCCTTATCTTTGACTCTGGGCAGATACCATTGTCATATTCTCATCTTTAACTAAACAGCCTCGAGAGTGTCAGTTGGTCTATTGCTGATTACTCTTCATTATACTCATTTATACTGTTTAGTGGATGGATGGGTGAATGGGATAATGGATGGATGGAGGCACGGACTGATAAATGACTAGATAGATGGATGGGCAGATGGATGGATGTGGTATATCAATGGGTAGGTGGATACATGAGCTGTCAGGTGAACAAATACCTGATTAGAGTGTTAATTGATTGCTTTATAAATAGAAGGGTTAGTTGATTCGCTAAGTGGGTAGATTGCTTTAATGGAAGAAAAATACCTACAGAGGTGTATAAAGGCATCAAGTGAATTAAGAGGTATCGTTACTGAAATGATGAAAATTACAGGGAATATGGTAAACAAATGAAAAAGTAACATTTTTATGGGGAATAGTAAAACTCTTTATCCACCTACATATAATCTTACTTTTCCTCACTTATCTCACTCATCCACCCTCATCCCAATCATCCACCCTTATCATGGCATTCATCCTCCCTCATCATCCCACTCATCCATCCTCACCATGCCACTCATCCTTCCTCATCTTCCCTCATCATCTCACTCCTTTTTCATCATCCTACTCATCCTTCCGCATCGCCCCACTCATCCTCCCTCATTGCCCCACTCATCCTCCCTCATTGCCCCACTCTGTCTCCCTCACCCATGCCAGTCAGTCTTACCTGTCCTCTCCATCCTTCACTTGTTTTACCAGTCCTCTCATCAACACTCTTCTACACCCAACCAACCTGTAAGAATCTCACTCATACGCTGTTTTACCCTCCTTCTCTCTTCCACACCCAACTACCCTCAATTACACCCCACTCCTACATGCCTTACCCTCCATCCTTTCTACCCTTCCAAGATCTGCTACATTATCCCACACTCTCACAATTTCCCATGCTCATCCACACACTCGTACACTCACCCTACGCTCTTCTACATCCACTCACACTCTCTGACTGTCCCCTACCTGTATTCACACGACTATACCCTCCCACATCCGTTTTCACACACACACACATTATCTACACCTTCCTGTACCCACCCACACACAAGCTCCCACACTCCCACACACTTCCTGATCCCTACAGCATATGCTCATGTCCTAGAAGACCCAAGCACACCTTTCCTCACCCTCCTATACCTTCCCGGATCCACACAAACCTTTCCACAAAAACATCAAACCTTCCTACAGTCACCCACATGCATCATACTTTGCCACACACTGCTACACTGTACATCCTCCCTCACAATCCACCCACACTGCAGCATCCTCTTTTCCCTCCCGCAGTCTCTCACACGCACCCACACCTACCCTCACCCTTATAAACCCATCCATATCAACCTATAACCTTCCACAATTGCTTACCCCCACTCCCACATCCATATATCTTTCCACACCATCTCTAACTGCGATGCGTCTTCCCAGTCTTCCTACAGACTCCCATTCCTATCTCCATCAGCTCGTCACTCGCCACAAAATCACATACACCCCACATCATCACAGCCTCACCTGCCTTCCAACACTCTTTCAACCTAGCACATCCTCAACACTATTGTGCGCCCTCTTAAACACACTCCCACACCCTCCGACATGTTCTCTCACATCTTTCCACACCATCCTAATCAGGTCCACATCTTACCACACACATAAGGGCCCATCCTTACCTTCCTGCGTGGTTTCAAATCATCCTGCGTCCATCAAAACTTTTTCCCTATTCCCACCGAGGTCATCCACTCCGCTGTACATCCTCGCCTTCACCACTCCACGCCCTCACACCCACCCACATTATCCTACACGTGTAGCTCCCATGGCCGCCCACACCTTTTCACACATTTTCATTCCAAAAAAACTATCCCACACTCTCAAACCTACCCACACGCTCCCACTCTTCCACAGCCTTCTACATACTCCCCGTATATACTTACACTACCCAAATATGCTCACACATACACTATATACCCATATTTCCCATACCATTCCTGACCCATTCACACTCTCCACTTCCTCCCACATCCTTCGCCACACTTCAACACTCTCTCATATTCAATCGCTCATAGGCACACCCAGGTACACCCTTCCAAAACTTATCCAGAGTCACGTCTTACTACATCTACCCAAATTCTTCTACACCCATCCAGTCCCATCCACACCCTCCTACAATTACCCACACTCTCCTACACCCACGCACACCAAAGCACCCTACTACACCTTCCCAAATCCACCCACACCCTCCAGTACTCTACACCCTCCTGCACACACACACACACACACACACACACACACACACACACACACACACACACACACACACACACACACACACACACACACACACACACACACACACACACACACACACACACACACACACACACACACACACACACACACACACACACACACACACACACACACACACACACACCAATTCTTTCCAACATCCATGCACACCCTTCTGTGTTGACTTTCATCCTCATACTCGTACACATACCACATCCACCCACACCTTCCTGTTTTTTCCCACACCCGCCCACATTCTCCCACACACACACACATCTTTCTGCACCCACCCACACCCACTCACACTTTTCTACATCCACTCACGTTCTCTTACACTCACCCATTCCACTTCACACCCTATTTCACCCACCCACACCCCCACCTCCTCACACCTACCCACACACTCCCACACACACCCACACACTCCCACACACACCCACGTCTCCTCACACCTACCTACACCCTCCAACACCTATCCATACACCAAACCACGCTCTCCAACACCCTCCCGCACCAATCCACACCAACCCACACCCTCCCATACCCATCCGCACCCTTCCACAACCTCCCACACTGTTACACACACGCACATTGATCCCCACCCTGCCATACCCTTCCACACTTACATTCTCCTGCATCCATCCACATATTCCTACACCCATTCACACCCCTTTGCACTCCCTAAACCCATCCACACCCTCCTACCTCCACACACACTCAGTGACACCCACCCACACCCTCACAGGCTCCAACACTCTCCTACACTCACGCACGCCCATCTACGCCTTCTCACACCCAGCCACACCCTCGTACACCCACACAAACCCACCCACACCCTACAAGCACCCTTTCCCTTCTACACCCCTCAACACCGTCCTACATCCTCACCTCCAATCTCCGTAGCCTCCTGCACCCACATCCTCCTGCGTCCACTCACACCCACCCACATCCCACTAAACTCACCCACACCCAGCGACATCCACCCGCACTCCCACACCCTGCTACACCCACTCAGGCTTTATTATGCCCACCCACACCCTCTTACGCCCAGCCACAGCCTCCCACACCCACCCAAACTCTCCCACACCGACCCGCACCCTCCTACACCCAGTCACACCCTACCCCCCACACCCACACCCTCCTACATTCACAGGCAATCAGGACAAGAGAGCATTTCCCCTCCCTCCCCCTCTCTGTAAAATGACTCATTGCCTCATATTTCCCTCAAAAACGGCCATGAGGGGGAGAGGGGGAGAGGGAGGGACAGAGAGAAAGAAAAGAGGACGGGAAGGAGGGAGGGAGAAAGGGAAGGCAGGAAAAAAGTGGAAGGAAGATGGGGACAGGGAAGAGGAAAGAAAAAAAAGAAGGAAGATAGGGCAAAAAGTGAAAGGTATCAAGAGGGAAGGAAGAAGGAAGAAAAGTAGAAGAGAGGGAGGGAAATAAAGGGGGGAAAGGAGGAGAGGTTGTACGGTGGGGAGGGTGAGGGAGGGAGCTACAAGAAGAGAGGTAAGGGGAGAGAGAAGAGGAGAAATGGAAGAAAGAAGAGAGAGAGGGGAGGGAAGTTCGGGGGGATGAAAGAACGGAGAGGCGGCTGTCAGAAGGAAGGAAGGAAGGACGAAGAGCGAGGGTGGCCAAGAGAGAAAGAGACAGAGATGAAAAAATGGGAGGAGGCTGGAAAGATGGACGGACGGAAGAAACTGAGGGAGGGAAAGAGAAAGATGAAGGAGGAACCGGAGAATAGAAAAATGAAAGGTGAGAGGTATAACGATGAAGGAAATGAAAACGGAAAATACAAGAAAAGAAGTATATGTGGAGGGAGTATGGAAGGGACGGAAGGAGAGAGGAAGAGAGATGATGAGGAGGGAGAGATGGACAGAACGAGACAATGAAAGACAGAAGAGAACTGAGAAACTGAAAGGTGAAATACGAGAGTTATAGAGTGAGCTTGTAAGAGATGTCAATAATGAGAGAACTAGAGGGAGTTTATATGAAAGAAACGGAAGACGGAAAGAGAAATGGAGACAACAAAGAAGGATGGAGTGTGTGAATGGAAAATAGAGGGAAGGAGATAAAAAATATGGAGGGAGGGAGGAAGGGAATACTGTGGATGTAAGGATGGGGCAGGGACATTCAGTGTGTGGCGTAAAGTCCCGTATCTCCTTTATGTCACAGTTCAAACATCCCAACCTCCAGCCTAACTTTTGTAAACAACCAACAAAAACACTACCTCATCAGTTCTCCCATGGTTTACAGAGGCCACAGAGTTTATCTATTTACTTTCCTCATTTTTACCCATCGAATTACCTAGACAAAATAAAGGATCGGACAGAGGATGGATATTAATCGGAGCCAAAGTTTAGGATACATGAGGAGAATCGAACACTGCCGCAGCCTATAGGAACACAACACAACAGATTAGTAAAATGGTGAAAATTCTCCCTCCCTTCCCTCCCTCTCCTTCCCTATAGGATGGAGGGACTGGGGAGACAGAGGGGAGAAGGGACGGGACGGGAAAAGGGGGGAAAGAGGGGAGAGGGGAGAAGAGGGAGGAAGGAGGGTAGATGGGGGAAAGGAGGGGAAGAGGAAAGAAAATCGATAGGAATAGCAAGTATATTGGTCCACCCACGCTACTTGTCTTCCTTCATACTGCGACCCCAGCGGCAGCCGCGCGAAAAAGACAGAAAATGAAAGAAAAAAACGAAAGAAGAAAAGACACAAGCTGAAAATTGAAAAAAAAGTAACACGATAATCTCTTGGCGTTGCTTTAACTATACTGTTTTATTTTAACCTCAGACGATTGTTTTTAGTTGACGGTAAGTAATGGAGACATGATGCTAACACTATTTCCGTTATGCTTATGCAGAATGGCGTCAACTTCGCTATTTAACTGTGGCTAACACCAGACTGTTTCATTCATCAGAGGGTGAGTCATGGAAGCCTTTGACATCTGAGAAACAAGAGGAATCACAAGAAAGGACAGGCAGATTTTGAAACTAGAGAAACGACAAAGAATTTAAAACCTTCACTGCAAAGACGTATTTTCTGCTTTATTTATGCTGTCTCCTGCCGATATTATTCAGCTCAGAAGTTTTCGAACTGGAATGGTGAGAGACAAATTTCGTAAACTCTCTCAGTACTAGCAGTCCTCCCTAAATTGAATATAATCGTTTATTGTAAGGAAGAATTAGACAGAAAAACATACCGAAGAGCTTAAAAGGCAAGCAGAGGTAAAATGAAATTAAATGTACATTGAATAAAGTCCATGAAAATTTTTAAATTAGTGAAACGACAGGAAGACCAACCACGTCAGTACTGTGACAACAAGGGGGAAAAAATAACGAGACGGAAACTTGCAAGGAAGCGGTGAAAAGAAGGGGAGAGAAAGAAGACCGTGGAAGAAAAAGATGAATGGCGAAAGAGAAGGATTTTTTTTTTCTATACAAGGAAGAAGGAACCAAAGGCCAAGAGCACACAAACCGTTCCTTCCAAGAAAAAAAAAATACAAAGGAGAGCCAAATTCAAATTCAAGATCCGTTCATACCGAGGTAGGAAAATAGAAAGATGGAATTAAGGGTAGAAATCGTGGAGAAAGTTGAAGAAAAGATGGAAGGAAAGAAAATGAAGGAAAATATTTGTGAAAGATGATAAATAAAACTGGAAAGAAAGAAACAAGAAATTTGACGGAGAGAGAGAGAGAGATGTAAGAACAAGAAAAAATGAAGAAAGAAAAATTCAAACGCAGGGAGGGAGGAAGATGCGTGAAAAATAGAAACAGATGGAGGGGGGAGAAAGATACAGAATGAAGGAGAGAAATAAAAATGCGAGATGAGGAATAGGGAGAGAAAGATACGTAGTGAAAGCAAGAAAATGTCGTGAAAAAATGGAAAAAGCAAGAAAAAAGAGGAATATAGAGGAAACAGAGAGAAAACCGAGAAGTAGAAAAAAGAAATTGGGAGAAAATTGAAGTTTATAGCTATGCTTGCGTCAGTACCATTTAATTTGTCTAGCACCAAACGATTTCATCCAGTTGGGTGTGCGTATAAAACCTTAAGTGTGTTAATACTGCCTTTATTAACCCTCTGTTGGTCGCCTCAACTCCACTGTTTTAGTTTTGCTGACAGAAGATTCTGTTTAGTTGAGTGACTGATTGAAGCCTGTGAGTGGCAAACAGCGGCGATGAAAGAGTTCAAGAAATGTAGAAGAAAATAAAGAAAATGTTGGACAGTTTCATTCGGGAGGAACAGAGGACAGATTTTTAAAATGGGAAGGAGAGAGGAGAGATGTTTAACCCCTTCAGTTCGACAGCATCAATTATATTTTGGCTATTCTTGTTATTCCCTGGCGATTTTATTCCGGTTACGATAAACTTTTTGAACTGAAGACTCAGCCTACGGCAACATCTATACTAACAGGGGCTCCCTTAAGTTGAATATTATCATTTGTAGGTGTCAGTAATAATTACGATATCACAATAGATGAGAGAGAGAGAGAGAGAGAGAGAGAGAGAGAGAGAGAGAGAGAGAGAAATTCACAAAGGAATGGGCGTGGGAAGAAACTTTACGCTTTCGATAACTGGCGTTTTTTCATAGTCCTTCATTTTACATCTTACTGAGAGATGCTGAAAGATTAGCAATATTGGGAAACTGGTAGTACAGAAGGACTGGTAGTACTGAGACTGGCAGCACTGAAAAAAAAAAATCGGTAGTCCTGAGAGAAGCTATAGTAGGGGAGAGATTGGTAATAGGGTCATTTAGAGATTAGTAGTACTGGAGGATTGGTAGTACTGAGAGATTGGCAGTTTTGAGGGACTGGTAGTACTGAGAGAGACTGGTAGTAATTAGAGACTGGCCATACGGAGGGACTGGTAGTACTGACAGGACTGGTAACACTGACAAGACTGGTCGCTCTGAGTGATTGGCAGTACTAACAAGATTGGTAGTCCTGTCTGACTGGTAGTACTGACAGATGGAAGGGAGTGAGACATGGGTTGTGGTGAGTGGTGGAAAGTACTGAGTGACATCGTTTATACTGTACTTCATGCCAACTACCATGAGACAGTGATGTTCAAATTAAGGGAGACTTTTTGAAATGGAGGATTAGTTACAGTATTCATGAACCACTTCACTACAAGGCCCCATAAAGCCGTAAAACTACATACATTTGTTCGGTGATTGCAAGAAGAAAGAAATAAACTACTCCCAGTGAGGGGTTATGTAAGCAGAAGCCTGTACTGAGAAGAGGGCGACCGATGAATGAAAATTAAAATACATATATAGAAAAGGAAGGCTTCTAGATAGTAAGTACTGCAACGAAGAAGAACAAACATAAGTAAAGAAAAAAATAGGTAGTGAGTACCAATATAAGAACCACCGGAAAAAGTGTACCGCGATAAGTGCTGCATGCAGAAATTGTGAGGTACAGTTGGCTACGGGAAGATGTATATACAAGAAAAAAAATGAACCATCCATCCATCCATCATCCAATCCTACGTTCCCCCATCAGAAGCGTAGGAGCCTGGGGCTAGGCAAGTTGGTCCTGACATTTAAGGTGAGAGTGACCAGCCTCACTCATCCCTGAATGGCATTACGTGAGCAATAAACCCCAACCACCCCTTGGATATAAGCCTTCACCGGCTCAATCCGACTGGAGAGCCGTAGTTACCCACTAAACCACCAGGCTCCAAAATCTGGTTATATGGCTACCACCTAGCGTAGTAAATCGTTTTCTGGTATACAGGAAACCATTTGGCTTGTCACTGAGTGTAATGTCACCCACAGGTGGAAGGAAGTGGAAAGAATGGAGGAAAGAAAGACAAGAGGGAGTGTAAAGTCACCCGTAGGCAGAAGGACGAGGAAAGAATGAAGGAAAGAAAGACAGAAGAGGATGGAAGGAGAAGGATGGAGGAGATGAAAGGAGTACACCCGAGAGTAGCACTACGTCAAGTGAGTGGGTGGTGAGCGCCCCCATCTACCACCAAAACACTCACACACAAAAAAAATATAACATATTCAAAACAGATAAAGGGAAACGGCTCAGTATGCCCATTAGTCTTTCATTTCTTATGCTGATCGGGGCAGGGTTACCAGTTAGAATCTCCCAAACGAGGACTATAAATGTGTACTCTTTCCTGTGACAGACTGCACCGCGCTGTGAAATTCAGAGGAAATCCCACTGAGAACTGCTGTGACTCATCATTAAAGTGTCGTTGTGTTTTGACTCACCCCTGCCAGACTAGAGCTTGTTTCTTTATGCTCCTGTGTGACTGAAGTGGAAGTGTTAGACAAGAATAGAATACGCACGGTAATACAAACTCACTCTCTCTCTCTCTCTCTCTCTCTCTCTCACACACACACACACACACACACACACACACACACACACACACACACACACACACACACACACACACACACACACACACACACACACACACACACACACACACACACACACACACACACACACACACACACACACACACACACACACACACACACACACACACACACACACACACACACACACACACACACACACACACACACACACACACACACACACACACACCGCAGAAACCACAAGCTTGAAGCTCTTATGACAATTTTCTTTGTGCTAAAAGGTCGGGTGGGGCGGGTGGTGAGTTATTAACACCCGGTACCTCAGAACCAGTCGACCCACCCTACACACCCTACACCAACTTACACATCCTACACCACACCACACCAACTTACACATCCTACACCACCCCACACCAACTTACACATCCTACACCACACCACACCAACTTACACATCCTACACCACCCCACACCAACTTACACATCCTACACCACACCACACCAACTTACACATCCTACACCACACCACACCAACTTACACAACCTGCACCACACCACCTACACTGCTACACTCGACACAACCCACACCATTTCACACTACATCACACCACTACACCCCACACCACGCAATCCACGCTACCTCACTACACACCACCTCCAGCACACCTCCACTACCACACTCGTTCAGCATTTGCCATCGAAGGTCTATTCAGCGCCAGAGCCTAAGAACAATTTTAGTTAATCTAAGACTATGAAGAGGAAAGCAAAACCCTAACTTTAGGCATCATAAATTTTGCATTACACGACGTTAAGTAAAAGTCGCTTGTTCTTTCTTCCTCGCTTCTAATGGAGTTACGTAAGACAGAATGGTCTAAACATTTCCCTTTGCCTCTGGTACATCACAGTTGCCGTCATATACCATGCTAGCAGCTTACCTTCTTCTTCGGGAATTAAAGTTGAAAAAACACTAATACACTTGCAAGACCAAATGTTTTAAAGTCTGGCAACGTGAAAACCCCAGTGTAAAAATCATTACAATTAAAGGCCTGATTATTTACAGTTAGAACTATCTCAGAACCGTATTAACTTCAGTGTTCGAACAGCATTAGTAACCCTTATATCTAAAACTTCAGAAGTAGTCTCACATAACCCTGAACGACGCCAAAACCCAGCATCTATACCAGAGACGAAGAATTAATTTTGCAAGAACGGACCTCTGTTAGGTAGCTCATATTCCAACAAGTAATGAAGTCACTTCAACCACCGTTATAATTTGCACTCCTTGAAAATAAGTCCTATTCATTGTTGTTTTATGTATTTATTCACCTTATTGACATATTTATCATCCCTACCAGTACTTGCTTCCACAGATAATTAGTGGTCTGTTAATCTGATTATAATTTAGTCCCACTAAAAATATTAGTCTCATCCACTACCCTCACAGCAATTTGTATCTGAAAATTACCTTTCTTTCAGTTATAATGGGTCTCGTTTATCTGGCAACTTTTCAGCTCTCCCACCAGTCAGACTTAAATTTTACTCCGTAGGATAATTAGAGCTTTTCCCACTGATGTCACCATACAATTCATCATCAAAAAATAATGTCCTCTATTACTTTCACAACATTTTTCGTCAGACAGCCATCTTCCCATACCCTTCCTCAGTTGCAGTCACCTATATACACCCACTTACACCGCTCCACATCCAGTCCCAGCTTTCCACACTTCATGGTGTACAAAACCTGAAAAACACTCGTTCGTTCTTGTAGGTGTACTTTGAACCGCATGAACAACTGGCCATCGTCCTTAGAAGTTGTAAACTTAAGAAATCAGCAATAATGGGTGTTAATTTAATTAGACAGCATGAATTACCCGTTTTCCCGACCATTAGCCGGGTAATACAGAAGTAGCCAGCCAAGGGTATAATAATCGTGCCAGCTAATTAATTATATATCGATTAATCCTTGGATAATGAAAGGTCTACTGTGGCGAACAAAATAGACTGGCACTAAAATACACGAGTCATCAGCTGCAGCTTAGGGGTTTAAAAAGTTCAGACTGCGGGCAAGTAAAACTAACAGCAACCAACCGGTTTATCTCTTCACTACTGTGACATCATTTACGTTTCATGTCTATTTTAAGACGATTATGTTCACCTGAGTAGAGATATTTCGAACTGGAGAGAGAAATTATTATAGCCTTCATTAAAGTCTTCACCACCAGGAGCTTCTCCTAAGCTAAACAGATTCGTCTGTCGGTAGCTTCAATAAAAATAAATGAAACGTCATCGGACTCAAGGGATTAACCATATAAGCAGGAAGCATCCCAAGCAGTTAGTCACCTCATGGACGAACAGCTCCAGTATCCAGTTTCATCTCACACCAAAACAGTATTCTTCAGTTGAGAGTGCATCATAGGAAGCTGAAAATGTTACCACTGCCACCATTATTATCTACAGTAAATATTTCGTTTACTTGCAATTGGCGTATTATCGTTCCAGTTAATCAGCCTTGAAGTAACATGCAACCCAATTACCAACTCAAACAACATTACCACTCGCTCTTTCTCTAGTCCATTAGATAGGCTTTTCTGTAGGCCTTTAGACAGGCTTTTAAAGCCTCTAAAGGTCGGATCATGTGTATTATTCTAGTTTGGCTAAATCCAGGCGATTTTTTTTTTGTACTGAGTGAGTCAAACTGTCACTCTTTATACTGTCACTATTAACCATTTCATGTTCGGGAAAAGAAATCTACCATTCTGTACTAGCTGATGCCAAATGACTCTTTTCAGTTGAGGCAGGTACAGAAGCTTGAGAGTTAATTTTCCTTCCTTCAGGGAACAACCCAAGTACCCAACCAAGTTAAGTTATCTCCCTATCTTTCTCTAGCCCATAGCCAATTATTTCTTACACAACAATGGGCTTAGAATGGTCAGACCTTTCCCTGTGGCCTATTAATCGTCCCTCATACCAACAGCTGGCATACACACTATGCAGGGTGCTAATACGAAACCTTCTATGCCGAAATAAACGAGGGTTGACTCTTTTCGGAGAGTGTGATGGTAGTAGCGGGATTGTTTTATGATACTTCTTCAGGTCTAACGGAAGGTCAGGGGCAATTTACATATCCAAATGTTAACATTGATACTGTTACCCACCCTGTTGCGGATCAATCTCGTAATCTTACTTTTCCAGCCGAAACTATCGATCTAGTCTGCTTGCTACTCAATTAGTTAATATCTTCAGCGCAAGGACGTAGGCTTTGTTTGTTCTTGTTACCGCTAGACGATTTTATTCATCTTAGGAAAAGCATCTCGTATAGAAGTGATTCATAAGTTATATCTAACTCCTCTAGCTCACAAAAGTTACTCTAAGCAGAATAAAATAATCTGGAGGGAGCAAGACTAAATCAAAATGACATCCACGGACAGAAATGGTTGATACACTAAGGCTTATATGACTCACTCTCACCTTTTAGTCGCCTAATACTAGCAAAAATAACCAACTAAAAGAGGGCTAAAAGTGAAAGTGTTAATACATTCAGTATCCTGTGACTTAGAGCCGAAGCGTGTCCTCTGGCGTTAACTGAAACTGAATACTAGAGGCATCGCTATCATGAGGGTTAATTACTTTCTGGCCACTCATATAGCCAACCCTCTCAACCAGGCATCCAACCACACACTGCATCAACATCCATCTTCCCATAATGTAGATCCATCCATTTAAATGGACAGTCATTGATCCATTCATATCATCGGCCAGCCATCTATCCCATCTACCAACCATCCATCCAGTCACCTAGTCTGTCATCCAGCCGTCTAGCTAGTCATCCATCCTTTCAGTTCATCCTCTCATTCATACATCTAACCTTTCTTCTACTCAGCCAAGCATCCAAAAATTTCTTCCACTAACCAGCTTCCAATCTTCCACATCCATCTTCCATCTACTCATCATAGCCATTCATTCACCCCCCCCCCTATATTCTTTTCATACATAGACATATTCATCTTTTAATCTAGCCATCCTGACAACCATTCTCTCACCTAGCTATCCAAATAGACATCCTTTTTACAACCCACTCTTTCAACCATCCTTCCAGCCAAACCTCCTTTCATTCATCTAGCCATCCAGGAATCCTTTCAACCATCCATTCAGCCATCCGTCCTTTCAGCCATCTATCCACCCAATCAACCACCCGTTCCCCCAGCCGTTCGACCAACCATCCTTTTGCCCATCCATCCAACCACTATCCATCCACCCATCCAACCACTATCCATCCACCCATCCATCCGTCCACCCATCCATCCAACCACCATCTATCCATCCAACCACCATCTATCCATCCAACCACCATCTATCCATCCAACCACCATCTATCCATCCATCCAACCATCCATCCATCCAACCATCCATCCATCCATCCAACCATCCATCCATCCTTCCGTCCATCCATTCATCCATCCATCCTTTATCAACCATCCAGCAATAACCAATCATCCTTTCAGTGAGTCATCCAGCCAACATCCATCCAACCAACCATCCCTTCACCCAGCCATTCAACCATCCTTTCAACAAGCCGTCCAACCATTTAGTTATCCAATCAACCATCCATTCATCCAGTCATCCAATCAACCATCCATTCATCCAATCATTCAATCAACCATCCATTTATTCAGCCATCTAACCAACCATCCATTTAACTGGTTACCCAGTTAACTACATATTTAACCAACAATCCATTCAACCAGCCATCCAATGAAACATCCATACAACCAGTCGTCCAACCATCCATTCCTTCATCCATATAGCCGACTGGGTAGAGAGGTGGCCTGCAGTCCCATTGAACCCAGGTTTGAATCCCGGCTGGGCATAGAACGTTATAAAAATATGAATTTCGTTAAAGCAGACTCCATTGATCTACCATGAGACCTGCTGACATGTAAAAACACCCTCGGTAATGCCAGTACACCAGTCCTGTATGATGCAGTCTTACCATGTATTCAGCACGGTCGGTGGGTGTTACCGCCGAAGTGGTGACATGTGGAGTTGAAGTACGTACGAGAACTATTAGGTATATGCCCTGAGTCGGACACATAAGAAAAAAAAAATCTCATTTAGTCATCCTTTCTAACCATCCAAAAGGAGACCGGGTCTAGCTGTTATATGTCCAAGTTGTTATACCCTCAATATCTCCATACTTAGTCAATAGATGAGAGAGTGGTCGTCGTCATGTTGTGCAACCTTCATACAATGGTCGAGCCGGAAATGGAAACCTGAAATTGTTGCTTGAGTAAGAGCTAAGGGAAAAAATAAATATTTTAACCGTCAAAATTTTTTCCCATGTTCGAAGCTATTTTAATATATTAATGTCACCTGTTGATGCAGCTGGGTCACCTGGTGTGTGGAACCAGATATATGAAAAGGCTATGAGCAAAGGTTTATGGTGGTGGCGTCATTGCTATAAATATAAAATGGCCAAGTACAGAAAACCAGTGTTGGGTTTTATTGTTATAGGTTAGTTGTTAAAGTATCAATTTACCCCAATCGAGAACAACTGTACTAAATTATCACAATATTTTTAGCTAATCCCATCAACCATGCCTAGAATTACCCTTGGAAAACTTGGAAACAGACTGTCATGGAGGGAGCAGTCATAGGAGTTATGGATAATAATCATATAAAAATTTTGCAGATCAGCACAGTGTAATGTAAAAGTAACATATATATTGGTTAATGAACGGAGCTGGTAAAGGTAATCTTCTTGTAGACCTAGGTGGTATCTGTGTTTATTTGTCATTTTATGTCAGTCTATTTATCTATCTACCTATCTATCTATCTATCTATTGCCAGACGCCTCAATCCCGTTTGGGGTGGCCACAAACAAATCGCCTCCAAGTCGCCCTGTCCCCCGCCATTTCACTGCCCTGCTCCCAACTCACACCCCCCTCTCTCATATACCTCTCCACCCCATCCCTCCATCTCATCCTCGGCCTCCCCCTCCCTCTTCCCCCCTCCACCTCACTCACATACACTCTCTTCGTCAGTCTTTCACCCTCCATCCTCTCCACATGGCCAAACCACCTCAGTGTGTTCCTCATAACGCTCCCTATCACATCCACATCAACACCACAACGTTCCTTTATATCCTCATTCGTCAGCCTATCTCTCCATGTGACTCCACAGGCTCCTCTTAAATAACTCATTTCCACTGCTCTCACTCTTGACTTGTGTCCTTCCAACAACGTCCAAGCTTCACTTCCGTACGTTAGAGTTGGTATCACAATACTGTCATGTAGTAACTTTTTCACTTCCATGCTCACTTCCCTGTTTCTTAGCACTGCTTTCAAAGAACCAGCAACCTTTCTTCCCTGCTGTACCCTTTCAAGCACTTCACCCTTCAAACCTCCATCCTTACTCATCACACTACCCAAGTACTTAAACGTACTCACATTTTCCAATTCCTCACCATCCAACCTCGCTGTACATTCACTGACTTCACCTCTCTCAAAGACCATCACTTTACTCTTCCCTACATTCACCTTCAGATTCCGTTTCTTACACACTCTCCCAAACTCATCCACCAAGCCTTGCAGCTCCCCTTCGTCTTCACTCAACAACACAGTATCATCTGCAAACAACAGTACAGGGAGTTTCCAAACACTATCCTCTCTCACCAGGGCCACTCCAACATCCACTACCCTACCTTGTACCTCTTTTATTACCCCATCCATGTACAGATTGAACAACCATGGAGACATGACACATCCCTGTTTCAACCCAACTTTCAAAGAGAAAAATTCACTTAGTTCACCATCTACACGCACTGCAGCCTTCGCACCATCGTACATATTCTTCACAGCATTCAACAACTTCCCATCTACTCCATATATTCTTAACACTTTCCACAATCCTTGTCTATCCACCCTGTCATATGCTTTCTCCAAATCCATGAAAGCCGCATACAACTTCTTTCCCTTCTCTAGAAACTTTTCCACTAAAGATCTAAGAATGAATATCTGATCTACACAACCTCTTCCCTTCCTAAAGCCTCCCTGTTCTTCTCCAACTAATTTCTCTGTTCTTTGTCTAACTCTGTCAAAAAGTATCCTACCATACACTTTTCCTATTATACTAAGAAGGCAAATGCCCCTATGATTACCACACACTTCTTTTTCCCCTTTTCCTTTGTACAAGGGAATAATTATACCTGACTTCTACCTAATATATCTATTTATATCTGTCTGTCTGTCTCAGACTATCTAGCCTATTTATTCCTTTATCTATATCAGTGAATCAGTCTGTCTATATAAATCAAGCTGTTTATATCTATCTCCCTATCACTCTTTGTCTATCTATAAATAGTGAAAATGGAGCAAGGCAGTGATCCAGTGAGTGCTGGTGATGGTGGTGGAGTAACTGAATGATAGCAGTTGCACAGATGAATGATTCACTTACTGACAGAGATTGTGATGAGTGACTAAATGCATGATAATTACATAATTCAATTTAACTTACTCTACACCCAATATGCCACTACATGTGTATTCATATGTCAATGACAGTAGAATAAGTATGGACATATTCCGGTTTGGGTTCTATAACATGCATATCAATTTACCCCGGGGTGCGTAACAAGTTGCCCCATATCTGGGGTAAATTGTGACGAATGACATGCCATCATAAACCTTTAAATAACCATATGGCAAAAACTTTTTCGTTTATTTTGTCTTCATTTATAATAAAAGGACATATTTTCCTGCTTCCAGGCAAAAAAATTCAATATATTGTGATATTGTGCCATTAACCTATGATGGTATAAGGAAAAATAAAAAAATTGTCACAACTAGACCCGGTCTCCTCTATACAGCCCGTCGTCCAAACTGCCATCCACCTTGTCAGCCATCCTGCCTTGCATTCTACAGACATTCCTTCCCTAAATCCATCCGTTCACCCATCCGTTTAGTTTTGCCTTCTTCTCACCATTCAGCCAATCTTCTGTCCACTTACCCACCTGTATCAGATCATACAGATTTCCAGTCATCCATTCAGCCAACCCTCTCACCCAGACATCTATCCTTTCAACCAGTCATTAATTTTCCTTCCTTCCTTTATCCATCCAGTCTTCCTTCCCTCCAACCATTCAGTTATCCATCACCCTTTCAGTAGGCCATGCAGCCATCCATCCTTGCAGTGAAGCAGTCTATTGGCTCATCCAGCGTTGATTCAAGCTAGCCATGTATGTAGTCATAGATTCTTTCAACCAGGCATCTAACCAACCATCCAACCCCTCGTTTATTCAGTCAGCCAGCCAATCTTTCATCTTGCTAGTCAGTCTTTCATCCTTTGAGCCACCTTTCCTTTCAGCTAGCCTCTCAACCATCCCTTTTTTCAACCATGGACCCAGACATCACCCAACCTTCTCTCCTTCCACTCAGCTGGTCCTCCCTCTACTCACTCATAGTCATCCATCCACCCATTCATCATTCTCTTCCCTTATCCGGCCATCTGATCTTCCCATCCCTTAACCAGTTATTTGATCATCCATCCATCCATCCATCCATCCATCCATCCAGCGTGGGGTCGCCGTCATCACCCCCGGCAAAAGGTCGCGCCCGCCTCACCTTTACATTTTACCTCACTTTTGATACGCGCCTTCCATCAACAACCACAACAACCACCATCCCCCCGCAACCACCACTATTCCCTGAGTTGTGGTTGGTGGGGGGCGGGTTGCTTTTGTGGTTCATATGTCTAGTTTTTTGCCCCGTTGTGTTTTAATGGTTAACCGAGCACTGTTTTTGGAAAAGTCATGAGTTCCCACTATTGGTCACTTACTACCACTGTCTGACATTACACCTCAACACCTAACCACAATTGATATTATATACCACCAAAGTCAGCTATGAGCCAAAATAAACGGCCGATCTATTGCCTGTTCACATGCTACGACAACCATGTGACTGTATTAATGTTTTCATAATGCCTAATCTTATTAACCAAAAGCGATCGACCTGAAGTTAGTTATAACTGCTGCAGTCTGACATATACAACAGTTTGTGATTTGCTCTGTTAGCCATCTACCACAGTCGATCAACTGCCCTGACTAGCCACAACAATCGATCATATATGACAAACGACCAACAACGACACTGGATCATCTGCAATAACTGACTAGCATCCACCACAATTTAACTGCTCATAATCGACAATATTATATAACAATTTACGGACTACCAGGCTGGATAAACCAACACAACCGTTCACATCCATAGTTACGTTATTTTTCAGCTACTGCAGTCAATTAAATATCGCATCAAGCCGATTACCGCAACTGTTCGATTTTTACATGTGATCGACCACCACAACTGCACAACGAGCACAGTTAACCACTTACCACAGTTTACAATGTACGACGATTGTTGCTTTGTTTTAATCGTTCACTCACCACAGCATATTACAAATCACAGCTGATCAACGAACACAATCTATCTATCACCCACCACATTTGATCACCCATCACAATCTGCTGATCATTCACCACAATCAATCGATCCTCCACCACAATCGACCACCCACCGCAATCGACCACCCACCAATATCGACCACCCACCACTATCGACCACTCACCACTATCGGCCACCAATCACAATCGACCACCCATCACAATCGACCACCTACCACAATCGACCACCTACCACAACCGACCACCAACCATAACCGACCACCAACCATAACCGACCACCCACCACTATCGACCACCCATTACTATCGGCCACCCACCACAATCGACCACTTACCACAATCGACCACTTACCACAATCGACCACTTACCACAATCGACCACTTACCAAAATCGACCACTTACCACAATCGACCACCCTCCACTATCGGCCACCCACCACTCTTGGCCACCCGTCACAATCGACCACCCACCACAATCGACCACCCACCACAATCGACCACCCACCACAACCGACCACCCACCAATCGACCACCCACCACAACCGACCACCCACCACAATCGATCACCTATCACAGTCGACCACCTACCACAATCATCTGTCAGTCAACCACCTACCACAATCGACCACCTTCCACAATCGACCACCTACCATAATCGACCACCTACCATAATCGATCACCTACCACAAACGACCACCCACCACAAATGACCACCCACCAAAATCGACCGTATATAACAGTCGACCACCCACCACAATCGACCACCCACCACTAACGACCACTCACCACAATCGACCACCCACCACTAACGACCGCCCACCACAAACGACCACTCACCACAAACGACCACCGCCACAAACGACCACCGCCACAAACGACCACCGCCACAAACGACCACCGCCACAAACGACCACCGCCACAAACGACCACCCGCCACTAACGATCACCCACCACAATCGACCACCCATTACAATCGACCACCCATTAAATTCGACCACCCACTACATCCGACCACCCACAACAGTTGACCATCCATTACATTCGACCACCCATTACAGTCGACCACCCATTATATTCGACCACCCATTATATTCGACCACCCACTACAATCAACAACCACTACATCCGACCAACCACTATATTCGACTTCCCATTATATTCGACCACCCACTACAATCGACCACCCACTACATTCGACCACCCACTACAATCGACAACTCATCATAATCGACCACCTGCAACAGTCAGATAGCCACCACAATCGACCACCGCCATAACCGACCATACACCATTACCGACCTCCCATCAAAATAAACTACCACAATCTACCAATTTCACAACCAGCCCAATAAAATATTGATGAACTATTGCAATTATTCCCCTGCCAAAGTCAGCCCCCACCCCCCGTCATCAGTTCCCTACCACAATCAGCCCAATACCACTATTAATTAATCCCCACTGCATTTAGTCCACTTCTGTAATCAATCCTCAGTACAGTTAGCCACTTCCACACTCAGTCCCTTACCAAAATCAGTCCACTTCAACACTCAGTCTCCAGTTAGCCCACCGCCACAATGAGGCCAATACCACAGGCATTTCCCTGCGACAGTCGACCAACTACTGCAGTCAGTCAGCAACGATAGTCAGCTACCACCATCGACCAGCCACAATAATCGATAATCTACCACAATGCCATCTACCACAGTCGGTTGCCTCCCCCCCAGTCGGTCACCTTCCACAATCGGTCACCTACTGCAATCGGTCACCTACCACAATCGATCATCAACCGCAACCACTCACCTACCACAATCGTTCACCCACTACAATCGCTCACTTACCACAATCGACCAACTACCACAATCGGTCAGCTACCACAATTAACAGGGAACCACAATCAACTTCTCACCTAAATTGACCAAAGTTTATTTCATTTCTTTCGCTCGCCCTTTCCCCGTCTCTCTCTCTCTCTCTCTCTCTCTCTCTCTCTCTCTCTCTCTCTCTCTCTCTCTCTGTATATATACACTTATACAGTACATATATATAATATATTTATAATATATATATAATATATATAATATATATATAATATATATATAATATATATAATATATATATATAATATATATATATATATATATATATATATATATATATATATAATATATATAGTATGTAATATATAAGATATATAGTATGTAATATATAAGATATATAGTATATAATATATAATATATATATATTTTTTATGGTATATATATATATATATATATATATATATATAATATATATATATTCTTATATATAATATATATATATATTCATATATATATATTCATATATATATAATATATATATAATATATATAGTATGTAATATATAAGATATATAGTATATAATATATATATATTTTTTATGGTATATATATATATATAATATATAAAGTATGTAATATATAATATATATAGTATATAATATATAACATATATAGTATATAATATATAATATATATATATTTTTTTATGGTATATATATATATATATATATATATATATATATATATATATATATATTGTTACGGAACAGAGAAAGATAATGTACACTTTAAGTGAGAATACGAAGAGTCACTACTGTCCCGTGAAGTTCCAAGTTCAAAACAAAAGAGTTAGGTAAAATTACAAGTTAAAGTTTAATGCTTAAATTAACAACAAAACATTCAGGACTCAAAAGGATAATGTAATGGCAAATAAACAGGTTAAATATATGGTTAACTGCAATAGCCTCTATTAACACGAAATTAGCAAGAGTAAATTTATCTAAGTCAGCCCTGATAAAATGAGATACCAGATAATACTCAGTGAATGCCAGATAAATAATTACAGATACAAACTATTATCAAAAATGACTGACATAAAGAACCCCACACGAATTACAAAAACTTCACTAGGCCTGCAAATTAAACCTATGCTACACAGTACAAGAAAAAATGCAACAACAGTTATACTCAAATTACACACAGCTGCTAGATGGTTGGAGACTTCTTGAGCACTCACAATAATAATATCTGTACAGGGGAGGACAGAGATGTGAACAAAATGAGGAGCAGATCTAAGTGGCAATGATGCAGAGACTGAGCTCATTATATAGCGGCCAGCAGAGCCTGATAAAACTTGTAATAAGGACGCGCAAATGAAGCGATGGGGACAAACGGTCGACAATCCCGCACTGAATAACAGAAAGGACGACTTACTCTACTATAACGGTAGAAGGGGGGAACTGAGGCAGAACACGCTCGTGATCAAACATGCAGCATACTGAGCGTTAAAATTACACAAAGGATGATGAAATCATAGGCTATGTAACACCTCCCCACAAAGAAAAAAGAAATTTACAAAGGAAATTTCTTATTACTCTAAAACAATCTGTACATGGCATTACAGAACATGCAAATGTCTTTCCTAATGTTACAATACATGAGATCTCCCTAGCACGTTCAGTCATAGGTACTTGCCAGTATCCCTTTAACAAATCAAACTTACTTATGTACCTAGCCTTTCCGATCTTGTCTATGCAATCTTCCACACGAGGGAGAGGGTAAGTGTCTGTTTTAGTTATCTGATTAACACGTCTGTAGTCAATGCAAAGCCGCTGTGACCCACCTGGCTTAGGGACCAGAGTGACAGGAGAACTCCACTCGCTCTGACAGGGCTCAATCATCTTGTGGTCCAACAGGTAGCCAAGCTCCTTCTGGATGAGAGGAACTTTCACTGGGTTCACACGGTAAGGAGGCAATTTAATTGGCTTTCCGTCTCCAACATCGACATCATGCATCAACACAGTGGTTCTTCCTGGAGTAGCACGGAACACTTGCGGGTACTCCTGCAGTAATGCCGAAAACTCCTGCCTTTCCTTGAGAGGTAGATGAGAAAGCTTAGTCTGGAGATCATTCATGATATCAGGATTCTTCCCCAAACTATCACTCAGGCTCATGCTGCATGGGAGAACTTCACTTGTAGACTCGGGTGGAACAGCTACAGTGCAGACTGGATTATTTTCGTCCCGCCTGTGATATAACTTTAGCATGTTGATGTGACATAGTTGCTTGCTCTTTCTACGATCTGGTGTGGCGATGACATAGTTGACATCACTGAGTTTCTTCTCCACGAAATAAGGGCCACTAAACTTGGCTTGAAGAGGTTGCCCATGAACTGGTAGCAGAATCAAAACCTGATCTCCTGGCTGAAAGTGGCGTAACCTGGACTTCTTGTCATACCAAGTCTTCATCTTCTCCTGAGCAGCTCCTAAATTCTCTCTCGCCAGCTGTAAAGCAGTGGACAGCCGTTCTTTGAACTTCATCACATACTCCAGCAGGTTGACGTCATCTTCCTCCGACAGCCAGCATTCCTTGAGTAGCTTAAGGGGTCCTCTTACTTCATGGCCAAACAGTAGTTCAAAAGGTGAGAAGCCCAGTGATTCATTTGGAGATTCTCTTGCAGCAAACACAACGAATGGAAGACCTTTATCCCAGTCTTTCTGATGTTCCAAACAGTATTTCTTGAGCATCGATTTGAGTGTTTGATGATATCTCTCCAACGCTCCTTGGGTCTGGGGATGGTAAGCTGAAGACGTGATCTGGGAGATGCCCAACTCTTTCAGAGACTGCTTGAAAACGTTTGACATGAAATTACTTCCCGGTCTGACTGTACCTCCTTGGGCAGACCAAACTTTGTGAAGAACCCTAGCATTTCCTTAACCACGTTCTTTGCTGAGATGTTTCTAAGTGGAATGGCTTCAGGATAACGAGTAGCCATATCAATCATGGTCAACACATAAGAAAATCCTGAAGAAGTCTTAGGAAGAGGGCCCACAATATCCACCAACACACGGGTGAAAGGCGCCTCAAAAGGAGGAATGGGAACTAGAGGTGCAACCTTTCGGTCTGATTACACTTCCCCACAACTTGACAGGTGTGACAAGACTTACAATACCAGGAAACATCCCTGAAGATACCTGGCCAGTAGAAGTGTTTCAAAATGCGTGCCACAGTCTTCCTCACTCCAAGGTGTCCTGCCAAACTGGAATCATGAGCCACTCTAATGATATCCTGCCTACAAACACGAGGGATGACAACTTGATGTACAACCTCCCATTCACAGTCGGCTGATGCTGTTGGGGGTCTCCACTTCCTCATAAGTACTCCTGACTTTACATAATAACAAGTAGAAGCATCGGCTGACTCTTCTTCACTGTAAGCAGAGTTAGCTAGACCTTTCAACTCAGGGTCAGCAACCTGCAACTCAACCAACTCTTGACGAGACAAATTATCAACACTACGGGGTACTGCCTCATCTGGTGAGTGGTCCAAATTAGCAAGAAAAGTGTCAGCTAGGATAACATCATCATCATCATTATCCTCTAAATCACCAGTAACTTTAGACTTAGCCCTAGTGACAGCACATGCAGGGAACACATCAGGGACATCACAATCCTGGGACGCAGCCACTGGCTCACCAGACAACTGAGGAGCTGGACACACTTGACTTCCACCAATATCATTTCCAAGTAAGAAAGTTACACCTGACATTGGGAGTGTCTCAACCAACCCAACCATAACAGAACCATTAACAAAACCAGACTCTAAATTCACTCTGCACAGAGGAACAGAGAAGTAATTATTCCCTACACCTTGTAAGATTACAGTTTCATCAGAGGAATTAAAATTAGAGCCTAGAACACTGGTCAGCATAAGGGATTGGCAAGCACCTGTATCACGATATATTTTA
The DNA here is from genome assembly GCF_032717465.1 of Coenobita brevimanus. NCBI lineage: Eukaryota > Metazoa > Arthropoda > Malacostraca > Decapoda > Coenobitidae > Coenobita > Coenobita brevimanus. Next base: position 40,857,232 of record NC_137008.1, read on the forward strand.
ACTGATTTCCTGTCATTACTGTCCAGAGGACTGACAAAACCATCAGACAGGAAATTAGCACATGAACTCTTGAGAGTGTCACCCACGTTACTGCTCAAAAGAGGAGCTCCATCATGAGAATTTAAGTTACCCCTCAAAGCAGGTTCAGTTAACTCAGTTAAAGAATTCTGGGAACTCTCAAGAGTGGACACTAGACCAATTGACTGAATATTTAAAGACTCCTTTTTGTTCACATCACGCTGTCTCCTGAAACATCTCTCCGTAGTATGACCAAGCTTACTACAATAAGTACATTTACTTTTCTGAAATCTAGAGGTGAAGCTGGTATTTACTTCCTGAGAAACATCATCTTTATTCTCTTTCCTGTTACCTGTACTCTGAGTAGAGGCAACGTACTGACTCTCAGCTTTCCTTTTTCCTCTAAAATATCTCTTGTGAGTGAGAACATACTCATCAGCTAAAACTGCAGCATCAGACAAATTATCTATTCTTTTCTCATCAAGATATAGGCTTACATCTTTATAAATACACCTTTTGAAATCCTCCAGCAAAATCATCTGCTTAAATTTACCAAAATCAGAATCCACATTCTTAGAATTTAACCACTGCTCTAACAGATCTTCTTTGATTTTTGCATACTCAACATGGGATTGCTTATCTTGCTTGTAAGTTGTCCTAAATTTTACTCTATAAGCTTCAGGAACAAGCTCATAGGCCTTAAGAATCAAGCTCTTAACTACATCATAATTATCAGACTGATCCTGAGGCAAAGATGCATAAGTTACTTGAGCTTTACCGGTGAGAACAGTTTGAAGGAGTACTGGCCAATACTCCTTAGGCCAATTAAAACCTGTAGCTACCCTCTCAAACAACTGAAAATACTTTGTTAAATCAGATTCATTAAAAAGGAGGGACAAGTTTAACATTTTTAGCCACATCAAAATCATCAGAGCTAGATGATCCAGTTCCACCTTGTTTCATGCGATACTCATGGTCTGCCTGAATCCTGGCAAGTTCAACTTGTGCCTGAGCCTGTATCTGTGCCTCCTGAATCCGAACCTGAGATTCCGCCTCCTTAGCCTGAGACTCAGCCTCCTTAGCACGTGCTTGAAATTCAGCTTCTTTAGCACGAGCCTCCTGCAGAGCTAGCTGTAACTTAGCTAATTCAATCTGCGTTTGCTCATTTGGAGGAGTTACATTAAACAAGCTTTTATTAATCATGCCAACAATTTGATCTTTAGAATGATGAGAGTGAACTGCAATTCCCAATTGTTGAGCAACAAGCTTAAGTTCATTCTTTGTTCTGTTTTCTATATCACACACTGTTTGCACATTTGACAAAAAGTCCTTGGCTTCATCAAGTGTAGTAATAGTAGACATAATTAATAAGAAACAGTCACAAAATATCAAGCAATATCCTTATGATAATATCCTGAATATCCTGATATGAGGTCGCCAAATTTATGTTACGGAACAGAGAAAGATAATGTACACTTTAAGTGAGAATACGAAGAGTCACTACTGTCCCGTGAAGTTCCAGGTTCAAAACAAAAGAGTTAGGTAAAATTACAAGTTAAAGTTTAATGCTTAAATTAACAACAAAACATTCAGGACTCAAAAGGATAATGTAATGGCAAATAAACAGGTTAAATATATGGTTAACTGCAATAGCCTCTATTAACACGAAATTAGCAAGAGTAAATTTATCTAAGTCAGCCCTGATAAAATGAGATACCAGATAATACTCAGTGAATGCCAGATAAATAATTACAGATACAAACTATTATCAAAAATGACTGACATAAAGAACCCCACACGAATTACAAAAACTTCACTAGGCCTGCAAATTAAACCTATGCTACACAGTACAAGAAAAAATGCAACAACAGTTATACTCAAATTACACACAGCTGCTAGATGGTTGGAGACTTCTTGAGCACTCACAATAATAATATCTGTGCAGGGGAGGACAGAGATGTGAACAAAATGAGGAGCAGATCTAAGTGGCAATGATGCAGAGACTGAGCTCATTATATAGCGGCCAGCAGAGCCTGATACAACTTGTAATAAGGACGCGCAAATGAAGCGATGGGGACAAACGGTCGACAATCCCGCACTGAATAACAGAAAGGACGACTTACTCTACTATAACGGTAGAAGGGGGGAACTGAGGCAGAACACGCTCGTGATCAAACATGCAGCATACTGAGCGTTAAAATTACACAAAGGATGATGAAATCATAGGCTATGTAACAATATATATATATATATATATATATATATATATATATATATATATATATATATATATATATATATATATATATATATGTATACATCCAGGGGCAGGATCCCACAGCTACCTGGCGAGTCCCCGGGTGGCGGATAGAGGAAGACCTTGCAGTTGTACCGTCTTAGAGGTACCGTCTTAGACGGAGCGGACCAATATGTAGGGCTCCACCGAATATACGGAATAAGGTAACACAAAAATTACACTTTACCACAAACTATGTGGCAGGAAGGTGAGATTATGCCATAATCCTCCCAACCAAACATGAATTCTGTTGTAAATTATTTGACATGCGTTCCCGTTGAATCATTGTTTACTGAAGGACCAACCGCACTGTCTCTTGTGCTTTCAGGCAGTGTGCCACCGAAGTAAGTAGGCACTGTCTCGGCAAATTAGAGACTGGGACATTAAACAAACTGGAATCTATGAAGATTTATATGTTCAATGTAAGAAGCCTCAGAGGAGATTACAAAAATGAAAACAAAATGACTGAATTAGGAAACATTAGATGGGATAGTGTAGGTGAAAGTGAGATCCACAGAAAAGAAGAAGCAGTTTAGCTCCAAGACAGCAACCACCTATTTTGCTACAGAGGAAGGCAAAATGAAAGAATTAGTGGTGTAGGATTTCTGATTAACATAAATCATTTAAACAACATTGTTAAATCCAGCACTGTATCTGACAGAGTAGCATGGCTTGTAATTAGACTATGCAGAATTTACACTCTGGAGGTAATACAAGTATATGCACCGACTTCGTAAAGCTCAGATGAAGAAATATAAACATTCTACGATGACATCTTCCAGATAATAGACGAAGAAAAAAACACATATACTATACTCATGGGAGAATTCAATGCAAAAGTTGGGAAATAGATGAATGGAGAAGCATGTATGGGAAAATTTGGAGTGGGAGAATGGAATGAAAGAGGAGAAATTGTGGTAAAGTTTGCTGAAATGTATAGTATGAAAATAATGAACACATTCTTCCACAAAAGAGCAGGAAGAAAATGGACCTGGAGAAGTCCAAATGGAGAAACAAAGAATGTAATCAGCTTCATTATAGCAGATAAGAATAACACGATCATAAATGTCATTGTTATCAACAAAGTAAATACAGGAAGTGACCATAGAATGATGGGTTGCACAGCCAGATTCAGTTTCACAAGAGAAAGAAAGATGATGATTAAAAACAAAAAAGATATGTCCAATAAATGTAAGCGAAAACAAAGCAGCCTTTCGGTTGGAAATAAGGAACAGATTTCAGGCTTTAAGTTATGCTGAGTGTGACACTGATGAGCTGAATAATAGACTAACAAAAGTGCTAAAAGAATCAGTGGAGATAGTGGGGAAAGCTAATACAACCAAAGCCAAGAAGTATTCATAAAAGACACTCGAGCTTCTGAAAAGAAGAAATGAAATGAAAGCAAAACCGAAGAAAGGTGAAATAAAATGAGCAAAATTAAATAGGCATATCAACAAGGGACAGGGAAAAGAAAAAAGAAAGAGAAACATGGATCAGAACAAAGAAACCATCAAAAAGGGAAAAAGCCTGAAACAGGTCCGACGTAAGATAGCACTAGGAAAGCAACAAATTATATCGCTGAGAGACACAAACGGTGAAGTCATAAAAACATATATATATAGATAGATAGATAGATAGATTGGTGTAGATAGATATAGATATAGATTTAGACATATAGATAATACTCGTTTGTTTTTCTTCCTCCTGTTTCACCTTACCCTCTCTCCAGTGGCTCCCTTTCTCTCTGTCTCCTTCTTACCCTACTCTCCAGCCCCTTCCCCCTGTCATCCCCCCAGCTTCCTCACCTCTCTCCTTTTCCTTGCCTCCTTCGCTATATCAGTATCTTCCTTCCTCCCTTTGCTGCCTCTCTCTCCACTCTCCAGCCCAATGTCTCTCCCCCTCTTTCCCCACTCCTCTTTCCCTTCCTTTATATATTTCTTTACCTTCCTCTGTCATACACGTTCCTCTCACTTCCTCTCCCTCCGTTCATGTACTAGTGCCTATCTCCCCTCTTCTTCCAACCTTTCACCTTTGCTCCCACGCCTCCCTCATGCTCCCTGTCTGTCATCTGCTTTCTCCCATACTCATCTCTTTCCGTACCTCACGCCTTCTTTCCGTACTTTCACTTGTCTCTCAGCTCTGCCTCTCACTCCTTTCATTCCATTTTTTCCCCTTCCCTCCCTCCCTTCCTCCCTCAGCTTCTGACTCATTTTGTTTTCTCTCCCATCCTACTTCGTGTTTCTCTCTCTCTCTCTCTCTCTCTCTCTCTCTCTCTCTCTCTCTCTCTCTCTCTCTCTCCACCACTCTTTGCACGCTCTTCATTCAATTTCTTTCTTCTTTCTCCCACAGTCTTTCGCTTCACCCATTTCTCTTTTTCCTTCACTTCTTTCCATTATTACGTTTCCTTCTTTCATCTCTCACCCGTTGCTTCCTTCCCTCCATTTTCAGTTCGTTTCTTCCTCCCTCCTTTCATTCTGTTTTTCCCTCTCTCATTTTAGCTTCCTTTCCTTTTTCCTTCCCTCCCTCCCTCCCTCCCTCCCTTCACTAACGATCTACTAAGACAATTAAGGTAAACCCAAGAATTACCAGCGGAGGGACTTTTTCTCTCCATTGCTCCAACTTCCCTCCAAAAAACTGCTCCCCCTCCCTTCTCCTCTCTCCCTCCCCCTCCCTTTCTTGTTTAATTTTCTTGTTGAATCAAATGAAGAGATATGGAGGGAAGGAGGGAAGGAGGGCAGGGGAGCAGAGGGGAGAGTTAGGGGGAGGTAGAGAGAAGGGAGGAAGGGAGGGGTAGAGGAGAGGTAGGGTGAAAACAAGGAGGGATGAGGGAGAATGAGATAGTAGGGGTAGTTGTAAGAAGAGAAGGAAAGGGAAGAGGAAAGAAGAGGAGGGAAGCAGAGACAGAGACAGAGACAGAGGCAGAAGCAGCGACAGAGGCAGAAGCAGAGACAGAGGCAGAGGTAAAGGCAGAGCTAGAGACAGGCAGAGGGAGAGGCAGAGCTAAGGGCAGAGACAAAGCAGAGACAGAGGCAGTGTCAGTGACGGAGACTACAGAGGCAGAGACTACAGAGGCAGAGACTACAGAGGCAGAGACTACAGAGGCAGAGACTACAGAGGCAGAGACTACAGAGGCAGAGACTACAGAGGCAGAGACTACAGAGGCAGGGACTACAGAGGCAGGGACTACAGAGGCAGGGACTACAGAGGCAGGGACTACAGAGGCAGGGACTACAGAGGCAGAGACTACAGAGGCAGAGACTACAGAGGCAGAGACTACAGAGGCAGAGACTACAGAGGCAGAGACTATAGAGGCAGAGACTATAGAGGCAGAGACTATAGAGGCAGAGACTATAGAGGCAGAGACTATAGAGGCAGAGACTATAGAGGCAGAGACTATAGAGGCAGAGACTATAGAGGCAGAGACTATAAAGGCCGAGGTAGCGGCGGTTCAGAGGTAGAGGCAGAGGCAAAGGCAATGACAGTGGCAGCGGCATAGGCACAGACAAAGACAGACATAGAATACTTGTAACTGTGAAATATAAATCCTGATAAAAAAGAACAGCGTTTGTCGACCCTGCATCTGTGTTGTGCCTGCACTGTCATCAGTCGGCAAACAGTTCAAAGTCTTGTTGTCTAGCTAAAATTCTGATGAATTTTCTCTCGCGTGAATTTTTCTAAGTACAAATTTGTCCAGTAGGTAATTCTGCCCTCTCAAGGTACTGTGGCTTCCATTATTTTTGGTCTTAACAGGCATGTTCTGACCGATTCAGATCAGTTAGTCTCTTTTTGTCATTTGTCTGATCATGTTTGCTTAGGATCATTAAGGTCAGAGGTATTAAAGGTCATTTATGTTCATTCAAGTTATTCATTGCTCTTTCAGGTCCTGCACGTACCATCCGGCCCAGTCATACATCGGTCAAGGTTGTCACGACCATTTAGGACAGTTAGGTCCATTTAAGTTCATGAATGCCACTTCAAGACTCATCACTTCAGTTTGGTCTAATCGGGTCAGTTCTCGGTCAGTTTAGAGCAATTCAGATCCAGTTAGATCCATCCAGACTCGTTAGACCCCATCTGCACCATTCAGAGTTCATTTATGTCCAGCCGGCTTAGATTTTGCCCATAAATGTTCTCATATCCAACCCAACACCGTCGAATCAGTTAGCGATCGTTCCCAGCGATCTGACACCAGTTAGGTTCATTCAGTTCTTCATTGTTGCTTCAGGTCCAGTCATGCCCATATCACTCCGTTTCGGCCTGGTCAGCTCATTTCTCGTCAGTTTATGCCGATTTAAACCACTTAAGTTCATTCAGGTTCAATTAGGTCCCAGTGAGGTCAGTGGGCTTTCACATTCATTTATCCTCAGCCAGGTGAGTTCAGGGCAGTTCAGAGGCAGTGAGTTCCAGTTAGGTCCATTCATTTCCAGCTAGTTCCATTCATTTCCAGCTAGGTCCAGTCATTTCCTTCTAGGTCCATTCATTTCTAGTTAGATCCATTTATTTCCAGTTAGGTCCATTTATTTCCACTTAGGTCCATTCATTTCTAGTTAGATTTATTCATTTCCAGTTAGGTCCATTCATTTCCAGCTAGGTCAATTAATTTCCAGTTAGGTCCATTCATTTCCAGTTAGATCCATTTATTTCCAGTTAGGTCCATTCATTTCCAGTTAGATCCATTTATTTCCAGTTAGGTCCATTAATTTCCAGTTAGGTCCATTCATTTCCAGTTAGATTCATTCATTTCCAGTTAGGTCCATTCATTTCCAGTTAGATTCATTCATTTCCAATTAGGTCCTTTCATTTCCAGTTAGATTCATTCATTTCCAGTTAGGTCCATTCATTTCCAGTTAGGTCCATTCATTTCCAGCTAAGTCCGTTTATTTCCAGGTAAGTCCATTAATTTCCAGTTAGGAACTTTCATTTCCTGCCAGGTCCATTTATTTCCAGCTAGGACCTTTCACTTCCATCTAGAACCTTTCATTTCCAGCTAGGACCTTTCACTTCCAGCTAGGACCTTTCATTTCCAACTAGGACCTTTCACTTCCAGCAAGGTCCTTTCATTTCCGGTTAGGTCCACTCATTTCCAGCTAGGTACATTCATTTCCAGCTAGATACATTCATTTCCAGCCAGGTACAGTCATTTCCATCTAGGTACATTCATTTCCTGCTTGGTACATTCATTTCCAGCTAGGACCTTTCACTTTCAGCAAGGACCTTTCACTTCCAGCAAGGACCTTTCATTTCCAGCTAGGTTCACTCATTTCCAACTAGTTCCATTCATTTCCAGCTAGGTACATTCATTTCCAGCTGGGTACATTCACTTCCAGTTAGGTATATACATTTCCAGCCAGGTACATTCATTTCCGGCTGGGTACATTCACTTCCAGTTAGGTATATACATTTCCAGCTAGGTACATTCTTTTCCAGCTAGGTACATTCATTTCCAGCCAGGTACATTCATTTCCGGCTGGGTACATTCACTTCCAGTTAGGTATATATCACCCATATTCAACCTCAGGTACATCACTTTTTTAAGTTCTCCATCATTATAGGTTCTCTCAGGTCACTTTAGATCTATCATGTCTATTTTGGTCGATGAAGGTCATTTCAGGTCATGCCTGCGAAGGGTATGCTGTGTAACTGCATTGGACTTTTGGATATGACAGTTCAGTTCTATCAAGTACTTCTAGGTCCCATTAGGTCCTTAGGATTAATTCAGATCTTTAAGGGTCGTTTCGGTTGATACGTATGGAGGCGTGTGCCATAGTAAAATAAAATCAGTGAGGAAGGTCACTTTCCCTAATACCCAGAAGCTCTACTGTGACCCATCACCTTATCCGTGGATAACACTTCCTTTAAGAAGGTGTTGATAAATTGGAGGTGAGGTGATTTAACACTGCTGAGTCACATTACGAATTATGTCGTTAATGTAAATCTGCGAATATGGTTCGCCACCTTGCTACCAGGGATGGTGTTCTTGTCACATGGGTCTTTCCCCACAGGGTTGAGCACCAACCAAGTAGCTATTCGATGCTCCACAAGGAAGTCCGTACTGGCAGACAGCGGTGTCCCCACACTGATCATGTACTTCTATCGCCTTCAGTGTACAACCTGACATACCTAGTCCACGAAACAGGGAATACACCCATTAGGATATTAGGACAAAGTTTGATCAGCTTTCCGTGGCAGATTTATATAGTGCTATAGTGTAAATAAGGTTGAAGGGAAACCCACACTTGGAAGACCCATAGATTCCCCCTGAAACCTATATATGCACCAATGGAAGTGTGAGGTAAAAATACTTTAATGGTACTAAATATATATCTGAAGTGCCCAGACGCACCAAGGACAAAAAGGTCATGCACATCATGATGTATGATACCAAACGCAGGAATAAACTCATAAGAAGATATAAATGATTCGCCATAAATGCCTATACAGTGCTCTAAGGTCGGATTCAGCCTCACCAAAAACGACAGGGTTATGTATACTATCATAATGCCTCCTACATAAAATGGTCATGAGAATATGCATGAAGTTAAAGATGAGCATACATAATAACATACATGCATCTTGTAGTCAAGCAGTTATAACCAGTCAGTCTGTGAAGGTTTTGTCGTGAACAAGGGTTCGATCCGCTTGAAGAAACTAGAGATTTTTCGATGATATACTACTAAGGAGATAACGCTGTACAATACACTTAAACGGACTAGACTATGGTAGCTTAGCCAGTGGTTCCTACACCTCGAAGTGGTGACATGGGATCGACTTTTACCATCATACAGTAATGAAAACGAGTGAAGCTCCCTGAGCATAGAGACAGCGCGACAGAAAATAGCCCAACTGTTCAAGAGGGGCAGGAGGAGAGGGATAAAAATGATCAGTCAGCACCGGATTTTAGTGCACCTTTTCGCCCCGACCGGGTGACTGAGTGCAGATAACTCTAACTGAGTTTAATGGTGATCGTAAGAGCTGGTGGAGGTGCCTCTCCATAGGTAGAATCACATTCGCTACTGTACTTTTTTTTCACTCCATGGCGAGAGGGAAGTGGAGGACAATGCTGGAGAAAACCCAGGGAAGCAGATATCGGCGTCTCATCAGTCACACATTCACTCATACATACACGCTATTGAACCGTCATTATTCATTAGCATGTCCTTACATCAGCCCTGTCTTCCACCTCCCACTCGCCAAGGGAGTAAAAAAAAAAGAAAAAAAAAAAAATGATCGTGATAGTACCTTAACAGTCGTCCACAGGATTTCCCTTGAGTCTTGTGCAACTAGCGATTTTTTTTTTTTTTTTTAGTAGCATATTTTTTGCAAACTGTCCTAATTTCGATTTGTTGATCTTGTCCTCTCATCTATCATCTGTTTCTTTCTCCTCACTTCTCTCTCTCTCCTTCCTTCTTGCCTTCGTTACCTCCAACGCAATTCCCCGAACTTCACTTCTTTATCCCTTACTTCCTTCCCCGTTCTCCTCCTCCCAACTCTTTTTCTCTCTCTTCCCTTTCGTCACCCCTCCCCCAATTATTTCTTCCCCCTCCCCCCCCTTTTTTTTTTTTTTTTTTGCTTCCTCTCATTCCTGAGTTTTTTTTTTTCTTCAAGTCACTTCGTCGTCCCCTTCCAATTTTCTCCTTGTTCCAGCACAGTCCCCTCTCCCTCTCCCTTCCTTTCCACCTGTCCTTTCCTTGCTCTCTAACCATTCCTCCCTTTCTCCCTTTTCTATCGTCCCAGCCCTTCTTTCTTATATATACATATAGATAGATAGATAGATAGATAGATATCCTTTCCCCCCGCCACTCTCTCTCTCTCCCTATTCCTCATTTCCTTCTCTCACTCCTCCCCCTCTCAATTCCTCCCCCCTCTCTATCCCTCCCTCTTTCCCTCCGTCTATCCCTAGCCAATCAAATTTCCGGAAATCTCATTAAAAAGGCCTCCTTGGGGAGTAGGGGAGGGGAGGAGGAGGGGGGAGAAAGAGATGGAGAGATGAAGGGAAAGAAGGAGAAATGAGGAAGGGGAAGGAAGGGGGGGAAAGGGGGAAAGGACCGAAAGAAGGAAGGAGAGAAGGAGGGAGGGAGAGACAGAAAGATAAGGAAAGAGTGATGGAGAGAGATGGAAAGAGAAAAGGAAGAATTTGCGGGGGGAGGGAGGGAATAAGAGTTGGAGAGAGAGAGAGAGAGAGAGACAGAGACAGAGACAGACAGACAGACAGACAGACAGACAGACAGACAGAGACAGAGACAGACAGACACAGACAGAAAAAATGGACAGCTGGAGAGAAAGGAGACAAGGGGAGAGGAAAGGAATGAAAAAGGGAGAGGGAGGGAGGGAAGGAAGGAGATCTGGAGAAGGAAAGAAGGATGTAGCTAAGGAGAGACGAACAGAGTGACTGAGAGACAAAGATAAACGGAATGCACAGGGGGGAAAGGAGGGAGGAGAGGAGGGAGGAAAGATGAGAGAAAGGACGGAGAGATGTAGGGAAGGAAGAAGATAAAGTGAAGGAAGGAAGAAGATAAGGAAAGAGGAGAAAAGGAAGGTAGAAAGAAAAGGAGATAGCGAATTGCAGGATAGAGAGGGAGCTACAGAATGTGGGAAGAATGAGATGGGGGGAAAGGAAGGAGGAAAGAAGATGCAGGGCGTGGTGGAGGGGGTAAGAAAAGAAGAGAGGAGGAGAAATGAGAACAAAAAGATGGATATTTTTTGACAATTAGAAAAAAAGAAAGTGAAAGGGAGGGAAGAAAGGACAGGAAATGAAGATGAAACTGTGAGATACATGAAACATATAACGAGAAATGATAATGACAAGAATAAGAAAAGACAAAGATGAAGAGGAAGGAAAAGAAGACGAGGAGGAAGAAGAGGAAAAGGAGGTGGGAAGAGAAGGAATGGAGGAGAGATGGAGTGAAGGAAGGACTCATTTAAGAAAGGAGAATGAGACAAAGGACCGGATGAAGAAAGCAATGAATGAAGGAGAAAGGATAAAGTGAAGAAAGGAATTAACTGAGGAGTGAGAGGAGGAGGAGGAGGGAGTAGAGAGGGCGAGAAGGAGAAAGTAAAGGAAAGAGTGAGTCAGAGAGAGAGAGAGAGAGAGAGAAAGAGAGAGAGAGAGAGAGAGAGAGCGCTGGAGATAAAAAAAAAAGCGAATAATGGAGTTAGTGCTTTGAGATGAGAAAAGGAAGATAAGTGCGGTAATTCAAGAGCAAATTAGTTTAAGAGTATCAGACAATATGGGAATACGTGACAAAAGCAGAGAGAGGAGAATGAGGGAATAGCCGAAGGTGGAAGGGAGGGAAGAATGAAGGAAGAGAATGGGGCAGGGAAGGAGGGAATGGAAATAGGGAAGGAAAAACGAAGGAAAAAGGGAGGGAAGATGTAAGGGAGGGACAGATTGGGGGAAAGAGCTGAGAGGGTGTATAGGAAAGGGAGGAAGTAAAAAAGGGAGAGGGAACAAAAGAGTCGAGTGAGGGACGGTGGGAGGGAGAGAAAGAATGAAGAGTGGGAGAAGTATGAGACAAACGCGGGTATGGAGGGATGAAGTGAAGGGAAGGAGAGGGAGGAAAGTTGTAGAGAGAGGGAAGAAGAGATGGAGGGACAGAATGGGATTCGGGAGGAGGAAATGAAGTAAGTGTGTAAAAACGTGGAGAGGCAGAGAGAGGGAGGAAAGAAGTGGAAGGGCAGGATGGAGGGAGGGAGGGAGAGAGGAGTGGGAGAAGAAAGAGGAGGGAGGGAGAGGGACCCTGGGGTATAAATTCTCATCAAGATCTTTGAAATTTTCATTTGTCGCGGCCCAGAATCTCGTCGTCTCACCCCATTTCACTGTGTCTCACACCATCTCGCTGGCTAGCACTACAGCGTATCTCGCTGTCTCTCAAGGTCTTAAGTACTGTAAGTCTGGATATTCAGTCTGGTGTTATATATATATATATATATATATATATATATATATATATATATATATATATATATATATATATATTCTTGCCAGATTCAGACAGCTTTAGTCGCCTTAGGGAAGGTTTTTCGAATTAAAGGGATAAGATACAAAGTTCAATAACTTGACTAACAGCGTCTCTCTTAAGGTCGGCAAAGCTTTAATTATCTGGTTTAACCAAGAGTAAAATCAAAAGTGCGCCGTTGGACTGAAAGGGTTAATTCCATCAGTACGATGACGTCCTTTATGTCTTGCTGGCGTTGGATGATTTTATTCATCATAAGTGAGCCACCAGCACTGATGATGTTCATTTTTAACTTTATATAACTTCTCCAGTTGAAAATCACTCCTGGACAGATTAAAAATATTCCTTGTGGCAGCAAGAATTAAAATACAGACGGCGTCAACTATTAAAGGAGCTAATATATCCCCTCCTATCTCTTATTTCACTCTGCCCCACTACGTCTCACCCTATATCATTACATCTCACCCTATATCACTACATCTCATCCTATATCACTACATCTCACCCCGTATCACTATTTCACATCCTATATCACCACATTTCACCCACATCACTACGTCTCACCCTATCTCACTTATTTTCATCTCGCAACATCTCACCCTGTCTCACTTCATTTCACCCTGTCTCACTACATCTCATCATTTCTCACTGTTTCTTAATGTATCTTTTTTTATCTCACCCTATCTTGCTACTTGTCAATACTGTATCTAACAACATCTCGCCATACCCTATCTCGCTACACCTCATCGTACCTTATCTCGCAACATCACCCCACCTTATCTCGCTACATCTCACCTTACCCTGTATTGTTACATCTCACTCTTTCTCGCTACAGCTCACTCTGTGTCGCTATAACTCTATCCTGCCGCATCTCACTCCCTCACTACATCTCGCCTTATGCCGCTACAGCTCACCCCGTCTTGCTACAGCTCACCCCGTCTTGCTACAGCTTACACTATCTCCCTATATTTCACGTTGTCTAGCTCGTCTCTCCTTAACTCACATTATCTCTCATTATACTGTATATCCATCAGTGTTTCTTGCACTCTTCTCACTCTCTCAGACCATCTCGTCATATCTCGTACATTCTCACTATCTCGTGCAGTCTCACCGTATCTTGCACTTTCTATCTCAATCATCTCGCCATATCTCGTTCTTTCTCTTCGTATCTCGCACACAACACATCCTACATTGCCTCTTTGTCTATACATCATACAATCTGACGCTGATTTTACCGTTCATCTTCACCCAGAGTTGTCATTCTATTTGCTATAATTTTATCACACCTTTTTTATTCATCAGTCTCACACACTTGGTCTTGCCAACTTTGCTAGATCGCCTACTTTTTCTCTCTTCCTGGCAGTGTTCTGGTCTCTCTCTCTATCCCATAAAAGCACGCTCATGTACGTGTTTGTGCGTATGTGCATGCATGTGTTTGGGTATGTGCGAGGGTGCATGTGTATTGAGAAAGGGGAGGAGGTAGTCAAGAAGGAGAGGAGAGTTGCGTGAAAGGGAGAATGAGAGTGTTCAAAGGAAGTGATGAATGGAAGGGAATGGGAGAGAATGCGGAAGGAAGGGAGTGCAGGAGGGAGGGAGGGAGGGAGTGGTTAAGTGGGTGGGTTGGTTACTGTCCTCCCATCGCCCAGCTGCCCTCCCTCCCCACCCCTCCGTCACTCCCCTCTTCCCTTCTGTTACCTCCCTTCTCTCTGTTGCTTCCCTTTCCCCTCTTATTCTGTCCAGTCTTCCACTTTCTTCCTCTCTCTTATTCTCCTCTACGCCCTTACTTCCTCCACTCCCATTCGGTGTCTCCTTCTTTCCACTTGCTTCCATTGTCTCCATCCCTCCTCTCACCCCTTACACTTCTTTTCGTTATCTTCCCTTTTCTCCCTCTCTCCACTCTCTTCCGTTCTCTCCTTCCCTCTTCTCTCTCTCTTCTCCACTCCTTTCCATTATCTGCTTCACCCCCCCCCCTCGCTTCCTTTCCCCTCCTCCTCTCTCTCTCTGCACTCTGCATAACCACAAGAGGATGATGCAGCGCTATTAGACAAGGACTAACAATATTTCAGCTTCAGGTGTACTCTCAAGGATCGCCGCTGGGAACGTCTTCTACAGTAAGACATTAGACTGAACTAAACACATACTACTACAGGGGATTTAATACAAGTCTACGGAATATTCAAGGGACACAATAATACCGCAGTAAAAATATACTTCACAACAAACCAGTCGAGTTAATGATTACAAAACTGTTTCAAGTGTTCTCAGTCAAATGAAGTGTTTGGAAACACATGGAACAAACTGCCTCGCAATGTCCTGTTCTGTCCTGCAGTACAAGCATCTAAGAGTCGCGGGGACAAGTACGGTATTTGACTTCTAATCCTCAGCTAAGTATGTTAACTATAGTCTCGGAGCACGACTCTGAGGTTGTCATTATCGTACCCTGGCAATCCACCAGTCAAAGGTGTGTCCGATTTCGTATCATAGCATACACGAATCATATTATTATACGTGAATATATTATACACAAGTACTATTATACACGAACATATCATACACGAATCACACGCGTCTCATATTATACACGAATTGGGACTCACTGTTGAGGGATAGGTTGCCAGGGCACGATAATAATAACCTCAGAGTCTTGCGCCGCTACTGTAGTGAATAATCCACAGCACTTACGGGGTTTGTTATAATTTCCCAATAAAGATCATTGAGGTTACAGGAGCAGAGCAACATTATTATGTGCTTAATTACGAGCGAGCGAGCGCAGCGAGCAAAACGAACAAGTGTACCGAAGCGATGTTTACATTCAGTTGATAAATGAGATGCCCAACACGACCCAGCCCGTTCCGACAAGACACGGCCCGACCGCGAATGGTTTGCAGAGGCTAATAACTTTATTGTTTAGCTGCCTCACCAGAATTGGTGAAAGTTTACACCAAGATGAAATTATGATGATAGGCGGTTGTACAGACGCTAGCTCGCTCGTCACGCGCTCACAAAGCGCACTTTACTGGTGTTAGCTTTCTTTTTCTTACACCCACTATGCAGGATAAGATATCATAGAATCTATACAACATTTCCTATACAATTTCCGTGACAGCTTTTTTTGTGTGTGTGCTACAATGAGCCTTTTTTCCCACTTTTTTGTTGCGGGAGCATCTCTAGAATTGACCTGGTCAATCAGTCACTGCATAGAATTTTCACACGCAAGGTGCTTCACTATAGTGAAGCCCCATATGGTGCTTTACTTTAGTTCCCTAAAGATTTTCACACGATGGACTTATAATGGTCTCGCATCAATTTACGACTGATGTGCTAGTTCCTGCTAGCTTCGGATGGAGAAACCGGTGGGTAGGAGTAGCCTTCCCGCTTTGCTATCCATGTCGTGAACTCTAGACTCATGGAATGGGTGCCTTAGTCATAGCCTGCCCTGTAATAAACTTTTGTTACTTTGCTTTTGTATACTACCCTTTAGTACCCTTCTGTACTTCACCCTTCCTCCCGTGTCTCCTTTTTTCTTTCCTCCTCTCTTCTTCCCCTCTTCATCATTCCTTTCGTCTCTGTCTTCTTCCTGCCATCCTTGTATTGCTTTCTCCAGCATTCTTTCATTCCCTTCCTTTCCTTCCCTTCCTTTCCTTCTTCTTCCTGCTCCTGTTTCTTGCCTCCAACAGTATTCTCCTCAGTTATCACCCTTCTCCCCTCCCTCACCTATCCTCCCTCTCATATCTCCCCTATCCTACCATTCACGAGCGTACTCACCTTCTAGTCAAATCATCCCCTACCTTCCTACCTCACCAAACTTCCCCCCTCTTTCCTTCCCATCTTACGAAGTCTCCCCTTTGCTGAAAAATTTTTGCACTTTTTATTTAATTCATTTTAGTTACTTAACAGCCAAACACGTTGCTCTTCAAGAATCGTCACCTCAGTATCAAAAGTGTATCCTACTATAAATTTCTAAATAATCTTTCATATAATCAGCTTTTATGTTAGGAAGCACCAGATAAACAACACTGATTCCGGTATATAGAAATCTTGCTAGCTTTTATTTTTGTGCCATACACACACTTAGCAAGGACTTTATCTCCATCCCCAAACCAAAATACTGCTGCAGGTAAAAGGGTCGAAGGGTAGTTTCATTCATATTTCTATTGCCTTGTTAAAAAAAGGAAAATAATTGGAGTGATAACACTGGTCGATTATTAAAAAGCTCGACTTCTGATACTTTATAATAACCCTTTAAACAACAGATCCATTTTTCCACGTCTTACTCTAGAATTTTGATAATCATACCATCTTTCTCACCCTTACGTTAATGTTGGCACTAAGGCACTTCCAGGTTGTCTTCTTGCGGCCTGTGTAGCTGCTCGGTCCTCTGTTCCGAATCAAGACCTTCATGATACCAAGCCCTTTACTTACCCTGAACAATTCTACTGTCCACTGCCGTTTTCACAATCATCCACCTTTTCTTTTTCTTTTTTTTCAATCACTGTACCCGGAGATTTTAACTATTCCACCAACTCTTTATTCATCTTCTCCCTTAATGGTGTGAGACTCTCACGCTTCACCTTCAGTTGAATGAAATCGTCTGCCGTCAGCTGGAATAGAATTTAGAAGTATGTGGGTCGTGAGAGAGATAATGGTCACTGTATTAACGACCTCAGGCTCCTGTAGCTCGCTGCCAGCTGAATAGAATATAGTTTCGTCTGGATTAGAGTAGCCTATTTGTCCCGATTTTGAGAAAGCTAATATATCACTTTACTCTTCCCTACACACACCGTAAGACGTCGTAGTTCACTGACATCCACAAACCTCTGAACCAGGTGGCGAAACTCCCATTCACCATAAACATGCAGTACATCATCATCTGTATGCAGTGAATTTGAAATAATCATATACTTTAGCATTCATTATTCACTCCCATCTGCACAACTCATTACTTTGCCCTCTCTTATAACGATACATAACTATTTATCTGTCTGTCAGTCTGTCTCTGTCTGTCTGTCTGTCCTTTGCTGCTTCATGTGGACCGTCGGGTTCCAGGTCTAGGCTACTAATCTGAGACATATAAGGCTAGGATGCCCAAGTACCGTCACGTTATCAACAAACCCCAGCAGCCATTCATTCGTTTATTATATGATCAACATTCACGGGGAATTCACACACTCCTCTCTTCCCTCACCGCTGATTCCCAACAATAAAGGCAAGAAAAACACTAAAGCAGATACAAGAAATAACTGAAATCCTGGCTGTAGACACGAAGAGAGATAACTGAGGTGGAGGGTAGCCATCTGATACAGCACTAGCAATCCGGTTAAAGGGGTCGAGCGATGGTGAGCGCTGATAACATTAAGCGGAGTTGATGATGCGGTGATGGGGAGGAAAGTGGGGAGGAGAGATAGTGGGGGAACATGGGAGGGGATTAGATAGATAGATAGATAGAGAGAGAGAGAGAGAGAGAGAGAGATGGTCAGTGTAAATGTAATTATAATACTGAATATGAGCGATATACGGGCAAATGTAATAGCACTTAAAAGACAGGTAAAAAAGATAATCTCTCTCTCTCTCTCTCTCTCTCTCTCTCTCTCTCTCTCTCTCTCTCTCTCTCTCTCTCTCTCTCCCTCTCTCTCTCTCTCTCCCTCCCCTTCCTTCCTTCCTTCATCATTTCTTCTCCAACCATCTTTTTCTCTCCTTTCTACGTATTTCATTTCTTTCTCACTCCCTCCTTTCACTCCTTATATTTAGTCCCTCTTCATGTTTACTCATTCTTATTACTCTTTACTCTCTATTTCCTTGTTCTGCCTCTCCTTCTCCTCCTTCCATCACAGTCCCTACCATTTCTCTTTATTCTTCTTTGTTTCTTTCATCCAGCATCCTCTTATTCGCTCTCTCATTTATCTTCTGTCCATCCATATCTTTCCCTCTCTCTTATTTCCTTCTTTGTATTTCCTCTTCAATTCCTCTTCACTCTCTCTTCCCTTCTTCTCTACCTTCTTTTCCTCGTCCCTTCCTTATCTTCCGTTTTTCCTCGTCCCTTCCTTATCTTCCGTTTTTCCTCCTTCCCTTCATTAATCACTTCCTCTTCCTTTCATTACTGTTTCGTCTTCCCCATTCCTTCCTCTCCCTCCCTACTTTGCCACTTCCCTCCTATCCCATTCCTCTTCCTTCGCTTCTCTCCTTCTGCCCTCTCTGTTTCCACATCCATATCTCTCCTTCATTGCTCTCCTTCAATATTTCCCTATCTTATTTCAGTCCCAGTTTCCCTTCCCCTCTCCCTTTCCTTCCTCTTGCTCCTCCTCCGTCATTTTCCTTGTTACTTCGTCTCATTTTTACTAACGATTCATTCTCTCTCTCTCTCTCTCTCTCTCTCTCTCTCTCTCTCTCTCTCTCTCTCTCTCTCTCTCTCTCTCTCTCTCTCTCTCTCTCTCTCTCTCTCTCTCTCTCTCTCTCTCTTTCTCGTTCTAGATCTATCATTTTCACTTGCTCTTCCCATCCTTCCCTTCTTTATCACCCTTCTTCCACTACTACTCCCCTCTCCCTCCCCCTCTCCTCTTTCCCTCTCCACGCTTTTCCCTTTTTCATTGTGCCTTGCTTTTTCTTTCATTTTTTCGTACACACATATCGTTTGCTTTTTTTCCCCTCCTCTATTTTCCTTCTCTTTCTCTTTAGGTTACTTTTTTTTATTTTCACTGTTTCCTTCTCGACATCTGTACTTATTTATTCTCTTCCTCCTTTCTTCTCCCCCCTTCCCCCTCCTATCTTGCTTCTTTCATTTTATTTCATTTCTCTTTCCTCATTATTTTCTTTTGTCTCCTCTCTTTCTTTTTCACGAACATTTTCTTTTTCCCCTGCTTCTCTCCCCTATTCCCTTAATTCTTTCTCTCTCCCTTTCTGTCTCTCACCCTCCCTTTTCCCTCCTCTTTCTGTTTTCCTCCATCCTCATCTGTCATGTTTCCTTTCGTGTTCAGTAACATTTCTTCTCCCCTCCTCGATTTCCCATACTTCTAAATCGTTTCCACTTGCTCCCTCTTTCTTTTTTTCCCCCTCTCCCTCTTCCATTATTCCCCGTCCCTTCCTTCATTCTTTGATTTTCCTTATTCTTCTATCTCTTTCCCTTCCTCTCTCTCACTACCCCATCCTACCCCTGTCCTTCTCCCTCCCTCCCTTCCTTGATTTCCCATATTCCTCTATTTTCCTTCTCCTCCCTCTCCCACCCTACCTTCCTTCTCTCCCCCTCTCTCATTCCTCCCCTTTCCCTCTCCCTACGTCCCTCTCTCCCTCCCCCCGGCCAGCTGCCCCTCACACAAACGGATATGGAAAAGCGACACAAACAACCAGAAATCCAATAATTTACATTTTACCTCCATTTGGCGAGTTTTTGACCAGTTCGCCCTCTCCCTTCCCTCCCTCCCTCCCCTCTTCCCTCTCTCCCTACCTCCCTCTCTCCTCTCTTCCCTCCCTTCCTCCCTCTCCGCTTCCCTCTATTTCCGACTCTCGCTTTCAATCTTTACTCGTTCTTTTTTTATTCGCCATTTTTTCTTTCTCATTCACAGGTGCCTGCATTTCCTTTTTTCATTGTATCCTCTCTCTCTCTCTCTCTCTCTCTCTCTCTCTCTCTCTCTTTCACACACACACACACACACACACACACACACACACACACACACACACACACACACACACACACACACACACACGCGCACACGCACACACACACACACACACACACACACACACACACACACACACACACACACACACACACACACACACACACACACACACACACACACACACACACACACACACACACACACACACACACACACTTTTCTTTGCCCTACTGTATAATTCCCTCCCTCGCCTCTGTTTTTTCATCCCTACATCTCTTTCCTTCCTCCATCATCTCCCCCCCCCCTTCCTTTCCCACTTAATCTCCCTCCCTCCCTCATATTTTCTCTTTCTCTACCTCTTTCACCCTTCTCTTGACTTACCTCTCCTTCCTCACTACATTTCCCCCTTTCCTTCTAATCCATCTTTTCTTTTCCCTCCCTACCATCTCTCCCTTTCTCCTTCCATCCTCTGCTCCTTCAATCCTTCGTCCCTCATTGTCCCTCCTCCTCCTCCTCTCCATCTACCTCCTCTCTCTATTTCCCATCTTCCTCCACCCCTGTCAACAAATTTTCCCTTCCCCATTGTTTTTCATCCTTCTTATCGTTTCCCTCCCTACTACCCATCGTCCATCTATGTCTTCATTCTCTCTCTCTCATCTTTCCTCCCTCTCTCCTCTCTTTTTTTTTTCTCTTCCCTCTCTCCTCTTTCCTGCCTCTTTCCCCTCTTCTTCTTCTTTCTCATCTACTTCCCTGGCTTGATCTCAGTCTACACACTTTCCCCTTTCCTCCTAATTTCTCGATATTTATATTCCCTTTCCCCCTCCTTTCCTCCCTTACTGCCCTAATCCCTGACTCCCTGCCTCTCCCTCTCTCCCTCCAGCCCTCCCTTTATTCCCCCTTCTGTCTCTTGCACTCTCTGTTTCCCTTCCAACTCTTCTCTCTTTGTATTTCTCCACTTTCTATGCCTCTTTCCTTTTATTTCTTCTTTTTGTGTTATTTCCGTTCCTTCTCTTCCTACCACAGTCCCCTCATCCATCTTATCCTTCCTCCCTCCCACCTTTCATCATCATCCCCCATACACATTCCCCATACACATTCCCCTTTCCCCTTAATTTCTTCCTATTTATTTTTTCTCTCCCCTTCCCTCCCTCACACACCTAATCCCCCTCTCTCCCCCTCCACCCTTCCCTCCCACTCCCCCCTCCTCTCCTCCCCTTTCTTTCCTCCCTCTCTTCCTCCCTCAGTGACATCTGCGACTGTTCAAATTTACGTTTCCAAAATTGTGATAAAACTGGGTGGGTAAAATCGCATTGCTTTGTTGGGGTGGTGAGGGGACAACTGGATTTCTCTCTCTCTCTCTCTCTCTCTCTCTCTCTCTCTCTCTCTCTCTCTCTCTCTCTCTCTCTCTCTCTCTCAATCTCTCTTTGTGTGTGTTTGTATGTGCCAGTGTTTGTGTGTGCCCGTGTTTGTGTGTTCTTGTATTTGTGTTAGTGTGTGTGTGTGTGTGTGTGTGTGTGTGTGTGTGTGTGTGTGTGTGTGTGTGTGTGTGTGTGTGTGTGTGTGTGTGTGTGTGTGTGTGTGTGTGTGTGTGTGTGTGTGTGTGTGTGTGTGTGTGTGTGTGTGTGTGTGTGTGTGTGTGTGTGTGTGTGTGTGTGTGTGTGTGTGTGTGTGTGTGTGTGTGTGTGTGTGTGTGTGTGTGTGTGTGTGTGTGTGTGTGTGTGTGTGTGTGTGTGTGTGTGTGTGTGTGTGTGTGTGTGTGTGTGTGTGTGTGTGTGTGTGTGTGTGTGTGTGTGTGTGTGTGTGTGTGTGTGTGTGTGTGTGTGTGTGTGTGTGTGTGTGTGTGTGTGTGTGTGTGTGTGTGTGTGTGTGTGTGTGTGTGTGTGTGTGTGTGTGTGTGTGTGTGTGTGTGTGTGTGTGTGTGTGTGTGTGTGTGTGTGTGTGTGTGTGTGTGTGTGTGTGTGTGTGTGTGTGTGTGTGTGTGTGTGTGTGTGTGTGTGTGTGTGTGTGTGTGTGTGTGTGTGTGTGTGTGTGTGTGTGTGTGTGTGTGTGTGTGTGTGTGTGTGTGTGTGTGTGTGTGTGTGTGTGTGTGTGTGTGTGTGTGTGTGTGTGTGTGTGTGTGTGTGTGTGTGTGTGTGTGTGTGTGTGTGTGTGTGTGTGTGTGTGTGTGTGTGTGTGTGTGTGTGTGTGTGTGTGTGTGTGTGTGTGTGTGTGTGTGTGTGTGTGTGTGTGTGTGTGTGTGTGTGTGTGTGTGTGTGTGTGTGTGTGTGTGTGTGTGTGTGTGTGTGTGTGTGTGTGTGTGTGTGTGTGTGTGTGTGTGTGTGTGTGTGTGTGTGTGTGTGTGTGTGTGTGTGTGTGTGTGTGTGTGTGTGTGTGTGTCGGTCTGTCTGTCTGTCTGTCTGTGCATGAGTGTGTGTGGCGGGAGGGTGGGTGGGGAGGGGCTGTTTCTGTCTGTCTGTCTGCGAGTCCGTGCATGAGTGTGTGTGTGGCGCGAGGGTGTGTGGGGGAGTGTTTTTAGCACTGTCGGTGTGTGTCCTTCGATCTCCATCCGTCACACTGTTTGCCTCTGTCTGCATAGTTTTGATGTACTCCAGTCCTATGTCCCTCTGTGTCATCTGTACCTTTGTTTTTTTCTCTTTTTTTCCCCCGTGTCATTGCTTTACTAGCCGGTAGTGCGCCTGTCGATCTATTTATGTGTCAGTTTGTTATCTTGTCTTTTTTCCCGTGTCTCTCCATACAACTCCCTGTCTTGTGTTCATCTGTGTGTATGGTTATTTTCTTCGCTTCTCTTTCTGTCTGTCTGCCTGTCTTTGTTAGTATGTTGGTCCGTTAGTCTGCCTTTTCTTCTAATGTATATATGTGGAATGAATTTGTCATCTTTTCAGTTTTCTTCCTTTCTGTCTGTCGATGGGTATCTCTCTGTATCTCTGACCACTTATTTGTCTGTCCTTAAGTATCTCTGTCTTATTATATACCCATTTGTCCATTGGTTCTTATACATTTTTGTTTGTCTCTGTCTTTTTCTCCGTCCATAGGTATCCGTCTAGTCGCATCACTATTTAACCGTTCTTCATTTTACGCACCTACGGTATGCTGTATAATGCCTAACGAATATAGGATTCAGATCTCTAGATACCGAAATAATAATAAAACAACATTTGTAATGCCAGATTATAGTAAAATAAATAACAGCGAAAATACGAAACTTTATTTACAGATATATTTAAGGTAATAGATAGGTAGATAGAACAGGGAAACAATGTGGTTCTTAATGAAATCGTAGCTGAGAAGGGAACCACCCAAAAAAAATTTCCACAGACTAAGGCGCAATCGTCGATTTACAAATAAGGGTATGTAATTCAGTTCTAGCAGCGATAAATTAGACCCCACCCAATGTTTTCTTGGACATCCACGGAGTTCAACGCAAGATTTCTCGTTTGCAGGCCAAGTGTGCTTTCGATTTCATCACCGCCACACTCCCCCTCATTATAGCAATTTTCGTTCGTTCCTTCGTTTACAGATTTCCTGCACCTATAGTGCAGGCCGGGCCATACATTAGCCCGGTCGGTGGAATATGGGCTGATTAAAAAATAGTAACGGGGGGAAAACAGGGCCTGGGGATTGCCCAGCACACACGCCCTGTCTCCTGGCTGGCTTTGTGGTGTGTGTGCATTATAGCAACGATTGTGCATCCATTTACCACAAGGCACTGATGACTCTAAGTTTAATTACAAAGCTAGCAAAGGATAATAGCATGACAGTATTCTATCCATCCATCCATCATCTAATCCTATGTCGCCTCATATTGAGCGTAGGAACCCGGGGCTAGGCAAGTTGGTCCTGACATTCAAAATGAGAATGGCCAGGCTCACTCATCCCTGAGAGCCATTACGTGAGTAATAAACCTCAACCATCCCTTGGAAATAAACCTTCACCGGCTTTATCCGATTGGAGCACCTAATTACCCATTAAACCACCAGGCGCCATAATTTATCCGATTGGAGCACCTAATTACCCATTAAACCACCAGGCGCCATAATTTAGTTCTATGGTTACCACCCAGCATAGTAAATGGTTTCCTGGTGTACAGGAAACCATTTGGTTTGTCACTCAGTGTAGAGTCACCCATAGGCAAACGGAAGAGGAAAGAATGAAGGAAAGCAAGACAGAAGAGGGAATGTAAAGTCACCCGTAGTCAGAAGAGAGAGGAAAGAAAGAGAAAAGGGGAAGGATGAAAGAGAGAAAAGGGCAGACACCCAAAGCAGCACTACATCGAATGAGTGAGCGCCCCCATAAATTAATATGATACTAGAGAGTTCTTGACTGTAGCTTCACAGCAGGTCAAAGGGGGTAGATGATTACAGCAATACACTGTTTGAACGTTAACAGTTGGAGAGATGGAGTAGACTTGTTTATCATATCCTTCAAGCTAATTATATGCCTGCAGGGACGCAATGCTTAGAGACCAAAGCATTAAGTCAAACCACCTAGATTTGTACGGTGCTACAGTCGGGCTGTTTTCGACTGAGGGAACTGTTCCACTCCTGCAAATCAAATACCAAATTGTGAGTGCATGAAATTTAATGAGCCTTAGTTATAAGTTATGATGAATCTCCTTCGTTACAACCCAGATTTATCTCCCAGTCTGAATACATTTGGCCATGACCTGCGTTGAAAGGGGTGACGGATTTTTGTCAGATGAAAAACAAACTCGCTGTAGTGCCGTCCTGCCGCCGCCCTTATGTTGGTGGTGTACAAGATGAGATTATGCCACGCACATGTAACACCTGTATATGTCTGCCTATCGGTCGTTCTGCGTGTGTCTGTCTGTCTCTTGTTTGTTCGTCATTAAACCTCGCTGTCGCTTCGTGTGTCTGTGCCTGTCTGTCCTTCCGCAGGCTTTACAGTCTTTATCTGTCCATCCGTAGGTATCTGTCTGCTCTTCTGTTTGCTTGTTTTTGTCGATATCAGTATTTTTCCCGTTTGCATTTTTGTCGGTTCAGCTCATTCCTCTTCTGTCTGCCTGCCTGTCTGTTTCACGAGCACATCCTGTATCGTCATCCATCTGTACCTCTATTTACTTGCAGTCTTCCGCCTTTCTCTTTGTGTATGTCTATTAATATGTGTGTCATCTGCTTGAATGTTCGTTTGTCTCAGCCAGTTTCTGATTGTTAATTCTCTCTCTCTCTCTCTCTCTCTCTCTCTCTCTCTCTCTCTCTCTCTCTCTCTCTCTCTCGTTTTCCTGTTTTTCTCCATTCCTTCTTCCCTCCTTTATCTTAGTTTCATCCTCCCCTCTTCCTTAAATATTTTGCCCTCTTACTTTCATCTGTTTCCCTTTACTTCGTTCCCTTGCCATGCTCACTTCTAATCCTCATTTCCTTTAATCTCTTTCTTCATCCTTTCCCTCTCTCTCTCTCCTTCCATCCTTCTCCCTTCTCTCCCTCTCGTCGCTTTTCCTCTCTAAAACTCACTCCTAACTTCTATACCTCTCTTTACTTTCTCTTTAATTCCCTCTCACTGTTTATATTTCTCCCAGTCATTCCTCTCCCTTCTTCCCACTCACCCCTCTTTCTCCCCCACTTCTCACTCATCCTTCTTCATCCCTCCTCATCACTCCTTTCTGTCCCTTGTACTCTCTCCTCTCCTTCCTTCCCTTCTTATCATTCCCCTCCCTTCCTCCCACACATTCTCATCATCCGTCTGTTCCTCCCTTTATCTCAATCGCTTTTATTCTTCTCACTTTTTCCCTCCCTCTTCTTCCATCTCCCTTCTCCCTCTCCCTATCCCTCCCCCTCCTCCTCCCCCTCCCTCTCCTTCTCCCTCTCCCTCTCCCTCTCCCTCTCCCTCTCCCTCCTCCTCCCCCTCCCTCCTTCCTTCCCTCTCTCCCTCCCTCCTTCCTGCAGCCGGAAGCGTGGGAATATGTTTATTTGTTAAGTGAGTGGGGGGGTGGAGGGATGGGGAGGCAGGGGGTGGGTGGGAAGGAGGAGAGATGAGGGAGGAAGGGAGAGAGAGAGGGAACGTTGGGGAAGGGAGGGAAATGATAATCAAAGGAGCGAAGGAAAGGGAATGGCTGGTGGGGAGGGGAGAAAGAAGAGAGGGAGGTAAGAAGCAAGGAGGGAAGGAAGAGGAGGAAGAGAGGGAGTGAAAGTGAAATTTGAGTGGAAGGGAGGAGAAACAAGGTAAGGTGTGTGTGGGAGAGGAGGAGGGAGGGAGGGAGGGAAGGTGTGATGTTAGTTGGAAAGAGGGACTGAGAGAGAAAGGGGAGGTGACATGTGAATGAGCGGGAGGTAATGAAGGTTAGGTGTGAGTAGAAGGGAGGGAGGGAGTGAAATGGTTAGCTGGAGGGAAGGAAAGAGAGGAGGAGTGGTGTGAGAGGATGGGATGGAGAGAGGAAGGGAAGGTGTGGTGTAGAAGGGATGTAGGAAGGAAGGTGAGGTTTGGGAGGGAGTTGGGAGGGTAGGTGAGGAGTGAGGGGGAAGCAAAGGATGAGGGAAGGAAGAAGAGGTATGAGGGAGGGAGGGACGGACGGACGGAGTGAAGGTGTACTTTGGGAGGTAAGTTGAGGGGGGGGGATAAAGAAGGAGTTGTGGGAGAGAGGGAGGAGGTGAAGGAATGAGAAAATATGAAGGAGGGAGGGTGGGAGGGAGAGCGACGGAAACTCCAGGTTATTGACTTGTAGCTCACAGATGCAGATAGATCGATAGTTAGATAGATAAACAGATAGTGAGATAAACAGGCACTTGAATACGCTGTAGGTTAATGTAGATAGGTATGGATAGATATATGAGGGAAGATGGATACATGGATGGAAGGATAGATCGACTGACAAACAAAAAGTTAGGAAGATATTAGAGATATTTGTGAAAAAATGATAATAAGCAGATAAATATGTAAATTATGAAAGGAGACAAATAGATCAATAAAAAGGAAAATAGATAATAGATAATCAGTAGTTAGACAGGTATGCAGGTGGACGGATAGACAGATGAGTCGATATTCTGGGGCAAATTGAGAGTGAGAGGGTGAGTTAAAAGTGCGTGACTGGAAGCAAAACAAGAGACAGATCAAGAACAGGACAAGAGAACAAAGTGCTGGGAAAATATTATCATGGAGTACAAAAGAAGTCAAACGGCAACGGTATTACGACTCACAGGCCCATAGTTTCTTCTGGATGGGAGTCTTTCTCGCAAATCTTCCTTACCAATTCATTTTTGGATATACCATGTTAATATTCTCGTCTGATATTTATACCAACTATGTCGGCATGAAAAAGATGGGATTATAAGAGGCACGCAGCAGAGTACTAAGATGAAATATGTAAAATAATATCACCTAGGGAGGGGTATTACACGCCTTTCACGCACTCGAGAATAGGGGCCCTAGTCTCCGATGACCCACCCAGTTATAAAAAGTCGTCTAACGTTAGATGGACCAGAATACTAGACTTGTGTTTAGCATGTAAGCGTTAATGGTGACCGTTTTCAGGGTCAGCCTTTTATGACAAGCTCGTAGTTAAATAAATCGCCTGACCATCAGAGAAATTACCAATATGCCGGGAATCGAATCCGGGACTCTCATGTGAGAGCCAGGCAGCATACCACTACACCACGACCACGTAAGAGTTAACTCACGTTGTCACAATCTTGTAACCAACGTCCCTCCGCCCCCACTGTGGGCATGAAGAGGATGAGTTAACCCCCTGGCACTCGGGCAAGTAGATGCTTTTTAATCTATCCCAAACACTTACGGCAAGTCAGAATGAAGAGAGAACCTATATTTTTTACACAGGAAAAATCATCTGGTAAATTACCAATATGCCGGGAATCGAACCCGGGTTCGATTCCCGGCATATTGGTAATTTCTCTGATGATTTTTCCTGTGTAAAAAATACAGGTTCTCTCTTTAAATCGCCTGACGTTACGGGGAATAAAATACTAGGAGTTGACCCAACCATGAAAGAGTTAATCATCCTTACGCGATTATGTCCTATAGGGTGCTGTGTTTATATCAGTAGATTAAGAAATGGGTAGTACGGGGAAGTTCGTTAATGAGTAGGGTCAGATCAGACGCACCTGGGTGTCTTATATGTTGTTAAAGTTATACCCTTACAGGATGCAGCGTCAGACAACACACATTTAGACTGGTAGATTGATATTTCACTCACTCATAATGTGAATAACTCTAGTGTTCTCTCCCATCCAACGTCAGGCCGTTTAATTCAGCTGAGAGTGAGTCATAGGAGCCTAAGAGAGTTAAAGCTGTCACTATAAAATCTTTCATAATTGGGACAACCCTGGTATTCAGTTCATTTACATCCAGACAATTCTGTTCTGGCGAAGATGAGACAGAACCTTAAAGTACATTGTTTCACTACTTCAGCTCAGTGTTTTCATTAATTACTCGGAGTTTGAATAGTTACGTCGTGTTTCACCGCTTACTTCTAATATTTCACTTCTTAACGATATTCCTCTGATTACGTGTTGACAATCCAGTATATTCTCTTAGTGTGCCATTATTACATCCAGGATCTCTTTATTTACGGCTGTTATTTCACTGCTGACGCCAGTGTGTCACCGTCTACATCCATTATTTCACTATTTGCAATAACATTTCGGTTCTTACGTCTGTTTTCCTTCTTACGTCCATGTTTTACTGCTTATGTCCATATTTTAGAGCTTACGCCACGTTTTACTGCATACGTCCATGTTTACTGATTACGTTCAACGTTTCATTACTTAGGTATAATGTGTCATTGCGTACGCTCGATATATGACTGCTTAAGTCCAGTGTTTCACTGCTTACGATCACTTTCCTTCTGTTTACGTCCAGTATACCATTGCTTACGTCCTGTTTCACTGCTTACGTCCTATTTTCACTGATAATGTTGAGTGTTTCACTGTTTATTTAATGTTTCATTGTTTGCACCCTTACTACATTGGACAGACCCAATCTTTCACTGCTTACGTTCAGTTTTAACTGCTCGCTTCAGTGATTCACTGTTTCCACCCAATGTTTCTCTGATTATGTCGACGTTTCATTGTTTATGTCCTGTATTTCATTGATTATGCCCTGGTGGTTAAGTGGTTAGCATTGCCAGCTACAAAGCTACTGTATGATAACGCCAGCGCATTTGGTGCCACTGGACTCAGGTGTCCATCTGCACATTCTAGGCTGGTAGGTAAAATGAGTCCTTAAGTTAACACCTACAGAAAATACCTTTGGTAACCGGAAAATAATGTGGCCTTGTATTTCAGGATGGTGGGTAAATAACCTGCAACAGGCTCAGAGGCTAAAATTACGGAGATAAGCACCACGGCTAAGCAACTTATGGCGTCTGCCCCCACCGTAACCTTTATGTTCAATATTTCGCTGCTTACGTCATGTGCTTCATCGCTTACGTTCAAGCTTCAACGCTGGTGTCCAGTCTTCCACTGCTTACACCCATGTTATTTCATAACTTACGTCGTGTGTAACTGCACGTGCTCATGCATCACTGTTAGCATGTTTCACTGCATTCATTCTGCATTTTACTTCTGACATTATTGCATTACTGTTCACATCTGATATTTCACTGTACATGTCTGGTAGTTTAGCGGACACCCAGTCTTACCATACGAGTACGCTTGTTGACAGCTGTAGTTAGGAAAATAGCTCCAGTTTCATTCGCACAATATGAAACTCTACACCAGTTGCTAAAAAGTCTGATGGCTTCCGAAGATCGCATCCCTGGGGTTCGAAGGCCATCGTTCACTGTCTCCTTATTCATTGTTATGAGTTATGAAATGTATCAGTATTTATGTCGGCAACCGTAGTCTCAGACATAAATACTAATCCACTCCAAATAGCGTCGAGATTTTGGGTAGATTTTCAACAAATAGTGAGGCGATTTTTTCATCCAGTCGTCTTTTCAAAATATATAAGCTTTATAACAGTTCTACTAAATATCGAAACGATATTGTTGTCCTCATCGATATATTTTTGGATAGAGTAGAGAATGTGGGTTGGTGTCGAGAATTTGGAGGGAATTTAGGGTGGAGTTTGGTTGAATTTGTGGTGACATTTTGTTGAAGGTTGTGGGCTTTCAGGCGGAATTTGAGGTGGGATTTGAAGGGTTGGAAGGATTTTAAAGTGGATTGTTGTGGAATTTTAGGTTGAATCTGGAGTAAAATTTAGTGGATTTTGGTGAATTTGAAGGTCAATTTGGGATGAATGTGGAAAGTACTGTGGAACTGAGACTTGCGAAGACTTGAATGAAGAGTGAATGGAGTGGACTAGTTTTGCTAAGCGCTCAAACCCTTTCATAACCGGAACTATTTTACCAGTTTATTCCAGCTAACTCCATACGATTTTATTCATCTGTGAGTAGGTCATAGGAGCCTGAGTGTGGACCTCTAATGCGTTCTCCGTCTTCTCATTCCAAGATTCTGAGTAACATTTTATTTGTGTGGCCAGGTGTCTGTTGTGTGGCTCAGTGCTTTAAAAATTTTCCTAACTTACTGAATTATTCTTCTCCCTGAATCTGTAGTTTCTTTCAATATTAAGTGCTTGTGTTTGTGTGACTGGGCCGTGCTTAGTGCGTGGATGTTGTTCATGACGTTTTCACTCCGTTTACTTTTTTTCAGGGTATCTCTAGACTACAGTATTCAACTTAGGACCTACCTGTTACAGTAGAGTTAATGATGCCTGTATCTATATTCCCTCCAATTCGAAAAATCGCCCTAGTTCTCGGAAATGTCGTATGGGGTAGCGAGGGATATATAAAACACGTCATCTGACTGAATGGGTTGTCTTCTTGTATGGTCAACCCCCCCAAACAGAGTATCAATGACACTAGAGTTAAGGTGAATGAGGAATGATGCTGATGTGTCTGCCTTCACTATGACATCTTAGCGATTTATTTTTAGTATAACTCTCTCTCTCTCTCTCTCTCTCTCTCTCTCTCTCTCTCTCTCTCTCTCTCCATATGAATAAGACAGGCAGTTAGGATGAGGAAGAAAGAGAAACACTACGAGGAAGGAAGGAAAGAGGGAGGGTGGGTGAAATAGAGCTAGTGAGAGAGAGAGAGAGAGAGAGAGAGAGTGAGAGGGGGGAAATGCCAGAAGGTGAGAATGGAATAATAGGGAAAGAACAGGAAGCACGAAAAAAGAAAACGAAAGGAATGGGAAGAGAAACTTAAACAGAAGGATGGAGAAGTAACAAGGTAGGGCAAAGATGCAGGGAGACAAGGAGGGAGAATGAAGATGGAGTGAATCGGGGAGAACGTGAAGGAGAAAGAATGAAGGAGAGATGAATAAAAAGAAAAAATGAAGGAGAGATGAATAAAAGATGGTAAGGTCAAGAATGGAGGAGGGTGGAACGAGAGAAACGAAAGAATGGAGAGATATGAGAAAGTAAACTACAAAATCTGAGAAAAAGAAAAGTAAAGAGTGAAGGAATAAGGAATGCTGCATTAATCTAAATATATACGTTAAACACAGATAGAGGATAGATAAACTGAACTGGAGATACACAGAGGGATAGATATGAATTAAGGAAACAATGAAAGTAAAGTGATGGATCGACGGTAGAAAGATGAAAAAAGTGGGGTAAGGACAGTGGGTGGAAGTAAAATAATGAAATAGAGAAGTGAAGTAATAAGGAAGGAAGAAAACGAGAGAAGGGTGTAGGGAAGAAGTGGAGGAGGAAGGAAATGGAGGAAAGGAGTGAGGGAATGAGGAGGGAGAGGGGGAGGGAGGGAGGGAAGCTGATTGCAAGCCAATATATTTGAACTATTGTAAGAGTCAATTGCGAGAGCCAGTCCAATATCTGCACTCTCTGTGTGTGTGTGTGTGTGTGTGTGTGTGTGTGTGTGTGTGTGTGTGTCTACCTGTATACCTGTCTGCCTGTCTGCCTTTATCTCTCTCGGTCTCTCTGCCACACACTTTCACTCATTGTCACTCGTCCACTCATTCTCATTCCCATTCTCTCGCACATTCCTTCTCTCTCTCTCTCTCTCTCTCTCTCTCTCTCTCTCTCTCTCTCTCTCTCTCTCTCTCTCTCTCTCTCTCCACGCTTCTTTTCAACACTGGTCTCCATTCTTGCCATGTCTCCCAGTTTCTCTCTCTCTCTCTCTCTCTCTCTCTCTACACGCTCCTTTTCAACACTAGTCTCCATTCTTGCCATGTCTCCCAGTTTCTCTCTCTCTCTCTCTCTCTCTCTCTCTCTCTCTCTCTCTCTCTCTCTCTCTCTCTCTCTCTCTCTCTCTGTTATTTCTGTCATTAGGCCTACCTACTACGTTTTTCATTCATCCTGTTGCCCACAATACCGGTACTCATCTTTTCGTCTTATAACTCCCCCAGTTTTACACATACCTATAAAAAAGAAAGTTCCTATTTCCTATACTTTCCTTCAAGCCCATGTTATTTATCTTATCCTTTTACCACCCCCGCCCCCTGCAAAAAAAAAAAAAAGCCTTCCCTCCTTCATCTCCTGCTCCCCAGTGTTTCGTGTACATATCAGTCCCTCAGTCTAATTTTTTTCATCAAGAAGAAAGCCGTTGCAAAGCGTAAACACATCATACATACTTACGTACATACATTCATACATGCATTCATACATTTATGTACTGTATACATAAATACAGAGCCTACACATCCCTACGCTTAAGTCTACCCTTTAGTATAAAAATCTTTCTTCCATCCTCCAACTCCTCCAGTTTTGCTCGTATTTATCAATCCATCCATCCAATTTATCCATCAAAAAGCAAGTCGGCGGGAGATGCAGAGGAGGAAGGGGGGGAAGGGGAGGAGGGAGGAATTGACCAATAGGATCGATCGTTTCATCAAGGGGGGGAAAGCTCTTGTTTCGCGGCCTCCGATTGGCTGCCAGGGCGTGACGTCATGAGGGTGGGCGGGGCTTGTTGTGTTTACAGTGGGCAAAAAGTCAAATCCATGTTTAGTTTTTTTGCATTTTCTTGATATTCGTATCGTTTTGTTATTTTGGGAGGGAAATGATTAAGTCGGCCGTAACCGTGTATATTACATGTATTTTTTTCAATGATCTGTTTGTGAAATAGTGTTTATGTGAAAATTGTGCATTTTTTATTTGTATCCTATATTTTCCATAATTCTTCCATCTGTTCAGGTCACTCGCTCTCTCGATGTCTCGCTTTATTCAGCATTTCTCCACCTTCCCTCCTCTTCTCGTCTTTTCCTCCCTTCCTCATCCCGTGCTTCCTCCCTTTTTATTTTTCATACCTAGCTTTATCTCTCCCTTCTCATTTCCTCCTGGCTTTCCAACTTACACCTAGCCTCACGCATTTTTCTTCCTTCTTCCCTTCCTTTTCCCTTCCCTCCACCTCCACCTGCTTCTCCATACACTCACAGATCTACTTATTCATAACGTTCGGAATCTTGCTTTTTCTATCGATACTTCTTCTCCCTCCACCTTCCAGTTCTACCGTTGTCCTCTCCTCTCCTCTCCTCTCTTTCTCTCCCTATTCCCGTCCTTCCATTCACCTCCCCCATCCCTCCCTCTTTCCCTCCACGCATCTACTTATCCTAACATCTATAGCCACCATGTCACTCCTTCCATTCATCCTTCTCCCCCTCTATCCGTCCTTCCTCTTCTCGTATTCTACTTCCATTTTTCTTCCCTCCTTCCTTCCCCTCCTTCCGTCCACACATGTACTTATTCATGACATTCAGACTCCCGCATTATCTGCAAATCTCTTACCTCCCTCCCCTCTTCATCCCATCCTTTCCCTCCTCCTTCCGTTTTTCCCTCCTTTTTTCCTCCTTCCATTCTCTCTATCTTTCCCTTCGCATTCCATCCACACACATTCTTAACTTTCACAGTCACATTTCTTTCCTTTCTCCTCTTTCCCATTCATCCATCCTCCTTCTCGTTCCTTTCCTTCCTTCCTTTTGTTCTCCTTTCTCCCTTCATCCTACGCTTTCCATCCACACACATCTACTGATTCCTAAACACCACAGCCTCCATTCCATCCTTCCCACGAAACACGCATCCCTCCAGTTACTTTATTTACACCTCAGCATCGTTCCTCTACTTCCCTCCATCATTTTCCTTCCTCTTTCCTCCTCTCCATATTTTTTCCGCACTCCTCCTCCCCCCCCCTTCCTCCTCCTCCTTCTCCGCTTTCGACCATAGCATCAGTCCACCTGTTGTCCTAACTATTAAACATCTTCCTTCACCTTTCTTCTTCTTCCCTTCCTCCTCCTCCGTCATGTTATTCCTTCCTCTCTTTCTCTTGGTCTTCTCTTCGTCATCTTCCCGTCCTTCACCTCTCCCTCTTACTTATCTCTCCATCATCTTCTCCCACACTTTAATCCTCTCCATCGCCACAACCTCCACCTCTCCATCGCCACATCCTCCACCACTCCTTTCTAAGTCTATCCACGCCCTTTCTTTCTATCATTTTTCCTTGCCTCCCTTCTGCCCATTATTTCCTCCCCTCTGCCTCCCATTCGCAGTACCCTCTTTCTTTCTTTCCTTCCTCTATTTCTTTTTACCATCATCTGTTTCGTTCCTCCTCTGTTATCTCCTTCCCTCTTTCTTTTATTTTTAATCACCTTCTCTTTCTCTCCTTCTCCATTGTCTCCTCATCTGCATCCTTCCACAGTCTTCTCTTTCCCTTCTCCCTCTCCATTTCTCGTATACCTCCATATCCTTCTTCCTCACCTCTCATTTCCTACTCCTCATTCACCCCCACCTTCACTCTTCATGTCTTTCTTACCATCTTTCCCCACCTCTCATCATTTCCCTCGCCACACTTCTCTCCACCATCACTCTTACACTTGCCAATTTCTTTTCTGGTTACCTTATTTACACCATTATACGTATTTTCTTCTCCCCTCTTCCATTTCTTTCTCTCCTCTTGCTTTTCTGCCTATTCTTTCCACCAACTTTTCCTCCGTCCTACTGTTTTCCTTCATTTATTGCTGTCTTTCTATTTATTGCCATCTATCCATCATTTATTGTCATTTTTCCATTTATTGACATCTCTTATTTATTGCTATCTCTCCATAATATATTGCCATCTCTTCATCATTTGCTGCCATCTCCATCATTTGCTGCCATCTCCATCATTTATTGCCATTTCCCTATCATTAATTTCATCTCTAAACTATTTACTCCTGGATCTCTTTCATTTATCATGTCAAGAATATTTATTGTCCTCTTTCCATTTATTACCGCGTCAACCTTTTATTACTGTTTCTCCATCATTACTCTTCTTCGTTCATTGTTATCCCCATTATTTTTTTTTTTCATTTCCACATCTTTTCTTGCCATCTCGCAATGAGTTGTGGTCATCTCGCCGCCATTTACTGCCATCGTCTCTCCACCTTTTATTGCCATCTCTTCACCATTTATTGCCATCTCCCAGCCATTTACTCGATTATGTTATATTTCCATCCATGGAAATCCATGGTGAAATCGCTTTAAGGAACTGTTAAACATACAGAAAGAAAGGAATGCGAGTATAAGTGGCGAGGAATGGCTGGGAGAAGGGGGGAGGTGAGAAGGGAGGAAGAGGTCACCAGGATGGAAGTAGTGGAAGCAATGAAGAAAGTCAAAATGGAGAAAGCCCCAGGAATTGATGGAGTGTGTGGTGAAATTCTGAATAATGGGGGAATGATAGTAGTAGAATGAATATGAAAGATGTGCATATTGACCTGGTAGGAAGGTAGATTCCTGGAGGATGATAAGTCAGGTATAATTATTCCCCTGTACAGAGGAAAAAGGGAAAAATAAGTGTGTAGTAATCATAGGGCCATTTGTCTTCTTAGTGTAATTGGCAAAGTATATGGTAGGATACCTATTGGCAGAATTATGGAAATAACAGAGGAATTAGTTTGGAGAAGAACAGGGAGGTTTTAGGAAGGGAGGAGGTTGTGTAGATCAGATATTCATCCTTAGGTCTTTAATGGAAAAATTTCTAGAGAAGGGAGAGAAGTTGCATGCGGCCTTCATGGATTTGGAGAAAGCATATGACAGAGTGGATAGACAAGAAATGTGGAAGATATTAAAAATATGTGGAGTAGATGGGACGTTGTTGAATGCCGTGAAGAGTATGTATGAGGGTGCTAAGGCTGCAGTGTGTGTGGATAGTGAACTGAGTGAATGTTTGTCTCTGAATGTTAGATTGAAACAGGGATGTGTCTTGTCTCCATGGTTGTTCAAGCTGTATATGGACGGGGTTATAAAAGAGGTACAAGGTAGAGCGGCCCTAATGAGAGAGGTCAACGTTTGGAAACTCCCTTTACTGTTGTTTGCAGATGATACTGTATTGTTAAGTGAAGACGAAGGGGAACTGCAAGGCTTGGTAAATGAGTTTGGGAGTGTGTCAAAGAAACGGAATCTAAAGGTGAATGTAGGGAAGAGTAAAGGTATGGTCTTCGAGAGAAATGAAGTCACTGAATGTACAGTGAGGTTGGATGATGAAGAAAGGGAAATTGTGAGTACATTTAACTACGTGGTTAGTGTCACGAGTAAGGATGGAAGTTTGGAGGATGAAATACTTGAAAGGGTACAAGGAAGAAAGGTTGATGGTCCTTTGAAAGCAGTGATAAGAAATAAGGAAGTGAACCTGGAGGTAAAAAGTCGCTGCAAGATTGTGTTGTGATACCAACTGTAACGTATGGAAGAGAAGCTTAGACCTTGATGGAAGGACACAAGTCAAGAGTGAAAGCAGCGGAAATGAGATATCAGAGTGGAGCATGTGGAGTTACATGGAGAGACAGACCGACAAATGAGGAAGTGAAGGAGCATTGTGGTGTGGATATGGATGTGATAGAAAACGTTAGGAGAAATACACTGAGGTGGTTTGGCCATGTGGAAAAGATAGAGAGAGAGGGACAACGAGGAGAGTGTATGTGAGTGAGGTGGAGGGGGGAGGCAGAGGATGAGAGGATGGAGTGGAGAGGTATGTTAGAGAAGAGTGTGTGAGCGGGGGGAAGGACAGTGGAATGACAGGGGACATGGCGACATGGAGGTGATTTGTTCGTGGCCACCCCTTACGGGATTGAGGCGTCTGGCAATAGGTAGATAGATTTCCATCCCTCCACCATTGACTCCCATCTCTCCATCATTGATCGGCATCCTCATTCATGTCCATTTCCCATATTTACTTCTATCTCTCTCATCATATATTGCCATCTCCCCACCATTTATTGCAATATCCATATTAATTGCCATCTCAACCATTTATTGCAGTTTCCACCATTTATTGCAAGCTCCTCAACATTTATTGCCATTTCTCCAGCATTTATTGTCATCTCTTCATTTACTGACATCTTGCCACCATTTATTGCCATCACCCCACCATTTACTCCCGTCTCTCGATTTATTATCAAATCTCCACCATTATTTCCAACACCATTTGCTCCCATTTTTCCATCGTTTGTCGCCAGCCTAATGTACAGTACGTCAGTCTCCCATATTTACATCAGTCTCTCTGCCATATATTGCCATCTCCTCCATTTATTGCCGTCTCCATCATTTATTGCCGTCTCCATCATTTATGACCGTCTCCACCATTTATTGCCATCTTCATCATTTATTGCCATCTCCATCATTTATTGCCATCTCCACCATTTATTGCCATTTCCATCATTTATTGTCATCTCATCCATTTGTTGTCATGTCTTTACCATTTTTTGCCATCTCTTCACCATCTTCTGTCATCTCCATCATTTATTGCCAACTCTTTATCATTTATTGCCATCTCCATCATCTGTTGCCATCTCCATCCATTACTGCCATCTCTTCACCATTTATTGCCATCTCTTCTTCAGTCATTCCCACCTTTATCGTTTATTACCAGGTGCACCATGCTCGTATATTCCCATCACTTTCCTACACCCAATTCTTTCCCTTTTGCCTCCTCTCTTTCTTATCCCACTTTTCTTTAACTCCCACCTCTTCTTTCATACCTCCTGTTCTTTCCTTTTTTCTTTCCTTCTCCATCATTTTTCCTGCCTTTCTCCATCTTCTCGCATTATCCTGCTTTGCTTATTCCTTCTCTTCATTTCTCCCCATCTGTTCTCCTCCTCCTTCAGCTTCTTTCATCTTCCTCTCCTTTTCTCCCTTTTCTCCCCACCTTTCACTCTTTCTTCCTCCCCCTCTTCCTCTTCCTCCTTCTTTTCTCTATGCTTCCCTCCCCTTCCTTCTCCATTCTTCCCTTCTCTCTCCATTCCTCTTCCTCTTCACCTCGTCCCACCTTTCCTTTTTTTCCTTACCCTTCTCCCCTTGCCTTCCCTTCTCCCCTTCTTTCTCAGCCTTGCTTCCTTCCTCTCACCATCTTGTTTTCTTCCTTTCCTTCGCCATCTTTCTTCCCTCATCCCCTTTTCTTCTTCGCCCCTCCATCTTGTATTCTTGCTTCTCCACCTCTCTTTTTACCATCCTCATACTCTTTCTTTGCTTTCTTCTTCCTTCCTCCCATACTCCTGTTTACGCCCCTTCCTTCTTCACCATTCTTCCATTCTTTCTGCTGTCTTTTACTACCTCTCCGTCTCGGAGCCTCCCTTGCGTTGCGATCTCTGTCTTTAGGCATACAATAATTACCCTGTTTAAAACCTTCCTTAAAAAATACAGCGTCAGAAGGACCTTTTTTTTTTTTTGTTTGCTTTCTTCTGTATCCCTTCTTCTATTTCTTCTCTCCTCTCTCTCTCTTTCTCCTCCTCCTTTCTTCCTGTCCTCTTTGTCTCCCCTTCCCTTTCCATCTTCCCTCCCTTCTCCCTCTCCTCTTCCTCCTCCTCCAGCTCTCCTTCTCCTCTCTCCCCTCATCTTTTCTTCAGCCATTCAATTTCGGGCCGACTCTCCAATACAGCAGGCAGCCCTTTCATTCATATCAATTCTAATCCCTCACTCGCTCCAACGCATTTCTCTCTTTGTCTCTCCCACTTTCTTTATTCTCTCTCTCTCTCTCTCTCTCTCTCTCTCTCTCTCTCTCTCTCTCTCTCTCTCTCTCTCTCTCTCTCAATCTATCTGTCTGTATTTGTATTTATAAATCAATATCTGCTCTTATTTTTTTCTATTTTCTCTCCATGTTTATCTATCCTCATGTAATACTCTTCCCATTTGTTCATATTTCCCTCTTCTTTCCTGTCTGTCTCCCTTTTCTTACTGTCTCCTTTTTCATGTTCGCCCTTTTCCCTCCTCGCTCTTCAGTCTTATTCCCTTTCCCTTCTTTTTGCTTTCCTCCTTTTCCTTTTCTAACGTTTTCCTTCTTATTCCCACCCTCACACATTCTTTCGTCTCCTTCACCTCCTCGTTGTCAACATCATCATCATTATCATCAGAGCAGCATCACCAACATCTCCTTTTCTCTTCTCTTGCTCATAATCTCCTCACCCTCCTCCTTTCAACTCTTGTTCCTCTGACGTTCCCTCCCCAGCCTCTCTTCTCTTCCTCCTCCTTCCCTTCCCCTCTCACTCTTCCCTTCCTCTTTTCCTTATCTGAATTCCCTTACATGTTCCCTTCCGTTTATCTTTTCCTATAATGGGTTCATGAGAGTTTGTTTACTTCATACTGGTACTTCTCACTCTTTCCTGCCTGTTTCAGTAAGTCACATGGATTCCTGGATGTCTCGTGCCCTGCTGTCTATATCCTCCACTCTTTGATTAATTAACTATTGATATATACCAGATGACCTAGAAGAGGCAATAGGTTTCTTGATGCTGCTTTTCCATCGTAATTTATATTTCTACCTGAATCCTCTTTACCTTGTACCTGAATTCCCCCTCCTCCTTCTCCGTTAACCCTCTACCCTGCCCGACTTTCATGTCTCCCATTATTCTCGTGTCTGTTTTCCCTCCCTCGTGTCCCGTGTCCCTCTCCCTTCCTATCTCCTTCCTTCATATCTCCTTTCCCCCTTCCCTTTCTCTATGCCATCTCTCTCACCTTGCCCTCTCTCGCCTCTTTTCTCCTCTCACCCCCCTCCTCCAATATCTTCCCTTCCTCTCCGTGTCCCCTCATCCTGCCCTCACCCCCTCCCTCACGTCCTCTCCCGCTCCCCTCTCCCTCACCCTCCCCTCACAAGTCTATCTAGCAAGAAGGAGCAGAAAATTGAATTCTTTGGCAAAAATATGACGACTGTCGCTCCCACTTTGATCAGGCCTAAGTCAGGGCTGCCTCCATGCTGGTGAAAAGTAGGAGCAGACGCCGGAAACATTCGTTCACCCTCTTTCTCCCTGATATCTTCGCTCGCAGGTTAACTTCACTCTTATAACTATGGAAAAAGAGACTGGAGTTTAAGGTTATGCGGTTGATTTTAGGATTTTGGGTGCCACTGGAGTGCGTGAGGTGTATTTTTTTAGGGGGCTGAGTTGTGTGGAAACGGGGATGTCCGCTGTTTGGTGGGAAGTCGGGCGGAAAACTGTGACGCGGACGCCAACTGTTGCAAAGCCCTTCATTGGAGATTAATTTTGAGATTTGCTCCCTTCCCTCCCTCCCTCCCTCCCTCCCTCTCTCTCTCTCTCTCGCTCTCTCCCCCTCCCTTCTTACCTTCCTTCTCCCTCACCTTCCCACCTTTCCTCTCCCTCACCTTCCCACCTTTCCTCTCCCTCACCTTCCCACCAGCCTTCCTCCCTCCTCCTCCTCGTCTACCAACCTATAGTAGCTCTCTCTCTCATTACTTTTTTTTTTTTCACATTCGCTCTCACCCAAGCCCTTCTGTCCCTCATTCACATTCTCTGACGTTCCCTTCATTCTCTCTCCCTCACTATCTCATCCTCCTTCCCCTTACTTTTCTAGCGATTTTCTTCATTGCTCATTTTTCTCCTCTTTCATTTTTTTCTTTTGTGTCTACCATTTTCCATGCCCCCATTTCTACTTCTTTCCCTCAACTTCTGCTCCTTTCTTTTGTCTCTCCTCCATACATATCATCCCTGTCCTTTCCTTATTTCCATTTCTTACCTATTTTCCCTACCCCAGTCTCCTCAACTTTATTTTCCTCCTCTTTTCTTTCACTTTTTTCTCGTCTTCCTTCATTCTCTCTCCTTCCTTTTCCTCCTTTAGTTTCCCTCATCCACCTATCTCCTCTCTGTGTCCCCAATCTTTCATCTCTTTATCACTCTTCTTTCTTCATCCTCCCTGCTCTCCCTCTTTCCCCTAATTCTCTCTTCCCTTCACCCCTCTGCACCAGCTTTCTTTCTCTGCTTCTTTCCCTAATTTCTTCCCCCAATTTCTTGTCCCCCCGCCCTACTCCTCTCCCGTCCCCTTCTTTTCCCATTCCTCTGTCCTCTTCTCCTCCACCCCCTCTCCTTCAAATCCTCCCTTTTCCCTCCTTCATCACTCCCTCTCCTCTGCTCCTTCACCACTCCCTCTCCTCTCCTCCTTCACCACTCCCTCTCCTCTCCTCCTTCACAACTCCCTCTCCTCTCCCTCCTTCATCACTCCCCTCTCCTCTTTCCTTCCTGTTCCTCTCTCTCTTTTCCATTCCACTCCTCTCCCTAACTTCCCCTTTTCCGTAAACATTACCCTCTTCTCTTCATCTTTCTCCCGTCTTTCCTCTCTTTGTCTCAGTCCTTCTTCCCCCTTTTCGTCAGCCTTTAGTCCTTTCAGTTCGTTCCTTCTCTTCTTTCCTCCTTTCCCTCTTTATCCCTCCTTTCCCCTCCTCTCCTTACTCTTTGCTTCTCTCCTCCCTCTCCTTCGTTTCTTATCCTCTCTCCCTCCTTCCTTCCTTCCTTACCTTCCCCTCCTTCTCCATCCCTCCTTCCCTCAACCTTTCTCTGCTCCCTCTTAGCCTCACCTCAGCTCTGACTCTTCCGTCTTCCCCAGCCTTTAGTCTCACCTTCCTCCTTCCCTCCCTCCCTCCCTCCTTCCCTCCCTCCCTTCTTTCTTCCTCGAGCCTTAAACCCCTTCTCTATCCCTTCTATCCCCTCAGTGTTTCCCCTCTCAGTCCTAACTCTCCCTCCTTCCCTCCCTCAAGCCTTAAGACTCTCCTACCCTTTCTCCCTGTCTTTCCCCTCTCAGCCCTTATTCTCTCTCCTCTCCGTCTCACTCTCTCTCCCTCCCACCCTTCCTTTCTTCCACCAGTCTTCGTCAAGTCTTAAGCTTCCTCTCTACCCTTTCTCCTGGCCCGTCCCATTCCCATCTTAACCTTTAATTCTCTCTCTCTCTCTCTCTCTCTCTCTCTCTCTCTCTCTCTCTCTCTCTCTCTCTCTCTCTTTCACCCACGTCCTTCCCT
Organism: Coenobita brevimanus; assembly: GCF_032717465.1. Taxonomy (NCBI): domain Eukaryota; kingdom Metazoa; phylum Arthropoda; class Malacostraca; order Decapoda; family Coenobitidae; genus Coenobita; species Coenobita brevimanus. The sequence goes on from NC_137008.1 coordinate 40,899,304, forward strand.
TTTTAAACCCTGTCTCTTCCTCTTTCCCTTTCCTCTCACTGTACTTTCCCTTCTCCCTTTTCGCTATCTTTCTCCCTCGACACTTAATCCCCCTTAGTATCCCTTCTTTCCCTCTGTCCTTACCCACAACACTTACACTCCCTCTCTCCCTCCCTGTACTTCTCCATCCCCCTTTCCTTCCATCTTTCTCCCTTCTTTCCTCCTGAGATCTTTAATTCCTCCTCTCTCCATCCATCTCTCCATCCTTCCCTCCTCTCCCTCTCAACTCCAGCTCACCCTTCCTTCATCATCTTCGTGTCCCCTCCCCCCCTCCTCCTTCTCCCCTTCCTCCTTCTCCCCTCCCCCTCCCTCCCCTCCTCCCCTCCTCCAAAGACATATGTTCCGCCCTCCAGAAATCATCATGTGAGGTTCGATTTTTCTCTCTCAGTCAATCTTTCCTCCACTAAGTCCTTCATTCCCTCCTTGTTCCGAGAGAGAGAGAGAGAGAGAGAGAGAGAGAGAGACAGACAGACAGACAGACAGACAGACAGACAGACAGAGACAGACAGACAGAGACAGAGAGACAGAGACAGACAGACAGACAGACAGATGAAGAAGAAAGAATTGTATGAAAATGATAAGGGAGAGGGGAGGAATTAGAAGATGAGGAAAAGGAAGTTTCACTGGAGGAAGGGGAGAGAGTTGAAGGATGAGGAGAAAGGACTGGAGGGGGTGAAGGAAGAGAGAGAAAGAAAATGCTCAAGTAGAGTAGGAGCAGGAGGAAGAGGAGGAGGAGAGGAGGAAGAGGAGGAGGAGGAGGAGGAGGAGAAGGAGGAGGAGGAGGAGAAGGAAAAGGAGAAGAAGGAGGAGGAGGAGGAGGAGGAGGAGGGATAGGACTGGAGGAATAAAAGGAGCATTTGAATAGGTGTGTTGCAGGGGGAGGAAAAGGAAAATGGGCAGGTTGCAGGAGGAGGAAGAGGAAAACGGGCGGGCTACAGGAGGAGAAGGAGGAGGAGGAGCAGGAGGAGAAAAACTGGTGGGTTGCAGGAGGAGAAGGAAAACTGTCGGGTAGCAGGAGGAGGAGAAAACTGGTGGGTTAGAGAGGAAGGAAAAGGAGGAGGAAGAGTAGGAGAAAAGGAAGGAGGATGAGGAGGGACGGAGGAAAGAGAAGGAAAGGTTAAAAGAAGATAAAAAGTTGAGGGAATGAACTGACATAGAGGAGTTCATAGGGAGTACAAATAATAAAAGGTTTACTGACCCAAATCGATGTTTTCTCCTATGGTACAACAATTTAATATTACAGTAAAAGTCATCATGATTGTTGTAAAGAAAAATATATTTTTTTTTTTATTAGAAGAAGAAATCCTATGGCATATTCTATATCTTATACACAGTTCTAAAAAAGAAAAGAAACGCATTTGCAGAGTCACAATAATCATCTGGTAATTGTTTGCGTTCTTGTCGACATCAAAATAGGCAAGGCTCATTAGTTGCAACTTATACTGTCAAGAAAGTAATCTAATCGTAATTTGATTATAAATGCAGCATTATGTTTGTACTAACAACTGTTTCTGGTGATTTATTCTCATGTTCCATTTTGTAAATGTTAAAGTACTGTGTTCCTGTTTGGGTAGTGCAGCTCTGACTTGCGAGTTTCAGTCCATTATTTCAAGTCGCAGTACAATTTTGTATTACGACAATATTTTCATAAATTTCATTGCCCACTTCAAATTATTTTAAATACTTCTGATAAGTCCACTTTTAGTTGTTGCATTTTTATGAAAAAAAGGGGAATTTTATTGGTTCATTGCTGCAACTCTCTCAAGTTTCTCATCGTTCCTAATAAGGTTCTGGAATGATTAATAAGAAAATACTCTAGATAAGGTCAAACTGGTGACATATAATGAATGGATACTATATTTTGTCTCCTATGATGGGAGCTCTTGGAAAGTGACTTTGTATCTTGCTGATTTTGTCACTAGTTGTATACAGAGTATTGGGCGTTTTTTCATATTGCTATTGGTGATACCACCTAGATCCTTTTCAGCATTTACTTTCATCAGCGACATTTCCAACAGTCGGTGCTCATATGGAAGGTTATTATCACTATGCTCCATTACTTTAGCTTTAGTCTCACATTTAATTTTTGGTTTTATTTCACTCCATCTTAATAGCTTATCCAAATCATATGAGATAGATTTACATTTCTCTTTATTAATTGGTCTACCTGCGATTTTCTGTCATCAGCAAATTTAGCTACCAAAGAAACGAGTCTCTTTTCTAGATAATTCATATAAATAGTGAATAGAACTGGTCCACGAACTAATCCTTAAAGCTCTCCAAGTAATATGTAACCAGTCTGCAGATTCTCCATTGTCATCACCCACTGCTTGCTATTAGTTACCCGGTCATCGACAAACGAACCTTAGTTATTTAGACGCCATCTGACATCGGGACAAGGTCTAGGGTAACATGACCACTGGCAGCATCTACTAACAGGTGAACAAAATCCTCTGCTTCAAACATAAATGGCTATAGGAACTGAGTGTTTCAAGATAAAAGCTGATATGCAATATTTCTGTTGCAACAGTAATCTTATAGTTCAATTTCTTTAAGACATCTGAAGATTTGTTCAGCTGGGTGCCAGTTTCATTTATATGTGTCACAATATTACCTAGTAACTTATGGTGAGCATTCAGCAGAATATCCTATGAGAATGCACTAGTCCGTAACCTTTCAGTCAAGACTATTTCTTCTGCATGTTCTTTCACACTTGCTCCCAATATACCCGTTTTTCATACTCACCTGGACAATGTACATTACTTTTATTTCTTTACACCATCATTTGTCAGTGTTTTCTGTCCCAACATTCCTGCTGAGTCACTCAAAACTTCTGGTCTTTACATTGCCCCAGATTATTGCTTCATCAAGTCAAATTCTCTCCCCACATACCCAACACGCCAACACCATGTTATCTGTTCACATACCGGGTAACTTTAAAATCTTTTGCACCTACAAATATCTCTTCTATTTTCCCCTCTGAAAATGTAATTATTACCTCTCCTCAGTTAGACATGATTGGTTACCTAAATAATTCGAACTTTGTGAGAGTGATGTCTCTCTTCCTTTACCACTCTTATTTGAGCCTTCATATTGTATATCCTCCGTTGCATTCACCAGAGTAAGATTATTGATCATAATCGTATTTTTTCATAAAAAAGAATAAATAGTCGAAAAAATTATATCTGCACATTTAGCGTGTCGCGATTTCCGACAACTTTGCTCAGTTGCCTCGCTCTCTATTGCCATTTTCTTCTTTTTTTTTTTTTTTTTCTGGGACTCGCTGGACTTACCCCGACCTAATGCAAAAAAGAATTAGGTCGATATCTATTACCGATCTCGTGAAGGACACGAACATACACACTGACAGACATTTTCGCGTGTCGCGATTTCCGACAATGTCGCGTCGAGCGCAATTGCCAGCACGTTTGTTTGGTATTTTTCCGACACTCCCTGGACCTACCCCGGCCTAATGCAAAAATAGTTAGGTCAATATCTATTACCGTTCTCGTGAAAAAAAAACTAACACACACACACACACACACACACACACACCGCTTGGCTTTATTTTTCAGATTAGTAATGGTGAAGTGCTGGGGAGGGTCGCCTTTATGCGGTGACACTGATATAGCCTGCCTATATAGACATTCCTCAGCTCTTACTCTAACCCTCGAAAAGGAGATGCTGGACTACCGGAAAAGGACAACTTCACCCTGCATTTCACCAGGTTCACATTTCAGATGGACTTAGGTCAACAACAGCGGCAAGTACTACTAATGATATGTGATAGAATAGCAAACTTTCACTAAACTGGTAATATATATTCAGTTCAAGATTTATTGAGAAAATAATTATAAGAAAAAGTACAGTACTTACTGGTAACATGCCCGCAGCTCTATGAGTCAGCTGGTTCACACTGGTTGATTTAAAAAATAAGTCAATTATAATCAGGTATTTTAATACTTCCTGTCCTTGTACTTGTTTTCCTGAGACCAATGGTCGTGGCAGGTATATGTCCACATTATTTGCTTTTATGAAAACACTTCAAGGATTCAGTAAGTACCCATGCTGTGGTTTGGTGATTATGATTTCAATTACGGCCCTTTGCCACTATTTTTTTTTTTCTTCCTTTTGCAAGGGGAAAAAACTTAAGGTTGCTTCATGGGAGATATTTACCTATAGAACTAAAAAAAAAAAAAAAAAAAAAAAAAAAGGAAAATCGGAACATATAAAAGGAAGACCAGATGAGAATGAGAAGATAACATAATTGTTTCTCTCCCCCTCTCTCTCACCGTCACCGTCACACAGACTCTCACTCTCACTCATTCATACCTATCTCCCGGCCGCGTTCAGGAGGGTAGGAAATCGACCTCAATTCAGGATGAGAAGCTTGGCTGGTGAAGAAGGCTGCGGTCACCAAGGCGACGATGGTTGCTTCGTCTTAAGTACAGTTCAGTTCGGGTGCCGTATTCACAAACTTTGCTGAGCCTAAGTTGTGCTTAAGATACTTTGCGTGTACCTTTATCTTAACCCGACGGCTATAATATTAACACTTTTAAGTTCCTATGACACGCTCAACTGAATAAGATCGTCTGACTAGTAAAATAGATTTGCATTTTTTTTTTTTTACAGGTCATGAAAGGCTCGACACGCTCAGCTACCAAACACATCACCACTAAACTAGACTGAACAGTAAGATGAGAAATGCGACAAAGGAAACTATCCATGATAATAATAGAAATCTGCCGGGATCCTTTACGATTACAGCCATAGAAGTTCCTGGTACGGTCAACTTCAAAGTCCATTCTCCTCTCCAGCCACTCTTTCACCGTTAAATTTACAGGCGCTTGTGAGAGGTAATATACACCTATGTCCACGACGTCTCATTCTAGCATCTTTGATTCCAGTGATGAGAGAGTTACCATAGGAGAAGTGAATGGACTTATGTAGGTGACTGTACAAATGCTTAATATATTAGCTTTGTAGATAGATAGGGAATATCCAAAGCCTTCACTACAATGTCGTTTTCTGTATATTATTCTTCCTACCATAAGATGATTATACTTAGCCCAGAAGAGACTCTGTGGACTGGTGAGGTTAGATTCAGGCGTAATTAATCCCTTCACTACTAGAGATCTTTCCTGGGTTTAGTAGTCCTTTGGAGGCAACAAGAATATAATAACAAACTACGTTCTTCAGACTGAAATGGTCAGGTTAATCACAGTTTGACTGAAGTTGTTTCAGCCTGTTTAACTCCACCTACCATGACTCAGGATCACAACTGTCGCCATGTCTTACTCAATCTTCACACCACTGTACAACGGACTTTTGAATTCGGCTGTACCCGGTTATATCAGACGGCTCTATTCGTCCCAGGAGAGGCTTTTGTCTCTTTTCTGGCCTTTCTTACACGCGTTGATCAGATAGTAGATTTGTTTTCCATCTACAAATAACCTCATCATGAGCCAAAGTCTTTATGTTATTTGTACTTCCTTTTGTGTTCCTGCGCACTGCTGAAAATAATATAATCACCAGGAGGAAACAAGATCAGAAGCCACGAATAAGTCATCGGATTGAAGGGGTCCATTTGTGGATTAGATTGCTTGTTTTGAATATTTCTTCACTCATACAACCACCAAACATCACAAAACAGAGCCAAGCCAGAGTGGATGTTGAAACGAAAACATAAGAAAACAAAACGATTTGTAACAGCGGTAAACTGCCACGAGACTTGCTTATCCTACAAATTGGTTAGGATACGTGATAAATGCGAAACCTGTTTTCTACTGGACAAGCGCACCCTTACCTACTAAGTCCCAAGAGGTCAAAATATGAACTTACTTTTTGTAATATTTTCCCTTACCGGTAATGGCACACTGGAAGAGAAACTGGACCTTAAAATTTATGAAAATAGGGAGTTCTCTGGCAAGGAAACTCTCTGATGTTTGAAGGATTGAACCTGAAAGTTGTCACAGATTCTTTCTTTATTTATTTATTTATTTTATTCATTTATCCCTATCATTAATTTTTCAGATAGCCATTAATTTAAATGACAATGTTTGAAGAATCTCCAGTATTGTTTTTTTCTATTGTTATCTGATGAACCTGGGCCACCTCCACAACTTTCATCTTTAGTCGTGGCTACATGACATTCAGTGAACCAGGGTTATGAGGTAGGAAGCAGCCTCTTTAACCACATGTCAAGATGACCCCAAACAATAATTATACATGGCTATTAATCGAGCGTAAAAGAGATAGGGATTTTCGTGTGTTTAAAAAAGACGCGCTGTAGTGAACTTTCTCAAATTTTTCCAGAATTTATTCCTATTTGTTTTGCTTCTGATTCGTATTTTTCATATTTATTTTCAACTTTTTCTTTGTCCTTTCCTCCTTATTTTTGCTACTGTGTTTTCTATGTTTTCTATGTTTTCTGTTTCCTTTTTCATTGTTGCTATTTTTTTATTTTTTATACTTCATTTTTTTTTGTTTATTCAACCCTTTTGTGATGGGGACCAGTCTAGCTTTCTGTTCCATCTAACAGTAGACGTTGAATTTAGCTGAGAGTGAGTGGTAGAGCCTGAATGTTAATATTGTCACCCTGGCCAAGACACTGCTGGGCTGAATGACATTACTGAAAGGGTTAATGGAATTTATTTGTGGCCTCTGCATAAAGAAAGGACTCCCCTAATGTCAGTGAAATCTTATGGACGTGGAAAAGGAAAAAATTAAGATGTCATCGTACGTAGTGGATTATAAGAAACGATTAACCATTCGTCCGGGAACTACCCGCTGTGTATTATTATTTTTTTTTTTTTCGCGTCTAGTACCATAAGATTATATTCAGGCTGCCGAAACCTACTGCAGCAAAAAATGTTAACCGCTTAATTATACTGACGTATATTATGTTTCATTTTTACCATCTCCGGACAGTTTTATTCAGCTTTGCGGAGACCCCAAACCGGAGGGATTACATTATGAGTATTTTCTTCATTCAGTTCCTTTTATCAACTAAGAGATTCTCTTAAGAAAATTCGTCTGGTAATAACAAGAATAAACTTAAAATACGTCAGCGGATACAAGTTAAAAATCATATAATCGTCGTTGTAGCTGACAAATGAGAAAATTTTCTCTCCCTTTTCTTACAGGTAAGGCCAGACCCACGTTCCTCCCCAACCATCAGGGTTACCCAAGCTTACCCTGAGCAGGTGTATTCTCTGAAGGTAAGTCAGTGAATGATACTCCAGTATTTACCGCATGCATAAGCTCTCCAAAACGTAAATTGTGTATAATATTGTTTGTATATACGCTCGTCTAAATCCAAACAATAATGAAGCATTTTACAGTTAAACTATAGCGACTATTAATGTGAGGAAGGCAAAGTACAAATACATGTCATGTCAAATGCGCATCCTTAAGTATCTTAATAATGTATACTCACACTAAGATGTCTACCTGATGAAACTTGAACATAGTAACTGTAATCGTCTGCATATCGGTATTAATCCGTTGACATCGTCATCGTCATCACCATCATCATCATCATCATCATCATCGTCATTATGGTCTTCTTCGTGATTCCCACTAAATTAGGTTATTCAGTTTAAAAAGTAAATAAATGAATGACTACCACCTTTGAGTGAGGTCATCCTACTACCTCCATCATTGACACGTATATAATATAATTGTAATTTACACACTGCCCCTCATACCCCCAAAATATCCAAGACACACAACTATACCCCCAAAATGTGCATGTGTGTGATGGATATACGGATGTAGTGTACCTCTTTGAATCCACATAAACTCCATTGCAAGACTGGACTTTCTTCTCAGGGGGAGAGTGATACTCAGAATTAAACTTTCTTTATGCTGGCGAAATAGGAATAGGAGGGAATGAAGCATAGATAAATGTTTTGTTGAGGTGGGCGTGTGAAGCTGTGTGTGTGTGTGTGTGTGTGTGTGTGTGTGTGTGTGTGTGTGTGTGTGTGTGTGTGTGTGTGTACAATCGGCATCAAAAGTCCTGTCGTTTGTCCTGCAAGAGAAACTGATGACAGTGATCTGTTACCAAAAAAAATTGTCATTTCGCCTATTTCTTGTTACCCACACTAATTTTCGAAATGTACTGAGAGAAAAGCTGGAGATGACGGCAGGACTTTTGATGCCGACTGTACCGTGCGTGTGTGCGTATATGTTCAGAGAAGGAGAGAGAAACTTCACTGACCATTTCAGTGAGTTAACTTTTATTTATATTTAGCACCATCTGCTTTTCATGTAACATAGGGGAGGCCTATTGTAGCGAAGAAGTCGCAAGTACATAGCCTACTCATCAGGTTTCACGTACACAAACACACATGTACACACATGCACACATAGATAAACAAATGTACGTAAACATACACTTACATACACAAATACGCTCACACATACGCTTACATTCATACACAAACACACGTACGCACACACATACAAAAAAGTGCACAAACACGCACATACATATAAACACTCACCTACCACGTAACACAGCACATTATACAGGCCAGTCAATTACCCACTCACAAATGCAGGTACTGATATACTTGACATTATAAGGAAGTGGAGAGTGAAAGGTCGAGGGTATGAATGTAAGAGTGCGGTATTTGTGAGTTAGCATCCGTAATGAGGCAAGGCGGCCAGGCAGGCAGGAAGGTAGGGAGGGAGGGAGTGGGGAGGTAGGTGAGTTGGTAGGCAGGCAGGGAAGAAGGAAGGAAGAGGGGTGATGTGCAGGTAAGTTGGGAGGAAAGGAGACGGGAGATAGGTTGGGAGAAAGGGAGACTGGAGGTAGGTGGGAAGCAAGGTAGGTAGGGAGAGGAGAGGAAGGCAAGGAGGTGAAAGGTAAGCAGGGAAGATAAGAGAGGGGAGGTAGTAGGGAAGGATGGAGGGAGAGGACGGGAGGTAGGCAAGTAGACAGGGAAGAAGGGAGAGGAGAGGCAGACAAGTAAGCAAGGAGGAATACGTTTTAGGGGGAAGGTAAGAGGACGGAGAAAAGAAACCAAACCGCAACAAACAGCACCTAGTGATCTTTTTCAGACCGTTTGATCTCCCCACCACTCTCCAATCCTTCCAGTCGAAACAGGCAAAAAATGTAAATATGATCAGCATGCAGTCAAGAAAAACTCTCATGGTAGTTTCTTAGGAAACGATGAAAGAAGAAATAATAGCTACATTAGCTTGACTTAGAAGTGAATGTAACATAGCGTCACCAATATTGTATAAAGACCCCGCGCTGAGATTGTATCCTCTGTAATCTGGGTTGAAGGAGGTAACTATATGAGGAACGTCTTTGTATTCTTTCAGCATAAACGTGTTTGCCGAGGTATATATGTGCTAAATATGTATCCTTGCATTGCAGGGCTGTTTGTTGGTATGCTTACAGTTCCGCTGAAGAAATCATTCCCTTCTGACTGGCAACGTTTCCCAGTACTCTAATGGCATTATCTTTAGCGCAATTCGATTGTTTCTTTTTTTTATGTTTTTCAGCTTCCACCTCATAATGCCCAGTGGAAACTTTGTATCGTTCAATGAGGCCGCCTCGTAGACGGTATATCGCTACCTGTGAGGCGAGGTCATTCTATTTTGAGCTTTCCATTTCTCGAGGATTATAGTCACATTATGAGAGTACATTTCAACTGGTTGTGTTAGATACAGTCTTCATTAACCCACTCAAGTCTGGAGATTCTTCCGATGTTTAACAAAATCTCATGATGGTAGCAAAAGTAAAAGTTTAACACGTCCTTTGGATGAACAGACTAAGTTAAGTAGACTATTCTAAACGCTTCTGCGTGGTTTGCTATGCAGGTTAGGAAATTACTCCTGCACCCTCCACTGAATTCTCCAGGGAGGGAGGAAGGAAGAATAGGGAGGTAGACAGACAGGTAGTGAAGAAGGGAGAGGTGAGGAAGACAGTTGGGAAGGGAGAGGAAAAGAGAGGAGGGAACGATGGAAGCAAGAAAGAGGGAAGGAAGATAGGTCGAAAGGCATAGGAGGGGAGGGAAAGATGAGAGGAAGGGAGTGTATTGGATGACAGGTAGGAAGGAAGGGAGAGGACTGCAAGGCACGTAGGAAGGAAGGGAGAGGAGTGGAAGACATGTAGAGGGGAAGGAAGAGGAGAGGAAGACATTTAGAGAAGAAGGAAGAAAGAAGGAAGATCGGCAGAGAGAAAGAACAGGAGAGGGGTGCAAGAAGACAAGACTAAATAAGAGGCAGGAAATAAGATGGCATGAAGGGAGAGAGGAGGAACTGAGGTGGGAGGAAGGAAGAGCGGAAGAAAGCAAGTAGCAGACAATTAGGCAGGCAATCAGGTAGAAAAAAAGAGGGGAGGAAGAAAGGTAGAATGGAGCAAGATAGGCTGGGAGAACGATAGGAAGGGAGCCAGCAGAAGAATGGAGAGGGGAGTCAACCAGGTAGTCAAAGGCAGGGAGTGGAGCGAGAGGCAATTAGGAGGGAGAAGTAGTAAGGGATGCAGGAGGAAGTTACGCAGCAAGAAGAGTTTTAATGATTCTGACTCTGGCCATAGACTAGACATTCCATTCCCTGAGGCTCATTCATTTCTCCTACGAGTCGCTCACTGCACTTTTCAACTCTTCGGCATTACCCCTAAAACAGGCTACATACAATCAATACTGAATAAATGCTAGGGCTGACTTATTCAGGATTAGTGGGTTGGTTGCAGCAAGGGTGTTTATGTCGTCGGGGGGTCTGGTAGATAATAAAATACTGCTTGAACAAAATTCAGATCCACATTCTGTACCTTACCTCGGCCTGGAATAGATCACGCGTCTTTTTGAACAGCAATAATTTAAGTAGGAGGAAGGTAAGCAGACACAGAGGAAGGTAAGCAGGCAGGGAGGGAGGTGTGTAGGTAGCAGGCAGGGAGGAAGGTAAGCAAGCAGGGAAGAAATGTAGGACGGAAGGTAAATGGGAGAAGGTAGACAGGCAGGCAGGAGGATAAGCAGGCAGGCAGAAAGATGGCAGGTGTTTAAGAAACAAGGTAGGGATTCAGTGGAACAGGCAGGCAGGGATGATGGGCATACGAGGAGGAAGATAGGCATTTCCCAAGCTCCCCCCCTCTTCCTGTCTTTTTTTCTTTCTTCCTTTCATTCTCATTGATTCTCTTCCTTCTCCCTTCATCCATCCCTTTCCGCTTCCTCATTTTCTTCTTCCTTATTCCTTTTTTCTTCTTCCTTCTTACATCCATTCTTCCCTTCCTTCCTTCTTCCTTTCCTCCTTTCTTCTTGTCCTCCCCTCCATCCTTCTCGATCCTTCATTATTCCCCCTTCTTCCTTTCTTCCCTCTCTTGTCCTCCCGTCTCTTCCCATTCTGTTTTTCATCCTGATTCATATTTCGTCATCGTTCTGTTGCATTTTCCCTTCTCCCCATCTCTGCTCTTATGTTCTCCTCCATACTTCCCTCTCTTCATTATTCTCTTACTCCATTTTTCCCCCGATCATCCTTTTTTCCTCTCCTTTGTCATTGCTCCTCTTCCTCACTGTCATTTCTTGTCATCTTTAATTCTTCTCCCTCCTCCTCTCTTCCCTCCTCCCCTGTTCCTTATTTTCCCTCTTCCCTGCTCTTCCTCTTCCCTGCTTCCCGTCTTCCCTCTTCCCTGCTCTTCCTCTTCCCTGCTTCCCATCTTTTCTCTTCTCCCTTCTCATCTTCTACCTCCATTTTTCTTTCTCCTTCCTCTTTCCCTTTCTTCCCTCCCTCCCTCACTCTCTCTTCCCTTCCTGCGGCTCCGTTATGCATCATCCTCTGTCCACTGTTTTCAGGCCAATGACGTTATATTGTATTAATGGTATATATACTTCCATGCTCTCTCTCTCTCTCTTTCTCTCTCTCTCTCTCTCTCTCTCTCTCTCTCTCTCTCTCTCTCTCTCTCTCTCTCTCTCTCTCTCACACACACACACACACACACACACACACACACACACACACACACACACACACAGAAGCAGGAAATTCAGGAAGCCGATCATAATCATTTATTCATCTAACCTCTCCCCCCCAGACCTTGAACCCATACTGACCCATGTTGGATGCAGCCTCTGGAAGAAGGACCAAGCAGGCAGACAAATGAAGCGCTATAATTCTTTGCCTCAAAATGCCCATAAAATTGAGTAATGACAATTTCAATACATTTTCAAAAATATAGAATGGAAAATCGACAGCTCTCGGCCCAAACTATATAGCACACATTCACATGGAATATATAGGTACCAGAATCATTAATGCCTTCTCATGTTTTCTTGGATTCACCGCCATATACCAGACTTTTGGAAGGGCATACTCACTCCCCCAACACTGCAATCATACAAGCCACTCACCAGTTCATCCTGCAGATCATTATTTCTGCTCTGCACACCATACATCATCACAGAAACACTTGGTTTGCAAGAATATCTCTCTGACCGAATGTCAGCCAGGATTTTGACTCACATTTAACTGACATAAACGTTTTTACACTAATTCAATATTTTGTCCGGGGGTCCCAGAAGGAGTCACCCCATCGAAGAACCAAACTGGCAGCAGTATACCTGTACATAAACAAAGCTTTTATCACAATGCTCGCCAGTCAGACTCAAATTACAAACATCCAGAACGATGACAGACATGGTTAACCTCCTTCGTTCAGGCAGACTATCCCACGTACTTAGCCAAAGTTCCAAACATTGACTATTCCCCCAAGACGTTTCATAGACTCTTTTCACTTTAACTTTTTATTGATTTTTCTACATAACCTACTCAGCCCTATTTCTTTTGTAACAGTACTATTTATGGTGACAATAAAGGAAGAGCTTTACAATACCCGGTACTTCAAAACTCACAATGTGGCAAACCAACCTCAACGTTACACGTACTAGAACAGTGGCCACACAGAACCGACTGATTGGTTCACATAAATAATCAACTAGCAGTTTCCTCGCTCCAGACATTACTCTCACACTCTCAAGCCATTCAGTCACTTTCCTTACATGCACATGAGAACATTCTTGGATTTACTCTGGATACAAACATAAGCCTTCTGCAGTACATTAACAAGCGCAAAGCAATAGCCACTTAAATCTTTTGTTCTGAAAATAGTCACAAGCACTCCTTCGGATGACACTGCAAACAGTCCACACAGTAGTCATTGTGACAACGTAATTAAATCGCACAAGCACAATCTGGCACCACACACAATGTAACTTAAAAAAAGAGACATAACCTTATTATCAGGAACAAGATATACGATCGCAAATCCATCATTAAACAACAGTATTTCAAGTCTAGCATCGCATAAACATGAGACTGATATAATTCACCAAATCAGCACAAATCTGTAACACTTGCAGTGACATGTTACACCAACACCCACCACAAAGAAATGAAGACTGAACAACGAGTCTGCACAAAACAGAATGGTTTGAAAACATTCTTCCCTCATCACCCAGATGTATTCACAAACACATGGCCACCACAAACTGTCCTTCCCAGAGCGACAGGTTCACATAGTCTGACTACGAAATACAGAAACCATCCACCCTCTCTGCCTCAGTTCCAGCAAAAAATACAGGTCATAAACCAGATCAAAAGTTCAAAGAAAGCACAGCGACGTCATTGCGACGTTTGGCTTTGACCTGTGACCTTGATCTTCGATCGATCTGCACCAATATCAAACCACTTCTTCCCAGATACATGTGCACCAATATCAAATCACTTCATCCCAGATACATGTGTACCAATATAAAATCACTTCATCCCAGATACATGCGCAGTGAATGTGGCAGATTTGATCCCAATCGGATCAGGCATTCATTAGGTAACGTTGCGCCCTGAACTGTGACCTTAACCCATGACTTTGACCTATGATTGATTTGTACCAACATCGGGTCCAGTATTCATGATATATTTCATTAATATACCCATATAGATATGCTGAAACATGCAGAGAAATGACTCTGATCACAGTAGCTACGTCTTTGGGGTCGCAGCCAGTTCACTCTGCCCTCACTCTATTTCAGCCTCTTACACCACAGCTACACCTCATGCATCGTGTTCTGTTCAACATAGCTTGAGTAGATTAAAGGAGCGCAGGGAGCACAGCAATATGGCTTCCGAAGTTTGAGCTTGATCCTTAAGGTTGATCTTTGAGGGATCTGCTCCAGAATGATCGTAGAATCGCTTTTTTCCCAGACCCACACACCACGTACAGTACCGTATATGTCGATTCTGATTCATCTCAGATCAAGCATTTATGATATATATATATATATATATATATATATATATATATATATATATATAAAATAAATGATGATAATTGGGTGCTGAAAATGACATTAGGAGTGGGGTTGCGCGAGGCAGACCGAAAAAGAGCTGGGACGAGGTCATAGAGTGTGACCTCAGGGATGGGCGACTGAATATGGGTGCTGCCAGAGATCGAGCATCATGGATAGCCACCATCAGGTGACCAAGGCCTACGCATGAATGCATGTTGGAGCCTTTATAATTGAAACGACGAACGAAACGTACTACATCTCAACATCCTCGACTTCGGCGTCGGTGGTAAAACATCTTTGGAAGTTCCCTGCTGAAGTCATCGAGTATCAGAAGTCCATTGTGTTCAATTCCAGGTGATATTAGGGCCACAGCAACAACCTGCGGTATTCCCTGAAAACTTCTGCTTACTTGCTGCTTTGATGTGTTTTCTATGTTGGCCACCCCCTCTCTTCAGCCTCTGAGACAAGCACCACTGTACTCTACCCTTCCTTGCCCTACAGTAATTATACCTGCATATCCAAAGCTGTCCTCCCATTTTCCCTTTAAAAAAAAAAAAATCTTCAGACCATCCACCCTGCACTTCTTCTACCCTCCCTGCCAGTACTTCATAGTCCTCCCTACCAACACCTCTTCAGTTCCTTCTACCAGTACATCTTCACTTCTTGCTACCAGTACTTCTTCAGACCTCCCTAACAACACCTCTCCATAACTTCTTACCAATACTTATTCAACTCTGCTCTCCTACCTCTGACTTCTGTGCCAAGACGACGGTAAACGGAAGGCGTACAGACTCTCAGAACAGGTATCAGAGCCATAAACTACTTTAAAATTACGGCCTGGGTGTCACGAATCAATTCGCGACATTTCCCTTTTGTGAGAAGCCGCGAACTATTAGTGGAAAACTCACTGTGTATCGCTCAGTTAACCGTTTCTCTCTCCATTTCGGAGGATACTTTTTAAAACATTCGTCACGTTCAAGAGTGACCGATTTAATGCACGTCACTAAGTGCGCTACTGAGCGATACAATTGTTTCTTTATCGTTCGCCTCTGCTTGCATAAACCGTTAGCCACGCCTTCTTCCGGTGGCTCGTGCTTCCTGCCCATACATTATTTGAATGCAGTCGAGTGTTTGCTGTGACGGAGACAGGATCTGTGCAGCAGTGCGAGAGGTCAGCTAGTACCCAAACTCCACTTACAGTTTCTCCAAGCTCCCACCTTTAGTTCTCCAGCTTTGGGTGATACATAGCATTCATCGACTGGTATTTCCTTCGTGTATTTCCTAGTTTTAAGAGTTTAGTTAAGGTGTTTTTTCTAGGCGTAAGTATTTAGCTTCTGTGTGAGTGAGCGAGTGCGTCTCATTGATTTGATTTGAAATGTAATGTTAAATTTATTTTTTGTGATTAATAAATTTAACAGTTCTATTTCTGGAGCTTAATGTAGAGTAAAATCTTGTTTCATTTCTCCATAATTAAGCTTATTTTCCATATAGCTCCTAGCTTGCATAAACGGTTGCTTTCATAACTGGTACTTAGACCAGTCTTGTTGTATTAAGTTAAAATCAGTTGTGCCAGGAGTTAATGCATCAGCAAGAACCTGATGTTATTATTATTAGTATTAGTTATTTATTGTCAGGGGTGATGTAACTTTCTCCAGAGGCTAACAGTACAGTAATTCAGCAATTGTGAGTAATTAGTCTCTGCTGTGTACTGTTGAGGAAGTTTATAAATTCTCGTTCTTAGAGAATCGTGCACAAGCCAGCGTAAAGTAATCGTTGCTTGATGTAGCAAGACAATCATTGTCTCTGCGCTTCAATATTATTGAATATAAATATCAATTTAAATAATATTTAACCATTTATTTCAAAATTACCGTGATATTTTAAAAACCCCGTGACAATTGGCGACCTCATTCCAGGATATTAACTCCTAGCTCTAAAGCTATTCACGAGATAGTTCTCACTCATTCATATTTAGGTATTTATCATTAAAGTTTATAGGCACAAGCTTACTGGTGTTACCCTTAATTTAGCAAGTGAATTTTGCTTTATCAATCCATAGAGTACTTAACTCTAGTTTATTTTTGGTAACGCCAGACAATTTTATTCGCTTCTGGGAAGTCGCCGTACCATTGTGTTTATTATTGAGTCTTCCCAGTCATTTACATTTTTATTTATTCTTTGCCAGTTAACTGGATAAGACTGGTCACCACTAGCTTGTGTCTGTACTCTTTACTTGTGTTTATTAGTATTCGTCGCTAAGCAGTCAGTACTCAATTTCGGTTTTGCTTAATAAATTAGCGCCATGGCTACTACTGTATTTTTACAGGAAGCCAAAGAAATGGGTCTTTCGGACCCAACCGAAATTAAAGAGTATATACTCTCACGGCATAATCAGGAGCAGCAGCGCGAGAATGATGCCCGTGAAGAGCGTAAGATTCAGCGCAATGCGACGAACAGCGCGAATACGAGCGAGAACAGCGTGAGGAACGTGAAAGAGAGCGTGCATATGAACAAGAGCAGCGTGAGAAAGAGCGCGAATACGAGCGTGAACAACGTGAGCTCGAGTTAGAAAAAGAGCGAGAACAGCGCGAATACGAGCGGGAACAACGAGAACACGAACGTGCCGAGCGAGAAGCACGAGAAAAACATGAACTTGAAGTGCTGAAGCTCAAGCGAGATTCCTTGGCTTCAGACACGTCTGCTGCAGTTGGTCCAAGCTCCACGAGCTTTCTCCCTGCACATGTCCTGGCGACCCCACGCATCAAGCTTCCTTCATACAAGGAAAGCGAGCGAATCGAGCCGTACATAGCTCGTTTTGAGGACATGGCAGACATGTATCAACTGGATGAGGCAGCTAAGCGGCTTCAGTTTCTTAGTTTATTTGAGGGCCCCGCCCTCGATATTCTCCACAGAATTCGTGGAGACAATCTCACATATGAGATGATGAAAGCTGCACTCATTAAGGCGTATGGTCTCACAGTAGACGACGCCAAAGTTCAGTTCATGCGAGCTCGTCTCCAAGACAAGGATACAGCTGTTCAGTTCCTTGATCGTCTCACAGCTTACCTAAATGAGTGGATGGAGAAAGATGAAACTCCTTCCACGCGTGAGGGGATAATTGACCTTATGCTGCGTACACAGCTAGAGAGGTCGTGGCCTGCTGAGCTCATAGCACAGCTTAAGATCTGCCAGGTGAAAGATGCCAGCCAAATGGCAGAGAAGGCTGACGCATTCTTTACTGCATACGGGTATCAAGCTTGTAAGCAAAACACCTGGAGCAGGAAAGATACTGCCAAGTCTGGGAAGCTGTCTCAGACTGAATCCCAGCACCAAGGCCGTTCTCAGAGTAATGGCCACGGTCCAAAACCGCAGTGGAAGGACCAGGGGCAAAACACTCAGAAACCTGAGTGGAAGAGGTACAACAAGTACCCTAACCAGCAGCAGTATCAGCCACGCAACCGACCGTCGGGACAAACTTTTCCACCACCAGCTCAAAAGAGGCAGGAAGCGAATGCAGCCTTCATTCCTCAGCAGCAGCACGGTGGTCACGTCCCTACCAGTGTGGGTACTTCCCCACAGTTCACTAGTCCCACAGTGACAGTGAACCCCCCTCCACAGATGGCCAATGTTCCATCTTCCCATGCAGTGAGTGCAAACCCTCAAGTATATAACTCTCAAGGCACAATGTTTGCCGCATCAATTCAGCAGCCTCATGAGTGGCTAGCTGCTTCCTCCACAGGCCCTCCCACAGGTGACAGTACCTTCCTTGTTCAGCCAGGGTTTGTGGGAGACATTCCTGTGAAGGTCCTGAGAGACAATGGTTCCTCAGGTTGCTCTGTCAAGCAGAGTTTAGTTCGGCCTGAGCAGTATACAGGTCGACAGATCCATGCAAAGCTTATTGATGGATCAGTGAGATTGTTCCCTGAGGCATGTATCCAGGTGGCATCTCCATTTTATACTGGTACGACACTTGCAGTTGTCATGCCAGAGCCTCTATTTGACTTAATAGTAGGCAATATTCAAGGAGTCAAGGATAGTTGCTCCGATGATGACGCTACTCAGACTTCGGCTGCTGCGGTAACACGAGCCATGACTGAGGCTCCAGACTGTGTCACCCCAGTGATCATTGAATCGCCGCAAGATCTGATGTGCAGTCAACTTGTTGTACAAGAACAACATTCTGACCCGACACTTGCTGCCGTGCGGAATAAACAAAAGGGTCGAGTGATTAAGTATTCACGGGGAGGTCGAGCCAAGTTCCTTCGCAAACAAGGACGGCTCTACCGTGAGTCACAAACACCCGAGGGCGAGGTTCGACTGCAGTTTGTCGTTCCCGCCAAGTACCGCCCAGCAGTGTTACAATGGGGTCATTGTTCAGTCTCAGGAGGTCACATGGGCAAAAGGAAGACCCAGGGCCGTATCCGAGCTGACTTTTTCTGGCCAGGGATGGGACGGGACATAGATAGTTTTGTCCGTTCCTGCAGTGTGTGCCAAAGTATCACCACTACTCAGGGACATGCCCTTCCTGTGCCATTTATAACCACACCTGTAATCTCTGAGTCAGTTGAGAGACAGGGTAGTGGTGAAGTGGATGCAGACCTGACGTCTCGCCCATTGGCCCCACAGGACACATTATGTCCGGGGCCTGTACATACATATTATGTACCGTAAGTTAAGGGGGAAGTTGAGAGGCGACTTGAGGCTATGGAAGACCCAAGTTTGCTCAAGGATTCTCAGCTTCCCGGTACTAATATATGTACCGTAGGTTAAGGGGAAAGTTGAGAGGCGACTTGAGGCTATGGAAGACCCAAGTTTGCACAAGGATTCTCAGCTTCCCGGTACTAATATATGTACCGTAGGTTAAGGGGAAAGTTGAGAGGCGACTTGAGGCTATGGAAGACCCAAGTTTGCACAAGGATTCTCAGCTTCCCGGTACTAATATATGTACCGTAGGTTAAGGGGAAAGTTGAGAGGCAACTTGAGGCTATGGAAGACCCAAGTTTGCACAAGGATTCTCAGCTTCCCGGTACTAATATAAGTATTGTATTGTAGGTTAAGGGGGAAGTGAGAACTCTGCAGAGGCGACTTGAGGCTATGGAAGACCCAAGTTTGCACAAGGATTCTCAGCTTCCCGATATTAATATAAGTACTGTAGGTTAAGGCACAGGTTGAGGACCCGTGTGCAGTTCGAGGCTATGGAAGACCCGAGTTTGCACAGGGATTCTCAACTTGCCGACCATAATCGTGTGTTATAATTAATGGCGACCTCGAATGTACGTCGTAGCACTGACTGCTAGCCAGAGAGAGTAATTGTAACATAATAAGAATTTTGTCTCATTGACACTTTTGATGCTCCACCTTAATTGGTTTTGCAGGTTCAGCAATGGGTGTAGCAGTTTTGCTGTGCGGACCAGCTGATCATCTGCCGCACGCTGCTGCCTCTTCTCCTCTGCCTTCGTCGTCGCCATATTATTCACTGTGTCATTTTACACGTAGGTACAGTTACACTACAACTGTCACACCTACACCGTGTATTACATACACCACGCTACACAACAATTAGTTGTCAGTGTAAATGTAGCGACTTTTCGCTCAGTTTGACCTGAGTACAGGATTTTCACCGTCGTCACGGAGTTTTTCCCTCAAGCTTGCTTCTATTAACGTAAATACGAGGTTTTTTTCGCTCACTGGCGACTGCGATTTTCTCCTGTAGCAGGATAGCACACACACCACAGTGTGAATCTTGTGTGACTGAGTTAGGATTTATATGTATGTATATTGAAATCTTTCTTCTGAAGGAAGAAAGATTTAATTTTCATGGGGCGTAATGTCACGAATCAATTCGCGACATTTCCCTTTTGTGAGAAGCCGCGAACTATTAGTGGAAAACTCACTGTGTATCGCTCAGTTAACCGTTTCTCTCTCCATTTCGGAGGATACTTTTTAAAACATTCGTCACGTTCAAGAGTGACCGATTTAATGCACGTCACTAAGTGCGCTACTGAGCGATACAATTGTTTCTTTATCGTTCGCCTCTGCTTGCATAAACCGTTAGCCACGCCTTCTTCCGGTGGCTCGTGCTTCCTGCCCATACATTATTTGAATGCAGTCGAGTGTTTGCTGTGACGGAGACAGGATCTGTGCAGCAGTGCGAGAGGTCAGCTAGTACCCAAACTCCACTTACAGTTTCTCCAAGCTCCCACCTTTAGTTCTCCAGCTTTGGGTGATACATAGCATTCATCGACTGGTATTTCCTTCGTGTATTTCCTAGTTTTAAGAGTTTAGTTAAGGTGTTTTTCCTAGGCGTAAGTATTTAGCTTCTGTGTGAGTGAGCGAGTGCGTCTCATTGATTTGATTTGAAATGTAATGTTAAATTTATTTTTTGTGATTAATAAATTTAACAGTTCTATTTCTGGAGCTTAATGTAGAGTAAAATCTTGTTTCATTTCTCCATAATTAAGCTTATTTTCCATATAGCTCCTAGCTTGCATAAACGGTTGCTTTCATAACTGGTACTTAGACCAGTCTTGTTGTATTAAGTTAAAATCAGTTGTGCCAGGAGTTAATGCATCAGCAAGAACCTGATGTTATTATTATTAGTATTAGTTATTTATTGTCAGGGGTGATGTAACTTTCTCCAGAGGCTAACAGTACAGTAATTCAGCAATTGTGAGTAATTAGTCTCTGCTGTGTACTGTTGAGGAAGTTTATAAATTCTCGTTCTTAGAGAATCGTGCACAAGCCAGCGTAAAGTAATCGTTGCTTGATGTAGCAAGACAATCATTGTCTCTGCGCTTCAATATTATTGAATATAAATATCAATTCAAATAATATTTAACCATTTATTTCAAAATTACCGTGATATTTTAAAAACCCCGTGACACTGGGTAGGATCATAGGTTTGTTAACGTTGCTGTCTTTTGTATCCCATTATACTCATTGGTATAACCTGTTAAGCTAGTCTCATCACAACGACACTGATTATGAAGTATGATTTTAAATGGCTAAGTATTTTCCTAGAGAAGTGTTTCTTGCCGGGGTATTACAGCAAACATACGATATTTTCAGCAGTTTGATGTGTCTATTACAAAAGCCTCTTCGGTCTTCAGAATTATGCCTTGTCCTTAAGC
Organism: Coenobita brevimanus; assembly: GCF_032717465.1. Classification (NCBI taxonomy): domain Eukaryota; kingdom Metazoa; phylum Arthropoda; class Malacostraca; order Decapoda; family Coenobitidae; genus Coenobita; species Coenobita brevimanus. Next base: position 40,920,767 of record NC_137008.1, read on the forward strand.
AATTGGGATCTTGAGCAAATGGGATGAAGCTCGATGAAAAATTATGCAGTATAAAGTTCTTTTGCCATTCGCAAAATGCAAAACTACCATTATCTTTAAACCTTTTACTTTTTCTACACTCACATATCCTGAATGCGAAATATAAGATATATGGTCAGTTTTTAAGCTAACAACACAACTATATTCAGTAATAACACTGTCCTTCCGTATTTGCATCTTGAATCTGCAGAATCAACCTGATAAAACCTAGAATTTTTCCGTCATTCATGTCTTTGCAAATTTCTATAGACATCCTTGGCAACAGACATGCTTGCTATTTATTTTCTTGACGGCAATACACCTTTTGTTGTTAGCATCTCCTAACGCCTTGTAACTTTTTTCCCTTCCTCTTAACTCCAGTAACTCACCTTTCCCTCCTACAGTACCTCCCCCCTCTCCTCTTGGCCAGTTATTCATCAAACCACAGTTCCCCATCCCTTCAGTACTCTTTCACAGGGAAAGGTTGCGGCTGCGGCACGTAACATATCCTCATTACTGCCTTTCTTTAAAATTCATCTACCATCTAGGGGTAAAGTTCATTTTTACTTGCTGATATGGAGCTACTGATGATGTGAATATCATACTTGGGGAGTGCATTTTAAGTTCCTTGCATTCTATATAAATCAGTATATAGTCCACTGTTGCACCGAACCTTCCCGAATGGAGACAGACATTACTTTTCCTTATGCTGGCTAAACACTCGTATGATTGAGTAAGGTGTGTGTGGGGGGGGGGGATGCGGGTGTGTGGGTGTGTTAATGTGCGGGGGTGTGGGGGTGTTGGTCTGTGGCGGTGTGGGGGTGTGAGTATGGATGTGGGTCCGTGTAGTGAGAGAAGTGCATATGGAAGTCTAGGTGTTATATAAGCTATATTAATGTGCATCAGTTTCTGTATTATGTCATCAGTACTAAGAAGCTGGGTGCGAACATGCTAGCATCTGAAAGAACCTACTACCTGTACCCGCGATGAATGTCCACCACGGCTAGAAACTCCGTAGCTGGAAAACGATAACCATTGGAACGCAGTAACCACTGAAACACCTGACTGTGTTACGCCAGCGCTTGCAATAGCGAGACGGGTGTCAGGGTTTATTCGTGGTGAGTGTGTGTGTGTGTGTGTGTGTGTGTGTGTGTGTGTGTGTGAATAAAATTACTCAGTTTTTTTTAAAGATTTCAGATAAACTTGGTGGAAAGGTTAAGGGTCAGCCACAGGGTTCGTCTGTTGTTTCTTATAACAATCAGTCAAAGGTCAAGGTAAAATGGTAACATCAACTCAAACAGTGTTCATCTGATTTAGGCCAAACTAGGTGGAAGGGTTGAAGGCACGGGAAAAATAAAGGGTTTAGATTTTACGAACAATCAGTCAAAGATCATGTTCACAGGGCAAGATCAAAGTTCGACCCGTTTGTGTCTGTTTATGAATGATAACTAACAGCTTTAATTTGGACTAGACTTTGTGGAAGGGCGAAGATAGGCCAAAAAGTTAACCATTGTTTTTTAGAACAGGCCAAAGGTCAAGGAAACATGGCGAGAGATCTTAAGCAGTTTTTATCCGATCTGGATTAAACTTTATGGAACGGTTCAAGGTAAGACAAGGATGAAAAGATTCGATTTTGTGATCAATCAGTCGAAGGTCAAAGTCGCAGGAAAGGACAAATTTCATAATGGCTCTGCAAGACCATGTGAAAGAGTTTTTATTCGAGTTAGACTAAAATTTCTGGAAGGGCTCAGGATAAATCAAGGGTGAAAGGCTTTGATTTTATGACAAATCCATCAAAAATCGGGACCACAGAGAAAGGTAAACTGGTCGACTCCATGAATGATGCAGTTTTTGTTCGATTTTGACCATGTCAACCAGAAGGACTGAGGGTCAGCCAAGAATAAAAAGGCGCGATTACCTTATATATAGGTCACAAGTTAAGGCCAGCTCGAACAATTCTGGTCCGATCTGGATCAAATCTGGCTGAAGAGCTGAGACTCAGGAAAAATGAAATAATTTTAATTTGACAACAATTTGTGCACGGTCAAGGTCATAGGGCAATTAAATATTCGGTTCTTGGACCACTTTTGTGGCGTGAGTGTTCTACTCTCATAACGCTCCTTCTTCTCTGTATATTAGTTACCACTTCAACCCAACCATACTGAGGCTTCTGTAATAATCAGCGCATCTTGACTTATCGATATGTATGTAATACAGCATGAAATATCTTAGTTCCATGTATGTTTCCAAAATCACTGAATAACTTAGCTTGCTTTAGCCTTACATGTATCTTAACTCCTTCACTCGAGAACGTCTTTTATTCTCTTTCCTGTCATTTCCGGATGACTTTATTAACCTTGGAATGGACTTTTATTAATGAAGGTGCTGATTACAGCTGTTTAAGTTCCACTACTGAGAATATTTTCCAATCTGTATGTCGTCTAGAGGTTATAAAAATAAAAAGGCGTCGTCATGGTGAAGGGGTTAATGTAAACTAACCTAACGAAGCATATCCGTAGTGTCAAATGCAAGTATAAAATATATGAATTATTTGCTTGATTCTTTTCATTCACTCTTCCTCTTCCCCCATTTATTTCCTGTCTCTCCCTCCTGTTAATGTCCCTCCTCCTTTCCTCCAGTTTCCCTCCCTACAATATATTTCATTACTCTCCCTTCCCGTTGTTTCTTACAGCTTACTTAACCATAGTCTTTCTCCTTTCTTCCCTTATTTTCTCCATTTTCTCTTCTTTCTCTCCCTTCGTCTCTCCTTTCTTTCTCTCCCTCCCTCCAATACTCCTTTCTTTTGGTCCCTCCCTTCATCACTCCCTCGTTCCATTTCCTCCCTCTTTCTCTCCCTCCATCTCTCCATTCTGTCTTTCCCACCCTCCAACTCTGTCATCTTTCTTTCCTATCCTTCTTCCATCTGTCATTTTGTATTTCTCTCCCTTCCTCTTTTCTTCTTTTTCCTCTGTCTCTTCCAACTTACTTCCTTTTCTCTCCCTCTTTCCACCTCTTCATCTTTCTCCTCCTCCTTCCATCTTTCTATCTTTCTCTCTTTTCTTTTTCTTCATCTTTTTCTCACTCCTTCCATCCCTTCCTGTATTATCTCCCTCCCTCCATATTTCCATCCCTTCTTCCCTCCACTCTTTTCTTTCTCCCTCTTTTATCTCTTTTCTTTTTCTTTCTACCTCCATCCCTCCTTTCTTTTTTTCCCTTCCTCGTTCTTCCTCGTCTTTCTCATTCTTCATCTCTCCCTTCGTCGTTCTCTCCCTCTCTCCACCTCCCTCTTAATTTCTCCCTCTTTCATCACTCGTGAATTTATCGATCCTTTCTCCCTACCTTTTTTATGCATCTGCCATATTTTCTCCCTCTTTTCTCTCCATCCCACCAGTTTCTCTCTGTTTCCTCCTTTTCTCTTCACTCCTTTTCCATCCATCCTTCCCTTTTTCCTGGATTCTCCCTTTTCTCTAGGTCTCCCTTTTCACTACATTGCTTCCTTTTTTCACCTATCCTTTTTCTCCCTATTCCACCCTATCCCTCACTTCGTCTCTCCCTTTTCCGTGTATCCCTACCATCTAACCCCCCCTTTTCTCTCCCTCTGCCCTCTTTTCTTTTCACTTCTCCCTGCCTTTCTTTCTGCATATTTTTTTGGTTCTGTTCATCTCTTCATTCATTTATTTCCACCTCTCTGTCTTTTTTTATTTTTACTTTATCATTCCCTTCATTACTCTCAACCTCTTCCTATAGTTATTTCCCCTTCTCAATCTTCCTTTTCTTTCCCTAATTCCTCTCTGTTCTCTCCTGTTTTCCTCATCTTCTCTCGACACTTCCTTTCTTTTTTCTTTCCATCTCTCCCATCTTTTCTCTTCTCTTCGTTTTGGTTCTCCCCATTCCCATCTGTTCTCCCTACCTCCCTGCATCTCTGTTATCACCTGTATTGATCCTATAGATAAGAAGGTGCCTAGCTTATACACATCCCCTAATTTCCTTATCTCCCTGCCTCCCTTTCTATCTCTACCTCCACCCCACCATTTTTTACTAATCACACCTCTCTCTCTCTCTCTCTCTCTCTCTCTCTCTCTCTCTCTCTCTCTCTCTCTCTCTCTCTCTCTCTCTCTCTCTCTCTCTCTCTCGCAGTTTCCCTCAGTTTTTATAATTAGCTTTTATTTTATATCGATAAGCTTAGCATCCATAGTATTTAGGCTGTTAGAAACTGTCAGTGAAATTATAATCGTTAATCACTAACAAAAATGCAAGTTAACTGACATTAACCTATATGAATTTAAGAATCGAAAATCATGCCTGATCACTTTGCTACAATACTGCAATAAAAAATAACATGTTCGCAAGGCTGCAGATCACTAGACCTAACTTTTCTAGACTACCCAATTAAAACCTTGATCAAGTGGTCCGTGGTTAATTATTGCTCAGAGATTTTGAATTAGGAATGACAGGAAATATTTAGATATTACTGGACAGCTGGCTTTACTAAAGGCGACAAGGTTAAAGGCAATGATGGATAACCATCGTAGGTTGTGTGAGGAAGGGAGTGTCACAGTGTAATATTAGTTCTAAAGCTTCTTCCCTTCACGATTTTAGAAACAGCATTGACATAAGATCAATTGAATTTGTATTAAAATTTGCATGTTAAACGGAAATGCTTCTCTGAGTGAAAATGAAGTAATGTTATTGGTGGTAGGTGGGGACGCTCACCATCCACTCACTCGATGTAGTGCTGCTTTCGTTGTCTGCTGATACTTCCCTTCCTTCCTTCCTCTTCTGTCTTTCCTTCATTCTTTCCTCTTCCTTCTGCCTACGGGTGACTTTACACTCCCTCTTCTGTCTTACTTCCTTCATTCCATTTTTTCCCTTGTGCCTATGGGTAACTCTTCATTTACAAGCAAAAGGGTTTCCTGTACACCAGGAAACCATTTACTACACTGGGTGGTAACCATGCAACCAAATTATCGCACCTGGTGGTTTAGTGGGCAATTAAAGTGCTCCGATCGGATTGAGCCTGTGTATGTTTATATCCAAGGAGTGGTTGGGGTTTATTGCTTACATAATGCCACTCAGGGGTGAGTGAGGCTGGTCATTCTCATCTTAAATGTCAGGACCAACTTGCCTAGCCCTGGGCTTCTACGCTGCTCATGGGGTAACATAGGATTGGATGATGGATGGATGAATGGATAACTTTGCTACAAGAATAACGTAAAACTGCAGAAAGGTTATTTCAAAGGTAAAAAGTGCTGAATGTGGAGAGATGTCAAGAATTACCCATCGGAAGTCGAAATAAGAAGTGTGAATACTATAGCATGGAAGACTGAAATTGTGTTGCCTATCCTGGGGTGACGGTTTCCAGAGAGTTAACATTATCCCAATAATGTCATGAATCTGCCAAAAGGTTAATTAAAAGTTGGTGTTTATCAACTGAAATGTCACACACACACACACACACACACACACACACACACACATTCCTGGTTACCTTATCCCGATTTTTTGCTATTCGCTAGATCTTTCTCTCTCTCTCCCTCTAGTGTTCCCGACTCTTGCACCTCACTCCAAGCCTGTGGCTTTGCAATTACCCTTACTTTCTTTGCTTCTCTATTTGCCAGCCTATAGATATCTCTGTCTTCCTGTCGTCTCAATGTATCCCACTTCTGAGCATCCCTTTAGCCCCTATCCTTCTTGCAAGTCCTTGTTCCACCACCAAGTCTCCTTATCCCCAGGGCATCTCCTCCCAGCTGACATACCAAAACCTCCTTCCTCACTCTCAGTATCACCCGGCTGTTTTCCTCCCACCACTACTGCATCCCTTCCAGTGGACTAACTGCACTCATATCTTTCTCCCTAAACTCACATGCTCCTAATTCAACCTCCACCACTTCTGGGTGTCCTGTGTTCTGGTTTCCTTCTCTTGTCACTTTCCATTTCAAAGTCTGTTGTGTGTTGCCACACTTTCCCTGTTTATGGACTTGCAATTCTTAACCGCTTTCAGATGGCATCTTCTGCACATCAGGTCTATTTGACTATCTCTCTCTGCACTCCTGTAGAAAAGAAGAGTTTGTTTTCTTCTAAAAAAATAAAAAATAAAAAAGTGTTGGCAATCATCAAACCAAATGACAGTGCAAAATCTACTGTTTTCTCTCCCTCCTCATTCCTCTCTTCCACACCCTAACCACCATGCACACTCCCAGTCCCCTTTCTGCTTTTCCCCACTTGCCCATTCAAGTCTCCACCTAGAATTTCTCTTTCTCCCTCCAGTGTTGATCTATACTCTTGATCCTTATGATTCCAAAAGACTTCCTTTTCCTTCTCTTCATGGCCAAACTGGGAAGCACATGCACATGATGCCAACCACCATCCCATTTAGGGCTAGCTTGATGTTCATCACCCTGTCACTTCTCCTCACAGTCACAGTTTTATTTGTAAGTGCCTTGGATAATACTATCCCTGCACCATTCCACCCTTTCTCACCTGCCCCACTACTGAGCAACTTTCATCCACCTCCCAACTCTCATCTGAATCCCATTCCATCTAGTTTCCTGTACACACAATACTCCTACCTTCCTCTTCTCCATCAATTCTGCAAACTCCCTTCCACTCATGGTCCCACATTCAGAGCTCCCTCTTTCACCAGATTATCTTCTTTAATTGGGACCACCCGTGACCTGGTAGCCCTTGCCCATTTCCCGCAGAGGTCAGGCGAGGCACCTGCACATCCCTTACTGGTACACCCTAGCAGTTCCTAATGTTATGCTGCTTTGATTTGCCATTTTTGGTTTTGGATGGTTTTACAGCCAGATGCCCTTCCTGATGCCAACCCTCCCTGTTTACCCACACGGGTCCATCACTGAGTTCAGTGTCTTGCCTACCCCCTCCCAGGGTCTGTAGGATTGCTTTTAGTCTGGATTCTGCCAGTATGACCCCACTCAGTCGAAGCAACACTCATTATTAAACACATTTACTTACCACATTGTTTACCACCTTCTGTTGTAAAATATTTCACGAGTTACAAGAAAACATTACATTTTCCTTCCGCTCAGGATCGCTTTCTATGTAACATCGGAAATTTTGTAACACATCTTCCTCAGAACTTTGTTTTGTACATTACACGCAATATCGTTTTTTATGTTATTGATGCAAACTATGTCAATATCAAAACGTCATTAATATCATAGTAGACAATGTCAGTGTGCAATATCTACAATACATCTCAATGGAAGTCGAACTCAAAAGCCTCTATGAAGCCTCTAATGCTTCCTATAAACCACCTTACAGTGTTAACCTGAGGCATCCTGATAACATATGGATACGTTGCAACGTTTTGTCACGGTGAATCATGCTGACGTATCCATACGTTTTGCAATTGCAAGGTTTGTCATTTCCACAATTTTCAAATTTCGCAAGTTTTTTTTTTTTTGGCATGTAGATGCGGGACACCTTCCTCTACCTGCTGCCAAGGGGGTGACACTGTGTTACCCCGCGTGACCTCCTACCCCCCTGCATGCCACTGTCTTGGCAAATCACCTGTTAGCAGTGACCTGGCCAGTAAAGACATGTTGTGTCAAGGTCTGAAATTCAAGGCGAAAGTGATTCCCCAATCGATGACGATGTGGAGGACAAATATTACGTGGCGCCAGAGGAAGAAACGAGCAGAAGTGATGAGGAGGTAATGTCACCAAGGAAAGTGCGGTATGTTGTGTTCAGTGAATGAAACAACACTTATATCGCCTGTATTATTGTGTGAAAACCAACATATTCCTGTACTACATATAAATTCGTACCACATGAACAAATATCTACCTATTCTGAGTGGTTTGAAATACTGTAGTTACGGCTACATAGAAAACGCGACAACTGCAGCTTGGCTCCAGTGAACACAGTACCAGGTGTTTAAAGGGTCACCTGTTTGGACCACTTCTAAGCTCAGGTGAGCAATTTGGGGGGTATTTTCCAATGTTTCTCATAAAAAGCAGAAGTTTTAGCCAAAAAAAAAAAATCAAAACTGCTGGGATTGTGGGAGGTCAGTGGTGAAAAATCAGTAAAATTGGTTGGGACGCTGCAGGTTAAATCGATGAAGGTAGCACAGCTGGAAGTTAGTGGATGGTGGAAGCCCCATTTTACTAATGATTTACATGTATTTTGTTATTTTGTATTTTGTAATGACGTATATGCAACAAAGACAGTATAAAGATATAAGGCATATATTATACGATCTAATGTTCACAGTATATTAGCCGATGAATAAGGGTTATGCAATGAAGGGGTGGGTAGGGAAAGCTATGAGGAATAATAATGCCACATGCCATTGGTATTTGTGTTTATTTGCTCCTGCGTGCCCCCCCCCCATCTCTCTGAGACTCTCTCTCTCTCTCTCTCTCTCTCTCTCTCTCTCTTTCTCTCTCTCAGGTTATTTTTACGTCTGCCAAGGAGGTAATGTTTTACCTCGCATTTGTTCCTTTGTCTTTATGTTTGTCTGTTGGGAGGATTACTCAAAAAATTATGAACAGATTTTGATGAAATTTTGTGGAGGAGTGGGCCATGGGCCAAGGAAGAAATGATTGAATTTGGAGGCGGATCCGGATCCGGATCCTTATTAATGGCAATAGCATTGGAGGAGGTAAGCGTTCTCTGGGTGCTTTTTAGTTTCATAGTGATTCATTGGTTTGCCCCACATCTTCACTATTTTTTATTTATCTCTTCACCTCCTTTATATTTCCTTCTTCGAGCCGTTTATTTTTCAGGCTATTTCATTGTTTTTTCTTCCTCGTCACACCCCTTACCTTTGCGCTTCTCTGTGTTTCATCTTTTCCGTCTTTTCACCTTTTATTTTCTCTCGGGCCTTACCTCTTCTCTCTCTCTCTCTCTCTCTCTCTCTCTCTCTCTCTCTCTCTCTCTCTCTCTCTCTCTCTCTCTGTTCTTTCATCTGTTCTTTCACAGCGTACTATTCACTACTTATTTTATGCTTCTTTCACACTTATTTATCTGTTTTGTTTTGCCTTAACATTTTTAATCTTTGTTTGTTCCCTCCGTCTTTACTTTTCCTTTTCCTTAATGCTCTTGCTTCATTCACCTTCATTTTTTCCCTTTCTTCTCTTCCTTCCCTTCCTTCTTTCACTTCTTCCTTCCCTTCCTTCTTTCACTTCTTCCCTCTTCCATGCCCTCCTCTTCTTCCGTCCCTAATTTCATCATCTTTTTCTTTCCTCCCACTCTTTTGTTTTTTTCTTCTCTTCCCTCTGTCTCTTGCTTGCTTCCTTGTTTCCTCTTTCATACTCCTCATCCTCTTTCTCCTACCGCAACTGGGACGCAAAAATACCGTCGGATGTCATCTATTTTGTGCCTTGCCTTCCCACTCTGACTCCCGCTGTTATATCTTGAAAGCGTAAGGCTGAACTTGGCAGACACAGAGCGGTCATCCACGAGCCGTAACACACTATTCTTTGGAGGTTGATTCATGGGGTTCATACAAGAGGCAGAGGTCTAAGATGTGTCACTCTGGCATGCAAAGTGTCTGATAACTACAAATCTGCTCCTTAATACCATCTTACTAAGTTGAAAAATCAAAAAGAATTCCACTTTCATAGGTTACTTCAACTTAATATCTCTCATCATTCACCAGACATTACACAAGAATTTTAACCATTCATTGAAACAGTTACTTATTCATAATCAGCTCTCACAAAGCCTAAAACTCTTCAGTTTACTATGTCATCTACCTTTCGAGTCTAGACCGAATCAAAGCCAGCGCCCCCTGTTACATTCTCTAAACCTTTAAGTTTAATCACTATTATACACATCATATATCCTGGCTTACTATTCCAACAATCACCTCTGTATTCATATAACCAACGTATTTCTCTCCGTTGGTTTCCTTGGTATTCTCACTGATCAGTTCACTTTGAGTTCCACGTCTCTTTATCACTACTTTTTCTCTATATTACTCTTACTCCTACTCTGATCTCTCCCAACACTGTTCCTACTAATATACCCCTTGTATGCATGACATGCCGCGCCGTGTGGGCTACCCAGAGTGAGTAACCTATGTTTATTTAATAACTAGCCCACGACCTCACCTACAAACTCCTTTTCTGTTCGTTACTAACACTTGGCAACAGCTGTTGTTTTTTTTCCTTACTTGTTAACCAATTTCCAGAAACGCCACAAACTTTCTTGTTATTTGCCAATCGTATCCTTAACCATGCCTTGCAGTCCTTCCTGTTTGTTACAGTTTTCAGTTTCCTCCTCTAAAACACACCACTTTTTAATATTTCTGTTAACACTTTGAGGAGACCACCTACTGTGTAGTCCACTCTTCCATGAAACAGTCTTCCAGCCTCTCACTGTTCTTAGGTGACAAGAGCCATAATGATCTCGCCCCTTCACCGGTAAAAAGGTTCTTCCATGTAGGCTGATCAACCCAGGGGTGAAACAAAGAAAATGTTCACAACTGTCTTTCAGCCAACAGGTCCACAGTATTTTCCCAATTCATCTTTGTTCTAATTTTCGCTTTATTAGTACAGTTTTGTGCGTATTGCCCATCTTTGTGTTTATTTCACCTCACTTTTTGTATCTTCATCATTGTTCATGTCATCGTTTTCCACTTTTCACGTTTGCCTCACAGAATGGAGTATGAGACTGGTGCAGGTGCCATTACCCCCCGCCGCGGAAAGGGGTTAAGTGTCGGAGGTTATATGTTCCATGGGGCACCTCGCTACTCACACAAAAAAATTTACAGTCGTTCTCTGCCACTCCAAACAACTGATACTTTTCTCCCTATCTGTGGGCACCGTATCTACCTAGATTTCCAGACAATGATTGATAAGGTCACCCATCTAAGATTACTAGGAAAACTAAAGCCCACGGCCTCACTAGCAAATTATGTTCATGGACTGGTGATTAGTTCACAAATCGCAACCAGCGTTTATTGATTAACGGCAACTTATCGGACTGGCCAGACGTAACAAGTGGCGTTCCTCAATAGTCATTTGCAGGACCATTTCTTTTTACTATAGCCCATATATCAGTGATGTAGAAAAAGGATTTGTCTCGAAGGTACTAGAGGCAAAATAATTACGAGAGCAGACAGTGAATCTGTACAAAGCGACTTGGATAAGTTAATACTCTGGAACGAGAATGGCAGATGAAATTTAGTGTAGATAAATGTAATGCACTTTGGCGACAAAAACATTAGACATAATATACGATCACCTGAGAAATGAGCGGTCCGACATAACCCGGCCAGGCCCGACACGACACGACCCGACAGCAATGGTTTTCTAAGGCTAATAACTTTTCTACTATGTGAGATCGAGGATTCTTTCAGCAGGTAGTAGATACTTTCAATAAATTTTGTTTTTCGCTATATATTTACTCATGAGACCAAAGAAATCCCTTGGAATCCAAGCTTTTCAAAGGAATGGACCGAGGACTTCAATCGACATGCTCCACTATGAAATCGAACTAAAAAAAAGATTTCCTGTTGTAACACAATGCTTTCTTGCATGAATTCTAACAATTAAATATCGGATATTACACTCGCAATTTTACATGAACTTTTTTTCTGTTTAAGGGGTGAGATCAGCAAGTGTAATCGCCCCACTTCTGGGTTTTATCATTCAATCAATGGCTAAGCATTTACCAATACAGTTTGCTGACACGGCAAGTCGGGAACAGATATATGAACAATGCGCGTGTGATAAATGCTATGGCTCCTCGCTATACATGTTACAGGGAATTTGTGTAACCAGTGATGTCATGAAATCCTTAGTGAATTAGTGAAATGAATTTAAATTAGGATGGGTTAATTAAGGTTAGGTTAATATTGGCTGTGGTTAGGTTAGGCTGGGATAATCTAGGTTAAGCTTAAGTTAGGTTAGGTTAGGTTAATTTATATGAATGCTTAACTAGCCTAGCCTAACCTGACCTAAACTTAACCTAGGGTATCCTAGCCTAACCTAACTGCAGCCTAAATTAACCTAAGCTTAATTAACCCATCCTAATTTAAACTCATTTCACGAATTCACTAGGGATATCATGAAATCACTGGTTACACAAATTTCCTGTAACATATACGCATCCAGCGCCAGGAATGCTTACCTGGTATGCATTGTCGGAAACACGTGCCACCTTATTTTGCAGGAGCTTGTTGAGCAGGTGTATACTGAAACGTTCTTCATGGTTACCATATAAATCACCGAACTAAATACTCTGCATTTAAATTTGGGATAAGCAAACTAGGCAGCTCCACTTTTGTTATATGAGTCGGAGTGACCGGCGATTACTCGAGTCAGGTTTTATACTGTGGTTTATCTGTTTTGCTGTTGCTGTTGTTACTGCTCTTTCTCTTATTCATCACAGAGTTTTTTGCTGCGCTTTTTTACAATTGTGTTGAAAGTTTGCACCAAGACGAAATTATGATGATAGGCGTATGTACAAACACTCGCTCGTTAGTCACGCGGTCACAAAGCGCACTTTACTGGGGGTAGGGGGGTTTCAAGAATACTCCCCCAGTATCCCTGCTTGTCGTACGAGGCGACTAAAAGGGTTGGTGGTGGGTTAGTGCCCCACCCCATAAAAAGAACTAACTAAAAAAGCAAATAAAGCGCCTCGGACCCGGACGGACCATACGTTGACGACTAAGGAACGGACAAAGGACATTCTGAGAGTAGGAACGTGGAATGTGAGAGGAGTGAATGATGAAGTGAAAGAGAGAGAGATTGTCCAGGTGCTTGAGGATGCAAAAGTGGATATATGTGGATTGACTGAAACTAAATGGAAAGGTGAAAGGATGAGAGAATGGGAATACGGTGTAGGTATATGTGCGGGAGTCAGTGAGAATGAGAGGGTGTATGTCTGATGATAAGCAAGAAGTGGAAGGAGAATATAAGAGAGTATGGAACAGTGGGTGCAAGGATTGTATGGGTGAGGATGAAAGTAGGTATACAAGCATGGGCGATTGTATGTGTGTATGCTCCAACAGAGGATCGAGTGGCAAGAGTGAAAGATGAGTTTGGGCGAGTAGAAGCATGTATGGACAAGTTTGAGAGGAGCGAGAGAGTGCTGTTGATTGGAGACATGAATGGCAAAGTCGGGAATGTACGAGTGGATGGAGTGGTTGGTCAGTGGGGTGTGCCAGCGGAAGTAGATGGGAATGGTAGTGCTTTGGTGGACATCTGTGCTGGTAAGGGGTTGGCAATAGCAACAGCTACTTTCGTCATAAGATGATCCACCGGTATACATGGAGAGTAATGAGGAGGATGGATGGTGAACTTGTTGAACGAAAGGCAATGATAGACTACGTGTGTGTGGATGAGCGAATGAGAAGACAAGTGTTGGATGCAAGGGTGTGGAGAGGGTGGGGGAATGGAGTCTCGGACCATCACTTAGTGATGGCCAAGGTAGAGCTGCAAAGAAAGTGGTTGAGGAGGCGAAGGGGAGAAGACAGGAGGAAGCAGCTCCTGTGAGAAGAGTGGAGAAATTGCAAGATAGTGAGAAGAGGACAGAGTATAAGAGCATAGTGGAAGAAAGATTGGGAAGGTATGAGCTAGAGCAGATGGAAGGGGTGGAAGACGTATGTAAGATATTCACGGAAGAGATAAGCGCAGCGTGTGAGGCGGTTTGTGGAGTGAGGAGGAGATGCAAGGGTGTGCAAGGGACAGCATGGTGGAATGATGAGGTGAAACGAGCTGTGGAACAAAAGAAGAAGGCATATGGTGAATGGTTGGCGAGTAGAGGTAGGGGAGAAGATGAGAGAGAGAAGAGAGAGGTATATGTGAGTAGGAGAAGGGACGTTAAGAGACTGGTGAAGGAGAGTAAGAAGAAAGTGGATGAAGAGTTTGGGAGGAATCTGAGTGTGAAATGGAGGGAGAGTAAGAAATTGTTTTGGAAGGAGGTAAAGAAAGTAAGGCAGTGTGAAAGGGGAAATAGTAGGGAGTGAAGATAGGAATAACAGTTTGTTGGTGGAGAAGAGAGAGAGAATTGAGGAGATGGAAGGAGCACTTTGAGGATTTGTTGAATGTAGAGAGTGAGAGCAGTGTGAGTATAAGTGGTTGGGGAATGGCTGGGAGAAGAAGAGATGAGAGGAGGGAGGAAGAGATCAGTAGGTCGGAAGTAGTGGAAGCGATGAAGAAGATTAAGCTGGGAAAGGCCCCAGGAATTGATGGAGTGTGTGGTGAAATGCTTAGGTATGGGGGTGAGATTGTTGTGGAGTGGATATGGAAGTTGTGTAGATTGGCTTGGGAAGAGGGAAGGGTTCCAGAGGACTGGAAATCAGGTATAATTGTTCCTCTGTACAAAGGAAAAGGGGAGAGAGAAGTATGTGGTAACCATAGGGGTATTTGCCTTCTTAGTGTGACTGGTAAAATATATGGTAGAATACTCATTGATAGGGTTAGGCATATGACAGAGGAGCTAGTTGGAGAAGAACAAGGGGGATTTAGGAAGGGAAAAGGGTGTGTAGATCAGATATTTGTTCTAAGATGTTTAGTGGAGAAGTATCTAGAGAAGGGAAGGAAAGTGTACGCTGCCTTCATGGACTTGGAGAAGCTTATGACAGAATAGATAGGAAAGGTATGTGGAAGGTACTAAGAATATATGGAGTGGAGGGGAAATTGTTGAGTGCTGTGAAGAGTATGTACGAGGGAGCTAGGGCTACGGGTGCGAGTGGATGGTGAGTTGAGTGAGTTCTTTGATCTCAATGTGGGACTGAAACAGGGGTGTGTAATGTCTCCATGGCTGTTTAATATATATATGGATGGGGTCGTAAAGGAGGTACAAGGTAGGGCAGTGGATGTGGGGGTGGCCCTAATGAATGAGGGTGAGATTTGGAAAGCTTCCGGTGTTGCTGTTTGCTGATGATACAGTATTGTTGGTGAAGATGAATGGGAGTTGCAAGGTTTGGTGAATGAATTTGGGACAGTGTGTAGGAGGAGGAAGCTGAAAGTTAATGTAAACAAAAGTAAAGTTATGGTGTTTGAGAGGAATGAAGTCACAGAGTGTGCAGTGAGGTTGGATGGTGAGGATATGGAGAATGAGAGTGCATTCAAGTACTTGGGTAGTGTGATGAGTAAGGATGGAACTTTGGGGGATGAAGTACGTGAAAGGGTACAGCAGGGAAGGAAGGTTGTTGGCACACTGAAAGCAGTGATGAGAAATAGGGAGGTGAGTATGGAATTTAAGAAGTCACTGCATGATGGTATTGTGATCCCTACCCTGACGTATGGAAGCGAGGCGTGGACCTTGCAAGAGGGGAACAAGTCAAGAGTGAGAGCAGTGGAAATGAGTTACTTGAGAGGAGCATGTGGAGTGACATGGAGGGACAGGTTGACGAATGAAGAAGTGAAGGAACGTTGTGGGGTAGATGTGGATGTGGTTGAAAAGATTAGGAGAAATACACTGAGGTGGTTTGGACATGTGGAGAGGATGGAGAATGAAAGACTGACTAAGAGGGTGTATGTAGGTGAGGTGGAGGGAGGGAGAGGGAGGGGTAGACCGAGGATGAGGTGGAGGGATGGAGTTGAGAGGTATATGAGGGAGGGGGGGGTGAGTTGGGGGGAGGGGAGTCAAATGGTGGGTGACAGAGTGACTTGGAGGCGTTTTGTCTGCGGCTACCCTTTGCGGGATTAGGGCGTCGGGCTATAGATAGATAGATAGATAGTTACTGTCAGCAACGGCCTTAAAAACTCAAAACAGCGTATAGCGACCAGCGACAAGGCAAACAAAATGCTCTGTTTTAGTGCAAGGATATTCAGTCATAAAACACCCGATGTAATCTCTAAGCTGTGCATGTCATTAGTTAGACCACACTTTGAGTACTATGTGCAACAATGTTCTTACTGTGGACAAGGACAGACTCTAGAGTTCAGCGAAGGCCATAAAAATGATCCCCTCGCTGTGAGGTTTACCCTACGAAGAGTGACTAAAGAAACGAAATATCTTTTCTCTACAAAGGCTACGACACAAAAGAGATCAAACACAAGTATTTAACATTCTTAACAAATTTGGTGATGTTAGATAATATAATTTGTTCCTAGTACAGAATGATTGTGACTAAAAATAATGGCGTGAAACTTAAAAGCAAGGATGCAACACTAATATAGGGGAAAATTATTTAAATAATAGCGTAGTGGATCATTGGAATAGGCTGCAAGCAACAGTAGTTGGTGCAAAAACTAATACGTTTAAGATTCGGCTAGAAAAATATCCTGAGACTATAGGCTATAACTAAGTCTTGTTTATTTCCAGAATGAAATATATCGACAACTGAATGAGAATATTCGGTGACTGTGTACTTTCCTTCTTTTACAGATCTGTAGAATAAATATTGCATTATGCGTAGTTGTTTCTGATCTGCGTCTCCTGTAGAATTTTCATGCTTGTTCATTCAAAGAAGCGTGTGTGTTTTTCTTATTCTTGCCGGTTTAACCCGATGCTGTGGTGGATGGGGAAGTAACTTCCTCTTTCCTATCCTTTTTTCTCTTACACGTTGGTTAGATCTTAGTAGAATTAGCCTTTTTCCAACAGATAACCTCGTAATGGGCCAACAGGGCTCCTGTTAGCTGTACTTCTTATGTACTCCTTTGTACTTCTGTATACTCCTACAGAGTATCTTTCCTCCACCACTACTTCCTTCACTCCCTCTCCTCCACTGATTCCTCTCTTTTCTTTCTCTACAGTTTTAATTATTATTATCTTTACTCTTGCCATATAACATCCTCCATTATTCTTTCCTTGTCCTCCTTCCCTACCTTTCCTTGTCCCATTTTCTTCTCTGTTTCTAGCTTCCTTCTTCCAACTTAGACTCCATTCTCTCTCTCTCTCTCTCTCTCTCTCTCTCTCTCTCGTTGTCCCTTCCTTCCTTCCTTCCTTCCTTTCATCATTCCTCCCTTACTTCCTTCCTTACTTGCTTCCTTACTTGCATCTCCTGTTTACTTCTCTTCCTCCTGTCTTCCTTTCTTCCTACTCTTTATCCCTCCTTCGTTCGCTGCTTCTTATCTTCATTCTGCCTGTCCATCCACTTCTCTTTCCATGAATTTTTCTTCACTTTCCTTCCTCCTTCTCCTCCTCTGTCTCTCTCCCTCTTTCCTTCCTTCTCCTTCCATCCTTCAGTCTCTCTCTCTTTCCTTCCTTCCTTCCTTCCTTCTTTCTCTCCCATTCTCCTTCCTTCTTTTCTTTGTTCTTTTTACATTCTTCCGTCCGCCCTCCTTCCATTCCCTCCTTCCTATTTTCTTTATGTTTTTCTTTCCTTCTCCTTCCATCCTTCCCATCTCCCTTCCTCCTCTCTGCCATCATCCTTTCCTCCCTTTCTCCTCCCTTCCACTATCCCTTCCACACCCCTTTCTTCCCTCCACAACTTTTCTATCCTTCCCTCCTTCACTCTTTCATTCTTCCATCCTTCCCTTCCTCAGTCTTCATCTACTCTTCCACTCTTGTTTCACATCCTTGTTCCCTCTTCGTTCCCTCCTTCCCTCTACCACAAGTTCATTTTTCCCTCCATCCCTTTTTCTTCCCTTTCATTATTCTTCCATCTCACCCTTCTCCTTCTTCAGTCATTCCACTCTTCCATACTTTCTTCCCCTCTTCCTTCATTACTAGTCCAACATTTCCTCCTTCCCTTCCTCCTTCCTTCTTTCCTTCCATCCACCAGCAGTCCATGCTTCAATCCTTCAGTCCATCCTCCCCTCGCTCCCTCTTTCTCTTTCCTTCCACTGCTCTTCCATTCTTCCCTCCACCTTCCTTCTTCTCATACCCTTCCTTCCTTCTTCCTTCCGTCATTCATCCAGCCTTCACTTTTCCTTACTCCCACAGTTCTTGCATCCCTCCCTCCCTCCTTGCCTCCTATCACATTCCTATCATCCCTCCCTCTATTCCTTCTTCCTTCCATCACTCTTCTTAACTTCCTTCTCTTCCTCCTTATTATCACAGTTCTTCCATCCATCCTTCCTTCCCTCTCTCACTTCCCTCCCTCCCTTCCTCCGTCTTTTCCCTCCCACCTCCAATACTTACAGCGAGACTCAATATTTCCTCGGCCTGTTTTCTGACATAATACTAAGTGTTTTCCTGTTCACTGGAGAGAACTTGGGGCTTCAGCACAGGGAGTGGGTAAGGAAGAAGAAGGAGGAGGAAGGAATTGTGGGCGGAAAAGAAGAAGGAGGAAGGAATTGTGGGCGGAAGAGAAGGAGGAGGAGGAGGAGGAGGAGGAGGAGGAATAAGAAGAAGAAGAAGAAGAAAAAGAAGGAGCAGAAGATGATGAAAAAGAAAAGGAGGAGTATGAGAAAAGGGAGGAGAGGGGGAGGAGGAAGAGGAAGGGGAGGAGGAGAAGGAACTTGTTAAGAAGAATAGAGCAGATAGGAAGGGAAAGAGGGGAGAAAGGAAAGAGAGAAAAGAAAAAAGAAAGGAAAATAATGAAAACGACTAAGGAGGGAACGGAAGGAGGGAGCAAATTATAGAAGAAATAGACAAAGGGAAAGGATAAGCAGAATTAAGAAAGTAATGGAGGAGGAGGAGGAGGAGGAAAGACAAGAGGAGGAGGAGGAGGAAAGACAAGAGGAGGAGGAGGAGGAAGAACAGGAGGATGCAAGAAGTAATAAGAAGGAAGAGCAAAGAACAGGTGAGGTTATGTGCGAAGAAAGAAGAAAAATTGCCAAAGGAAGGAGGAGGTGATGAAAACTGATGAAATGAGTGGAATCTTACAATTTTAAAGGATGTAAAAAGGCATAGGAGGTGAAAGTGATCGCACCATTCGATAACGGTGCAGGTGACCGAAATGAGTGCAAGGCTGATCGTGGAATTTGGCCGCTTAGAGTTATAGGGATGGTGTATGGAAATATAGTGATCGAGAGGGTTAGAATATGGGGTGCACTTTGTACACGGTGGTTTTAGGAGTGGCCGGGGTGCGTGGATCAAATAATTACAGTAAGGGTGAGAGTGGAGAAAAGTTGTGAGAAAGATTACAAGTTACTCATGACTTTATGGATCTGGAAAAAATACAAACTGTGAACAAGGAGAATTAA
Organism: Coenobita brevimanus; assembly: GCF_032717465.1. Lineage (NCBI taxonomy): Eukaryota > Metazoa > Arthropoda > Malacostraca > Decapoda > Coenobitidae > Coenobita > Coenobita brevimanus. Next base: position 40,939,801 of record NC_137008.1, read on the forward strand.
TAAAACGTATTGCATATTTATGGTGTGGAAGAAAAATTGTTGAATACTATATAGAGTTTAAATAACGGACATGAAACTTGTGTGAGTAAATGGTTATTCAAGTGAATAGATCAGTATCCGTACTGGAGTGGGACAAAGGTGTGTGATGTCTCTGCTACTGTTAATATTTATGGATGGGATTAGGACACGTCAAAACACAAGCTATCTAGACAGCAGACAAGCTGGGCAGTAAAAGATAATGCTCTCTCCGTAACACTTTTTCATGACTAGCATCATAATTTGTTGTTAATGTCTTGTTACATTTAAGAATTGAAGATGGAGAGATGGCAATTTTTGGCCAAACTAGAGTAAAAGGGGTACTGTTCAGTGCTGTTAATGTCTTCAAGCCACAAGGTATGAAAATGAATATAGGCAGAGTGATGGTTGTTGAGACAAAAGGCAAATCACAGTGTACTATATGGGTGAATGGAGATAGGCTGAAAGTTGTGGAGAAGTCTGGCAATTCAGCGCAGGGGAAAAGAAGAAAGAAGTGAGAGAAATGTGTGAAGGCGGAGATGGATAGAGTTATGGGGGTCCTGAGGCACAGCATCTTGTGGAGGCACCTTTACGCAAATGGTGGCAAAGCTCGCTGGTGTAGACATCCATCACATGTTTTAAGCTAGCCTATTCAGTACGCATAACAGTGTCTAGTGTGCTGTCTTTTTAGGGACATGAAATTTCCAAGATCAGTATTCACTGTGTCTTGTGAGGGCCCCTTTTGTGTGGGGGTCCTAGAGCTATACTCCCACCCCCCACCCACCCTTTAATCCGGCCTTATGTGAAGGAGGTGGAGATACTGTGACTCAAGGAAGCACAGTAACTGGTGTTACAGAGATCTTGATATGGAAGAGCGGCCTGTGCACAGCGAAAGCAATTGACTAAGACAGTATGGCTGTGAATAGAGTAGTGAGGTGGGTACGATTAATGAATCTGAAGCCAGGAAGGATTGTGTTGACGCAAAGGACACAGATGATCAATTTAAATAATTGTGCGAATAAGCAAGGCATGGAGGTAATAAAAGAATAGAATGTCGAGAAGAATGGTTGGATGAAGTACGTTTTGAGATGCACATTACTTTTTTTCTAAACCTGGCAGTCAAGGGCCTGGTCTCAATCCAACAAACATAATGAAGCACAGTATTGCGCCATTTTCTGTACCTGTTCCAGAATCCCCCATCATATGAATTTGTAGGAAAGAGGGTTAGAATGGTTAAATAATAAAACTATATTTTTCTATCTTTATCTTTTAATTCCCCCATGCTTCTCCCTTTCTACCTTCTTACTATATTCACCTCCTCAAAAACTATCTTTTCCCCCATCTTTCTTCACTCAGTCCTTCCATATGTCATTACTCCATCGTTTCCTCAATGCTTGCATCTGTATTTTTTCATTCTCTTACAGTTTTCGCTTATATAATTTAACTCCAGTGGTAGCTCTGTTTTAATGTCCCTTATTTTCATTGTTTCAGAAACTTATCCATCCGATCCACTGCTGTGGAAATATGATGATGATGATGATGACACACCGTTGAGCCTGTCCTCTAGTCTTCCGTGCTTTTTTTATTACTTTTGTACTGGTTTTCGATATTGATTTGTGGTCTTGAAAGTAATATGTGTAAAGAAGCATCACTAGGTACTCCTATGTTAGAGTTCCATACACACTCAGGCCGGCCTGCATAGGCCGCCTTAATGCGGTTTGTACAGGCAGCCTCAATCAAGGATGAGAGCCTTTACTTCAATAACCCACACATGCTCAGTTTTCCCTGATTAGGCATTTTTGTGCGGTTGACCTGACAGGTCGGACTCAGAGTTAAGACTGCATTATAACTGAATCATCACCGCTTATCCGTTACACTTGTACAACTATACAACTCCATGTAGATGCACAAGTAAGCACAAATGAATGAGATTATATTGACATGCAGATTCCTTTGATATATATATATATATATATATATATATATATACATATAGATATAGATATAGATATAGATATAAATATATATATACATATATATATATATATATATATAGATATATAGATATATAGATAGATAGATAGATAGATAGATAGATAGATATAGTACATTGCTGATATCGTTATATCTGTGGAATTTTTTTTAGGAAGCAGCTTTTCTCAAATGGATCCTATTGACAGTAATATTTTGATTACTGATACAGATATTCACAAACATGTGCGCATATATAAAAAGAGTGCATTTATATATCCCTGCGTCTACAGAAATCAGTCTACAACCATACGCCATAATCCCGTAAGGGGTGGCCATTTGTCTTTGAGTTAGTTGTTATACGGAGAGGGGCACTAACCCTCCGCCAACCTACTTGTTGACGCGTACAGGACACGTATGGGTTGGTTGTATGGTTCCCACCCAGCGCTGTAAATGGATTCCTTGCTTATAGGAAACCATTAGACTTGACACTCAATTCCAAACCACCTGGAAAGGAAAGTAGAGTAATAAAGAGTGACAGGACAGATGGAAGAAATAGGATGAGAGGAGGGCAGACACAGAATAAGAATGATAAAGGTGAAGGGAGAAGTAGGCAGCACTACATCAAGTGAGTGGATGATGGTCGCCACCACCTACCACCAGTCCACAGACATGCATAGGAATGCCAACGTTTAAGATGATATTCGAGAACAAGTCACGATCATTTACTCAACATTTCCGTCACAAGTATCTATGACTGTGGTACACAACGTGCACGCGACGTACGTTGAACGGTAGCTAATATATGCTGGCCTCACCCACACCATCTCTCTCTGTCTGTCTCTGCGGTGTGCTGTTATCTTCAGCACTGAGGTATATTGTATCTTAATCCAGCCTGCTCTGAAAACCAAACAGAGAGTGAAAGATGCAGGGGTTAGGAATGGCAATAAAACTGGAAGGAAAGGGAAGCAGAGGAGAAAATGAGAGACAGTGAGAAGTGAAGTAGTAACGAGTGAATAAAAAGAAAGAGAGAGAGAGAGAGGGAAACAAAAAAAAAAAAGCATGTTCAGTTTGTCTACTCAGTTTTACTTCGCTCATTTCCGTCTATTCTCTTTTTCTTTTGTGTAAACGTGATATGTATATCACCCTATATTTACTAAGCAAACCTGTCCGTCTAGCATCTTATCAAAATGCTTCACAATCCAATCGTCATTGATAGGGTGTTCTTTAACTTGGTGTATTTTTCTGTCATGTAGAGTTGATTCATGTTAGTTAATCCATCTTCTCTCAAACCCTCTCCTCTCTTCCTTCTCATCCTCTCTCCTACTCTTTCGTCTTTCATCTCTCCTTTCTCTCTGTTTTCGTCCCTAATTCCCTCCCCCTCACCCCATATCACCCCCGCAAGCACGAGGCCTATCAGGCAAGCAGACTTCTTAATGCGCCGTACCTCCTCCTGGCAAATGGAGTAGGGGGGTGCTCCGACCCCTCCTGCCCCCCATTTCTACCCCCTTTTATTAGAGTTTCCACACCCACTCATTAGCTATATATTTTTTTTTCTTACATTATCATCCATCTATTTCCATCAGCTCTATATGTAAATTAAAATCAGTGTCAGGGTGTTCGGTGAGATCAATGCTGGCTTGGAGTTGCTTGCAGACATATCAGGAATTATAGGAAAAGGTATGGTGGAAACTAAATCACGTGATAGTCGGCAACACCAGCAGCCTAGGCCTTCTCGTGTTCCAGGGGTGAAGGGGTAAGAGGGAGGGTGGGAAGAAAGGAGGGAAGAGGGGGGATGGGAAGAGTGGGAGGGAGAGAGGGAGAGGAGGCGGGAGGAAGGAGAAGGGAAGGGTGAAATTTGTCCGAAGCTGGCCAAGTTATGCAGTCCCTCATTAATTTTCAAACCCAGCAATTACAACGACAACACTATATTATAACCATTTACCTCCCCATTACGTACCACTTCTGCCTTACCCTCACGCCCCTTGAAGCCTGCTAATGGGTGAATGGCACCAGAAGGAGAGGAAAGGAGAGGGCGGGGCGAGGCAAAGGGTTGGAAAGATTGATTGTTTTCTGACGTCTTTGGTTCTAGGCCTGTCCGGGAGGGAGCCTTCAGCCCCCCTGGAATTGAAAGGAGGAGGTGGAGGAGAAGAAGGAGGAGGAAGGAGAAATGGCTGAGGAAATTAAAAGATTGAAGAGAAGTATGACGAGACGGGAAAGGAAGAGGAAGAGGAGGACGAGGACGACGAAGAGGATGAGAACGAGGACTAGGAGAAAAAAAAAAAAGAGGAGGAGGAGGAGGAGAAGGATGGGGAGAACTGAGAGAAGAGGAGGAAAATGTGAAGGAGGAGAAGGAAACTGTTACAGGAAAAGAAATGAAGCAAGAGGAGGAGGAGGAGGAAAAGGAGGCAAGGAAATGGTTGAAGACTGAGAAAAGGAAGAGAAGTAGGAAGATCAGGAAGTGGTGAAGGAAAAGACAGGGACAGAAGGAGGGCATGGGGAAAAGTTGAGGTAGAGGAGAAAGAAGAGAAGTGGAAGAAACTGCCGGAAGACAGGGATGGAGAGAGTGGTTGAGCCAGAGATCGTAAACGAGAAGAGTGAGAAAAGGAGGGGGAGGAGGAGGAAGAGGAAACGGAAGAGGAGACGGTTGGGAAAAGCTAAGAAAGAACAAAAGGGAGAGGAGGAGGAGGAGAAAGAGTAGCAGGGAAAAGAAAGAACAGAAGAGGAGGAAAAGAAAAAAGTGAAATCAGAGGGAGAGGAGCAGGAACTGGAGGAAGAGAAGAAGACTTGGAAGAAGGCAGGCAGTGTTGCAGAAAGAGAAAGAGAAGGGAAAGAGGCAACTGGGAAGAGAAAACTAGAGAAGACCTTGGAAGAGAAGGAGGAGAAAGAGTAAAGAGAAGGAACAGGAGCTAGAGAAGTAAAAGGCTGAAGAAGAGGAGGGTGAAGAGAGGCAGCAGATGAAAGAAGATGAGGAGGAGAGAGAAGAAAGAGAGGAGTAGGAAAAGAACTGTTCGTTCTCTCCTTTGGTTTCTTCCTTGTCTTTCTGTCTCCCTTTTTTCACTCCTCACGTAACCTCTCCTCATCCTCCTCTTCTCGTTCCTTCCGTCGCTTCCCACTGACCCTCTCCTCTTCCTCCCCTTCTATCCTGTCCTCCTTCGCTCCCCAACTACTGTCTCATCTTCCTCTCTCCTTCCTCTCTCTCCAGGCACTTTCTATTCCATCTCTTCCTTTTAGCTTCCTGTCATCACTACCCACTTAACTCTCTTCTCTTTCTTCCCTTCCTCTCTCCTTCCTTCTCTCGCTCCCTTCTGACCCTAACTTTTGCCTCTTCTTTTTCTCATTGCTTCCTCCTATCCTTCTTTTCATCCTTTCCCTTTTTCCCTCCTGCTTTCTTTTGTCATAATACTCCTCATACATTTTGTCACATCACCTCTATTCTGTTGAGGAATCTATTTCTCTCTTTTTCAGTTCTTTACTCTCCTTCCTCCACATTTTTTTTTCTTTCCTTCCTTCCCCTCCTTCCTTTTCCGGTAAATTCCTTCCTTCCTTTCTCCATCCTTCTCTACTGTCCTCTCTTTAGGTCGGACATGCCCTCTTTCCACTTTCTTTCCTTCTTTCCTTCCTTCTTTCCTTCCTTCCTTCCTTTTGCAGTGCCTTTAGCCCCTTTCACCTTCATTCTTTCCTATTCTCTATTCAAATCTCACTTTCCTTCTCCTTCCCTCCTCTCCTCGCTCTCATTTTCTCTCTTCCTTTCACTTTATCACCATTACACATCTTTTCCTCCACTTCCTCCCTCTCTCTCTCTCTCTCTCTCTCTCTCTCTCTCTCTCTCTCTCTCTCTCTCTCTCTCTCTCTCTCCCACTTCCTTCTATTCGCCCCATCTTGCTCCTCCTCCTGCCTTCGTCCTCTCTCGTCCATTCTCCTGCTGACTGCTTCCTTCCTTCCTTCCTTCTCCCTCCTTCTTTACTGCCTCCTTCACAATTCCGCTGCCACCCTCATCTTCCTTCAATCTATTTCTCTCCTTATTTTTTCTCACTCAGTTGTATTTTCACTCAACATCTTTCTTTCGTATTATTTTTTCCTTTCCCTTAATTTTTCCACCAGTCACTGTTTTTCCTTATTTTCCGTAATTTCTTTAGTAGGGAGCATTCTCTTCTTTATTTTATTTTCACTCTGTTTTCTCAGTTTGTGTAATGTATCCAAATTTGTTCTTACGTTTATTGTTTCTTTCACTCAGTTTTCTCAGCTTCTTTAATATATCTTTTTTTTTTCCTTCACTTATTGTGCCATATATACCGGTATATTTCTTTTCTTTAAGTTGGTCCTTTTCTCCTTCTTCTTCCTCTCCTTCTATTCTTCCTCCTCCTCCTCTTCCTCTCCTCCTCCTCCTCCTCCTCCTCCTCCTCCTCCTCTTCCTCCTCCTCCTCCTCCTCCTCCTCCTCTTCCTCCTCCTCCTCCTCTTCCTCCTCCTCCTCCTTCCTTTCCCCTTCCCCTTTGCTTCTGTTTCTTTTCATCTTTTTCCTTTCCCTTCTCTCCTATTTCTGCTTTCCTCTTCTCTTTTTTCTCCTTTCTCCCTCTCTTTTTTCTCCTTTCCTCCTCTTTTTTTTTCTTCTTTCCTCCCCTCCTTTTTCTCCTCTCCTCCTTCTGCT